>NC_069501.1:892672388-893031138 GCF_027579735.1 Bombina bombina | reverse complement strand
AATAAAAAAATCAGGAAATGTTTTAGTTTCATAAAGCTGCAGCTAAGATAATGTTATATAATTCTGCACTATGTGCAAAATTATAGAACATCCTTTTGTATGTTTACTGGCCCTTTAACATATACTATATGGAAATATGCTTTGTTCACACACTTATGCCACAGTGAAAGAGCAGTGGGTGCTAGCGACTGACCTTACTACCATAATTAAATAAACCTGACATGTACAATTAGTGTGAAACCAGAGGACTGTTCCTATAGCAAAATAGCCTCTTAACATTAAAGGGGCAGTAAACACCAGAATTTTTGTTGTTTAAAAATGTAGATAATCCCTTTACTACCCATTCCCCAGCTTTGCATAACCAACACAGTTATAATAATATACTTTTTACCTCTGTGATTACCTTGTATCTAAGCCTCTGCAAACTACCCCCTTATTTCAGTTCTTTTTACAGACCTCCTAGGAGCTTCACGTGCCCGAGCTCAATGTTATCTATGTGAAAAACATGAACCAACGCCCTCTAGTTGCTTTCAGATTAGAGGCAGCCTTCAAGGTCGAAGAAATTAGCATATGAATCTCCTAGGTTTAGCTTTCAACTAAGAATAACTAGAGAACAAAGCAAAAATTGTAATACAAGTAAATTGGAAAGTTGTTTAAAATTACATGCCCTATTTAAATCATGAAAGATTTTTTTTACTTGACTGTCCCTTTAAGAATATGACATTTTACTTTTATAAAAGGCTAAAGAACCATTTTGCAGGAGGAACTAAGTTCCCCCTGGCCAGAGAACAGAAATGCTTCAAGGAATAGTTTAGTCAAAATTAAACTATCATGATTTAAATAGAGCATGCAATTTTTAGCAACTTTCTAATTTACTCCTATTATCAAATTTTATTCGTTCTCTTGGTATCTTTATTTGAAAAATCAAGAATATAAGCATAGGAGCCAGCTCATTTTTGTTTCAGCACCTGAGTAGCGCTTTTTGAATGGTGTCTAAATGTAGCCACCAATCAGCAAGCTCTTCCCAGGTGCTGAACCAAAAAGGAGCCTGCTCCTAAGCCTATATTTAAATAAAGATACCAAGAGAACAAAGAAATGAATAGGTATAAATTAGAAAGTTGCTTAAAATTGCATGCTCTGAATAATGAGGTTTAGTTTTGACTAGACTATCCCTTTCAGTAAGCAATGCTGGTGCACAGTCTGGTTAGAGGGATAGTGAGATCCTATAGCAATGGGCAGTAACACTTCCTACACTAAATGCAAACCTGTCAGCGGTCCTGCTGTATGATCACCATGCACTTTGTGGAACACATGGTGCTTACATTTCTGTGTGGCTTGCTATGGTGTTATTTAGCTTCCCTCCACAGAAATACGACTATTGCACCTTAAGTGGGTGAGAATCTGAGACAGAGGAGGAGTTTGGAGTTGCTGTAAGACAGAGGTCTCAGCCCACCCTAGAAAGGAATGAGAGGAGAGAAGGAGGGTGTGAGGAACTGAAGCTAAGCTGGCTATGCAGCATGAGAGTTAAAAGCAAAAGTATGGACACCCTGGATCTTGACATTATGACAGGCATTCATGTGTGTCTAGTTCAGTATTTCACCAAAGAAAAAATGTGCTCATCAAGCAGGGAAGAGTCATGTCCTTCCATATTTCACTTTGATTGGAATTCTTTTTAGTTCTTTTAAATATAGCTGGGATGAGGTTTTCAAGGGAAATACATGTATACACACACACAAAGGAAAATAGTCCATGCAATTAAAAGTGTTCGTGAAACATCTTTAAGTAGGATAAGCTCAATTATTTTATACACCAATAGTATTTGCAGTCTGTTTATCCAAGATGTTGTCTGAATGTCTCAATTTATGGTCAGCAGGCCAGATTCTCTGCAGAATGCCGACCTGTGCAAGTTCATGTATTTGCTGCAGATTCAACCTTACAACTTTCATCCCAAAGTCCAAGATGACCTCTTTTGCTTTGAATGTTACTGTGCCCTCATACCTCCTGCTTCCTCTGACCATATAACTTGCTTCACATTTACTTGGTATATGTGTTAATGGTAAAAGAAAATGACGTCTTGTGACCATAATTTTACTTTAAATATTATCATTGTTTTTTACTGCAGAGTTCACACAAAAACCTTATCAAGATCACGAAATGTTTACATTACATAGGGCTCCATTTATGAAGCAGCGAATGCTGCTTTTGGACATCCATACTTTCAGATTTGCCGGAAACCCAAGTTAAGAAGCAGCAGTAATAAGACCGCTGCTTCTTAACCTGCCTGCCACCTTTTAAGTGGCGGATTGAAATCATCGCAATCTGAACGGGATAATTGACAGACCCTTCTGATGGCCCCATTGACCGCCAGTGAGAAGGGGGGGCATTACACAAGCATTTCACTAGAAATGCTTGTGCAACAACAATAAATGCCAACAGCATACGTCAAGCGGACATAATTCGCTATAGCGAATCATGTGCGCTTGCCATTTAATAAATATACTCTATGACCTTACGCATCCTGAGACCCAGGGAGTAACATCTCCTAAAAATGTTACTAAGGCTTTTAGCTTTTTCGATTATTTAACATCTATATACAAATACCCCTTCATGTGTTCTAAAAAGTGTGTCTGGCTTCTCGGTATTCAGTTGAATATTTAACTAAAAAATTTCACCCCGCCATGTAAAAATGTAACCATGGGTGTCCATTCTCATGCCTAAAGACAACCTTTCAGCCCTTCATATGTATGTACAGTGGATATAAAAAGTATACACACCCCTGATAAAATGTCAGGTTTCTGTGATGTAAAAAAATTAGACAAAGATACGGTAAATCATTTCAGAACTTTTTCCACCTTTAATGTGACCTATAAACTACACAACTCAATTGAAAAACAAATTGAAATCTTTAAAGTAGAGAAAAGTAAACAAATATTATGTGGTTGCATAAGTGTGCACACCCTCTTATAACTGGGGATGTAGCTGTGTTCATAATTAAGCAATCACATTCATAACCATGTTAAATAAGAGTCACCACACACCTGCCATAATTTAAAGTGCCTCTGATTAACCCTGAATAAAGTTCAGCTGTTCTAGTAGGTGTTTCCTGACATTTTCTTAGTTGTGTCCTACACAAAAGCCATGGTCTGCAGAGAGCTTCTAAAGCATCAGAGGGATCTCATTGTTAAAATGTATCAGTCAGGAGAAGGGTACAAAAGAATTTCCAAGGCATTAGATATACCATGGAACACAGTGAAGACAGTCATCAAGTGGAGAACATATGGCACAACAGTGACATTACCAAGAACTGGATGTCCCTCTAAAATTGATGAAAAGACAAGAAGAAAACTGGTCTGGGAGGCTACCAAGAGGTCTACAGCAACATTAAAGGAGCAGCAGGAATATCTGGCAAGTACTGGCTGTGTAGTACATGTGACAACAATCTCCCGTATTCTTCATATATTTGGGATTTAGGGTAGACGGCAAGACGGAAGCCTTTTCTTACGAAGAAAAACATCCAAGCACAGCTAAATTTAGCAAAAACACATCTGAAGTTTCCCAAAAGCATGTGAGAAAAGGTGTTATGGTCTGATGAAACCAAGGTTGAACTTTTTGGCAATAATTCCAAAAGATATGTTTGGCGCAAAAACAACACTGCACATCACCAAAAGAACACCATACCCACAGTGAAGCATGGTGGTGGTAGTATCATGCTTTGGGGCCGTTTTTCTTCAACTGGAACTGGGGCCTTATTCAAGGTAGAGGGATTTATGAACAGTTCCAAATACCAGTCAATATTGGCACAAAACCTTCAGGCTTCTGCTAGAAAGCTGAAAATGAAGAGGAACTTCATCTTTCAGCATGACAACGACCCAAAGCATACATCCAAATAAAAAAAATGAATGGCTTCACCAAAAGAAGATTAAAGTTTTGGAATGGCCCAGCCAGAGCCCAGACCTGAATTCGATTGAAAATCTGTGGGGTGATCTGAAGAGGGCTGTGCACATGAGATGCCCTCGCAATCTGACAGATTTGGAGTGTTTTTGCAAAGAAGAGTGGGCAAATCTTACCAAGTCAAGATGTGCCATGCTGATAGACTAATACCCAAAAAGACTGAGTGCTGTAATAAAATCAAAAGGTGCTCCAACAAAGTATTAGTTTAAGGGTGTGCACACTTATGCAACCATATTTTATTGGTTTATTTTTACTTCCCTTCATCTAAAAGATTTCAGTTTGTTTTTCAATTGAGTTGCATAGTTTATAGGTCACATTAAAAAGGTGGAAAAAGTTCTGAAATTATTTATCTTTGTCTAATTTTTTTTACATCACAGAAACTACATACATACATACCAGATGTCCTGTACCAAGCACTCTCGCTTAATGTTGATTTGCCCAGGCACGGTGCATAAATACACATAAACATCAAAGTTAGAGACCGCACTCATAGGTCTTATAAATCCACCAAAGTGACTTTATTGCCAGTAACGTTTCGGGGTTTCCCCCTTTATCAAACATGATATATACACACTCTATATGTATGTGTACATATATACACACACAAGCAGTCCCAATGTGAATCTGCCCTCCTGTAGTCAGCCACCCGGTTGTTCCGTGTAAAGTATACAATTGCCCACAAAAACAGAAACCAACCAGGATTTTTCAAATCAAAGAGTCAAATTTGACGTTTCGGGGAATAAAACTCCCCTTCTTCACAACATACAGTGTACACACAAAACCGTGCTTAAATACAGTGATACAACAAACAGAACCTCCGCCTTCCTGTCAAAAAAAGTGCCAAAAATGACATTGCTGGTATAGTTACAAGTGAACTCGGAAGTTAACAACCTTCACTTCCGATATCATTTAAAGTGATACTCAAACACATGTGCAGAAAAAACATTCATAACATCATTAATAGGTTGTCATCACATTTACAAACTCATCAGTGTTAGATACATCCTTATAAAATGTGCCTAAAATAATCATGTGCTTACAATCATATGTGCGGTCTCTAACCGTCAATCTCCCATACCGTGGGACCGGAAGTTACGTCACTTCTGGTTCTGCCGGAATAGCGTCATATCTGACGTCACTTCCGTACTATTTGTATATAAACACATATATTTACTAGCGTTTGAAATCATGTGGACATTATGTCAATACCTAAACAATGCAAATCCGGAAATATAGGCAGCCAAAACAAAAGGCCACTTGTGAATACCAATATGTGTTGAACATACACAAAATTTCTCAAATACAATACAGTGGTGGTACAACTTAATTAAAACAGAGGATAGGCATCAGCATAAGTAGTCATGGCTCAAATACATGGTAATATAGGATACGGCTTCAAATTGGATATAGGAACAAATATCAGAACTATATAGTGTAGGCTATACAATAATAAATCAACATTGCATATTAGCAACATTGTTACCACATTACTCATACATTAACCCCAAATCAGGGCATGTTGTGACTCATTGTCTGCAGTATGTGTCAGTGCCACTAGTAGAGAAAGGGAACACTTATCCAGGTCTAAGGGGTACTTATGGTGATCACGTGAATTACATGTAATCCTCGCCATCACACAATGCCACCTTCGACTCAGGTGTGGGGTAAGAATCCCGTCCATAGGTGGAAGACCACCCCCATCCACAACCAACCAGTGTCCCCACCGACTGTGTCACATAACTTTATGACAATGCTCCAAAGTCTGGTAAAGAATTGAGTCCTTTAGGGTGTATGGTCTGCAATCGAAACATCCACTCTGCTTCTCTTCTAAGAAGCAGCTTGTTCCTATCACCTCCACGAGGCAATTTGGGGATGTGATCAATAAGGATCACCTTAATGGCTGATACTGGATGCTTTGTTGTCAACCAGTGACGTGCTACTGGTTGTTCGGATTCACCTTTCCTGTCTATATGGCCTGTCTAATTGCGGCTCGATGGTTAGCCATTCTTTCACGGATAGTCCCTTGAGTCTTCCCCACGTAATGTAAGCCACATGGGCAAATTATCATGTACACAACATGCGTAGTATGGTTATATATATTTGGTAGAATGCAGCTTATGAGCTTTGTGCACAAGCACTCATGTGCAGTATGATGCAACGTCACCCATTACCTAGCATTCCTCAGAAGCAATGCACAGTATGTAATGTGCACTGCTTCAGTGGGACTAACACTGAGCATGCAAGAATCATCCCTTTAGTAAGGAGCAGTCTCCTTGACATCAAGCAGTGTTTCAGATGAGCATTAAGGCCACATTTAGTAGACAGTCTGGAAATGTATTTGAATAGGTCAATACAATTATGTTTTATACATGACAATGCATTAGCAGTGTTCACAGAAAATTCTGCTAGCCAGGTGGAACATAATGACGGGTGGCATTATGAAGTAGCTGGGCGGGGTGTTATATATATATATATATATCCCTCAGTTTACGCCAGGGTTAGGTTCCAGAAGGAATGGTTGTAAATTGAAATTGTTGTAAATTGAAACCCAGTTTATAATGTAAGTCAATGGGAAGTGAGGGAGATAGATTCCAGGCCCCTCTCAAAATTGTCATAAGTAACACCTAATACATTATTTTTAAAGCTTTGAAATGAAGACTTTAAATGCTAGACAGCATTATAAACCTAATAAAATAATCACACATGCATTCCAATCTGGACCGAGTTATAGACAGGAAGATCTTGTTCCTTTGACATCTGCTCTATAGCTCAGAACTTGGCTTTACTGCAACACAAGCAGACAGCTCCACCTACTGGCTATTTTAATAAATGTACTGCTTCTCAATAGCAGTCACATGACTGGAAAAAAGGTTGTTATTCTGAAACGGCGTAAATTGAACCGTTGTAAAACGAGGGAGATATATATATATATATATATACACACACACACTAACTCATTCCTGTTAAAATCACTGTGCAAATCCAGTTGGTGTGTTGCACTTTTACACTAAGAAATCCAGTGCTGAAAAGAGCTGAATGGCACTGCATGCTAAATACAAAATAATGCACACACTTTAAAATTTATTTATATCGCAACCCTTCTTTTATGCTTTGTTATAAAAAATATTTTTATATATTATTTTTGTTGTTTTGTTGTAATTTCTGTAGAAATCTACAACATTATAACTGCAATTTCTGGCGAAGTGACTAAAATGTTTGCCTACTTCATTCCGGATTGTAGTCAAACTTGAAAACTAATAACACACAGACACTCAAACAACACACACACAAACTTCCATTTATTTCTGGAATGCTATGGTTTTCACATCAGTTTTATGGCACTTTAAAGATCTGAACTGCTAGAGTAGTACGGACAATGGGTTGCTGATGAAAAAAGGCATTTGCAAATGTTTCTTTTAGAACCATGTTTTGTACTAACTGTATTTGAAAGGCAATGTTGTACATTTTACATAGCTTTTAAAAAAAATTGACGTTTGTGCATTTGAAAATGTAATATTTAGAAGAAGCAGAACGGATGTAGACATCTCCCAAGGAGTAAAATGTATTAAATGTTATAACTATTAATAATAATAATAAATTAAAGGGACACTGAACACAATTTTTTTCTTTCGTGATTCAGATAGAGTATGAAATTTTAAGTAACTTTCTAGTTTACTCCTATTATCATTTTCTCTTTATTCTCTTGGTATCTTTATTTGAAATGCAAGAATGTAAGTTAAGATGCCGGCCCATTTTTGGTGAACAACCTGGGTTGTTCTTGCTGATTGGTGGATAAATTAATCCACCAATAAAAAAAAAGTGCTGTCCAGAGTACTAAACAAAAAAAAAAAAAAAAAAAAAAAAAAAAAAAAAAAAAAAAGAGCTTAGATGCCTTCTTTTTTTTTTTTTTAAAGATAGCAAGAGACGAAGAAAAATTGATAATAGGAGTAAATTAGAAATTTGCTTCAAATTGCATGCTCTATCTGAATAATGAAAGAAAAAAATTGGGTTCAGTGTCCCTTTAATACTATAAGGGCTCTAAGTGTCTGCAGACCTACTTAAAAAGGGACAATATACTAACATTTTCTGTTTTGGGGTACTTTGTATTTCGATAATTGAGATTCCTGTGCTGAATAAACTTACATTTTCACTAAAAATTGCCCCTAGCATCGTGTCCGCAACAGATAGCCAAGCTTTAATAGTATCCTGTTTTCATACATAAAAATATATATATTTTTTTTAAATAAAAACAGGATAAACAGGGGGAGTGGCTATGCAGCGGCCAGGATAGATTGCACTCTATGAAGCTCCCTGAATTTTCTCAAACAAATCTCTAATTATATCTGAAAATCTAACCTATTTTACCTCAGATTCATTCTGTTCGAATACTTTGTTATGGGGTAAATCTGAAATCCAAATTTTGCCTCACTTGAACTTTCAGAGAACTGATTTAGCCTGCTGGGAGCATAGACGAAGGCTTACACGTGGGCTCCTAACGCACACCACCCCCCACCCCCCCCTCGGCCGCCCGGGTTAGAGCGGTGAAAATAAGTATTTAGTCAGCCACCAATTGTGTAAGTTCTCCCACTTAAGAATATGAGAGAGGCCTGTAATTTTCATCATAGGTATACCTCAACTATAAGAGACAAAATGTGGAAACAAATCCAGACAATCACATTGTCTGATTTGGAAAGAATTTATTTGCAAATTATGGTGGAAAATAAGTATTTGGTCAATATCAAAAGTTCATTTCAATACTTTGTTATATATCCTTTGTTGGCAACAACAGAGGTCAAACGTTTTCACAAGGTTGTCACACACTGTTGCTGGCATGTTGGCCCATTCTTGCATGCAGATCTCCTCTAGAGCAGTGATATTTTGGGGCTGTTGCTGGGCAACACAGACTTTCAACTCCCTCCAAAGGTTTTCTATGGGGTTGAGATCTGTAGACTGGCTAGGCCACTCCAGGACCTTGAAATGCTTCTTACGAAGCCACTCCTTCATTGCCCGGGTGGTGCGTTTGGGATCATTGTCATGCTGAAAGACCCAGCCACGTTTCATCTTCAATGCCCTTGCTGATGGGAGGTTTGTACTCAAAATCTCACGATACATGGCCCCATTCATTCTTTCATGTACATGGATCAGTCATCCTGTTCCCTTTGCAGAGAAACAGCCCCAAAGCATGATGTTGCCACCCCATGCTTCACAGTAGGTATGGTGTTCTCTCTCCTCCAAACATGACAAGTTGTGTTTCTACCAAACAGTTCTACTTTGGTTTAATCTGACCATATGACATTCTCCCAATCCGCTTCTGGATCATCCAAATGCTCTCTAGCATACTGGACATGTACTGGCTTAAGCAGGGGGACACGTCTGGCACTGCAGGATCTGAGTCCATGGCAGCGTAGTGTGTTACTGATGGTAGCCTTTGTTACGTTGGTCCAGCTCTCTGCAGATCATTCACTAGGTCCCCCGTGTAGTTCTGGGATGTTTGCTTACCATTCTTGTGATCATTTTGACCCCACGGCGTGAGATCTTGTGTGGAGCCCCAGATCAAGGGAGATTATCAGTGGTCTTGTATGTCTTCCATTTTCTAATTACTGCTCCCACAGTTGATTTCTTCACACCAAGCTGCTTGCCTATTGCAGATTCAGTCTTCCCAGCCTGGTGCAGGTCTACAATTTTGTTTCTGGTGTCCTTCAACAGCTCTTTGGTCTTCACCATAGTGGAGTTTGGAGTGTGACTGTTTGAGGTTGTGGACAGGTGTCTTTTATACTGATAACAAGTTCAAACAGGTGCCTTTAATACAGGTAATGAGTGGAGGACTGAGGAGCCTCTTAAAGAAGAAGATACAGGTATGTGAGAGCCAGAAATCTTGCTTGTTTGTAGGTGACCAAATACTTATTTTCCACCATAATTTGCAAATAAATTCTTTCAAAATCAGACAATGTGATTGTCTGGATTTGTTTCCACATTTTGTCTCTCATAGTTGAGGTATACCTATGATGAAAATTATAGGCCTCTCTCATCTTCTTAAGTGGGAGAACTTGCATAATTGGTGGCTGACTAAATACTTTTTTGCCCCACTGTAGCCTTACTGAAAAACTGAGACCACGCCACATCGCTTAATCCGAGCATGGAGGGAGACCACTACTCATTGTTGCAGGCACTACTATTAAGCTAGATCTACAGGCATGTAACAGCTTCCAAGACCTCACACACACCATCAGAGCCACTAGTGGGGGAAGGAGAAAGCAGTACACTTAAAATGGCGGAGAAAGGGGATGGCACTACATGGAGTATAGAGTCTCAAGATGTTACAAATTATTACTACTATCCCATAACGGACAACACTGAGTTTGGCTTCTCACAGGCTACTGAGACAGAAGGGCAACATAATCTTGCACCACTCAAGAACAAACCTGCCTTTATTGATCATGCCCCTGTTGCGCAGCTGGAGAGATACCATGCAGAAACATCATTATATGGAACTCAGGATGGTGCAGTCTGCTTCCCGATAAGCCACAGCAATAGTTTTGAAGCTTGGAACCCTAGCGATCAGACGCCAGCTGGGCAGGGGAGGTATGAACTTTTTGGCAGATATAAGAAGCTAAACAGTACCAGATTACAGACACAGACCGGTCCGAATTCACGACCCTTTGGCAACTTAAGCAAGCTGACCCTGCAATCAACCCAGTCCTTATTGCTGTTTGGGACCCACAGCATCCAGACTACTTTATTGCCCACGGAGTAGGTTAAGTAGGGACTGATACTAAAGCCGATTTGGACTATATGATCTCATGTAAGCTGTTAAACTCACTACTACCTCCAGTTGAGGGATCTTTTTCTTGTTAGCTCAAGTTTAACCCTTTAATGACCACAGCACATTTCCATTTTCTGTCCGTTTGGGACCAAGGCTATTTTTACATTTTTGTGGTGTTTGTGTTTAGCTGTAATTTTCCTCTTACTCATTTACTGTACCCACACATATTATATACCTTTTTCTCGTCATTAAATGGACTTTCCAAAGATACCATTATTTTCATCATATCTTATAATTTACTATAAAAAAGTATAAAATATGAGGGGAAAAAACACACTTTTTCTAACTTTGACCCCCAAAATCTGTTACATATCTACAACCACCAAAAAAGTCCCATGCTAAATAGTTTCTAAATTTTGTCCTGAGTTTAGAAATACCCAATGTTTACATGTTCTTTGCAAGTTATAGGTCCATAAATACAAGTAGCACTTTGCTATTTGCAAACCACTTTTTTTCAAAATTAGTGCTAGTTACATTGGAACACTAATATCTTTCAGGAATCCCTGAATATCCATTGACATGTATATATTTTTTTTTAGAAGACATCCCAAAGTATTGATCTAGGCCCATTTTGGTATATTTCATGCCACCATTTCACCGCCAAATGCGATCAAATTAAAAAAAAACGCTAAATTTTTTACAATTTTAGGTTTCTCACTGAAATTATTTACAAACAGCTTGTGCAATTATGGCATAAATGGTTGTAAATGCTTCTCTGGGATCCCCTTTGTTCAGAAATCGCAGACATATATGACTTTGGCGTTGCTTTTTGGTAATTAGAAGGCCGCTAAATACTGCTGCGCATCACACGTGTATTATGGCTAGCAGTGAAGGGGTTAATTAGGTAGTTTGCAGGGTTAATTTTAGCTTTAGTGTAGAGATCAGCCTCCCACCTGACACATCCCACCCCCTGATCCCTCCCAAACAGCTCCCTTCCCTCCCTCACCCCACAATTGTCCACGCCATCTTAAGTACTGGCAGAAAGTCTGCTAGTACTAAAATAAAAGGTTTTTTATAGTATATTTACATATGCTGCTGTGATCCCCCCCCCAAAACAGCTCTCTAACCCTCCCCCTCTGCATTATTGGGGCCATCTTGGGTACTGGCAGCTGTCTGCCAGTACCCAACTTGCAGAAAAAAAGTTTTTTTTTTATTCTGTTTTTTTTTCCTGTAGTGTAGCTTCCCTCCCCCCACAGACTAACCCCCACACCTTGATTGATTTATTTTTATTAAACTATTATTCCCCTTTTTGTAGCATTTTATTAAACTTTTTTGCTGTCGTGTAGCGTTTCCCACCCGCTCCCTCCCCGTGCACGCCCCCGCCCTCCCGTGCACGCGGCACCCGTGCGCGCCCCCGGACATCCCCGCCCACGATCCCGCCCCCCTCCACATCACCAGTGCCAACGATGGCCGCCACCCGCCTCCCGGTCCGGCTCCCACCCACCAACGAGGAAAGCCACCGATCTCCGGTGCAGAGAGGGCCACAGAGTGGCTCTCTCTGCACCGGATGGCTTAAAAAGGTTATTGCAGGATGCCTCCATATCGAGGCATCACTGCAATAACCGGAAAGCAGCTGGAAGCGAGCAGTATCGCTTCCAGCTGCTTTCCACACCGAGGACGTGCAGGGTACGTCCTCAGGCGTTAACTGCCTTTTTTTTTAGGACGTACCCTGCACGTCCTTGGTCGTTAAGGGGTTAATAACCTAACTAGCCATATCTTACCACTGAAGCTTATTTCTTATGCATGGAAAGTTAGTTTTTACTGCAATAAACATGCATCTAGGATATCCTGAGTTGTAACAGAAAACCTTCCTAGTCTCCGCTATTCAGTCTAGGCCATAACATCCCCATATTGTTCTATTAAGTCTTGATACAGAGTAAAATAGAGGGAATAACTAGAATGGTTTGAACTAGGCAATCTCACTTTAAGTTACCCCAACTCACCCATGGTTTCTTTAATTACCTCATCTTATACATGTTTTACACCCCCTGATCTCCACATAAGAGGTACTCCTTCATACTGGGTAACAATTTAGCAGCCGTAATAACTCTACGTCTCTCTCTAGTTAAGGGACCCTCTCATTGATTGTTAGCTTAGGATATTTCGTTTAACTAGTTATGTTTTTCTATTGTGGTGTTTATTCTATGTTTGAAATATTGAGCTACGCTGCAATAGCCAGTACTTTATTATATGCACAGAGGGTCTCACTGGTATGCTTTTAAGCACACACCTGCACTTATTATAGGCCCTTATGCATTAGATGAAACTATATTCACAAATACAACCTTTTCAATAGTTAGTAACTTTGCACTCTAGATACCAGGGCCCTTGCTCCAGTACATCGCCAGATACCTAAATATCTCCTTAAGTCCAGCATAAGCCATAAACATCCTCATAACGATATGCCCTGATCTCTGATAAAATAGAGGGATTCATTTGAATAATTAAATATATGCGATCACATGTGAAGCTTTCCTAGCTTAACCATAGCTTGTTTAATTAAGTCATTCTATATATACTCAATACTCCCTGTATCCCCATAAGTGGTGCTCCCATATGCTAGATTATTACTTTTCCAATGGTCAAAGAGTGACCGTCATCCTTTGAGATCCTCCCTGTGTCAAATTCTCTCTTTTGGGTACAAGAATGACCCTGTTTCGACTGGGAGGTATTCCAACTCTATTTAAAATGAGATATCTTAATGTTATGCCCATTTTTATTGCTTAACTGTAATAGCTTCAAAGAAAATGTACTTATGTAAATCGATTTCAAATAATTTTTCTGTTTTATTTCTACCCAAATAGTCCTATCAAGAGTTGTCTACACTGACTAAATTGTTCTTAGGACTTACTAACAGTTTTGCAAATGTACTATATAGCTACTTAGCTCCTATAATATTATTTCTGTTGTATGTACACATATTATTGCAAATGGTCAGGTCTGGTTATATATTGTATATGCCAAATATCTCAATAAAAAAAAAAGAAAAAAAAAAAAAAAAAAGATAGAGATACAGGTAGGTAGGTATATATATATATATATAATATATATATATATATATATATATATATATATATATATATATATATATTTGAATCAGCAATTTCACTTTGATCTATCAAATAACTGAAGAACACAGTAATATTTCTCTAGTGAAATGAGGTTTATTGGATTAACAGAAAACATGCAATATTCATCAAAGCAACTATCGCTGCTGATTGGATCAGCAACGGTTATTGCTCAGGGCCAACAGTGCTCTGCAGGTTCAGAGTGGTAGTTCTATGAAAAAAGCAAGGCATGCATTTTTTGGTAATCATTACTATTGATAATGATAATAAATAATACACATTTGCATTATACTCAGTGGACTGTAAAATGATGCATTAAAAGTAATGCATCACTTTCATAATCATTTGAATGGGAGGAACCCAAAAGTAGTAATAAATATAATTTAGTTGTAAAGCACCATAATATTCTGCAGTGTAAAGTAGACAAATAAGGGTAACTGTAACTAAATTATTTGTTTATAATATTAAAAGAAAATACAAAGACAGATATACACACACACACACACAGACTAAGCAAAAACAAATACAGGAGGGCCCAAAGAGCTTACACTATACAGTATGTAAAGACAAGGCTCAGAATGCAAAACAATGTTTCAATTAAATCAACAAGAGGTTAACATTTAAACATTTTTACAACAAACCATTATTGTTCAGTTTATTGTGACTACTTTTGAATACCTAGTTACATGCTGGGAGTTGTGCAGTTGCAATGCAATGTTGTTTCAGTAACAGACTGGGGATCATCTATGAAAACGATGCATAAAACATTGCAAAATGTAGCGCTAACAAATTTGGCAATACCTTCTATTAAAAGAGCAGTATTAGTCACAATAAAAAACATTCACCAACTATTGAGGTGCTTCATTTTAAAACTGGGACTACACAAAAAAAAAAAAAGGAACAGTGCAAACAGTATTTCTTAGATGCTTCCTGTCATTCAAGCCAACTGTGTGGCGATGTCACTGCTAACATGTGCACTGACAAAATGCCACCCAACAGCACTTTATCTCCTTCAGCCAAATGTACAGAGCCTACAAGCGTGGGGAGTATACTACATTTTTTTATGTTTGTAAAACGCTTGACCAGACAGAAAGGCACCCCAGACCAAAACAAAACACCCCTAAATGGTAAGCTATGCTGCCTGAGGAATCTGGCCTTAGTTGCAACATCTAACCTTCAGCCTCTTACCAACAGTAACCAGGGTCTGCCAGTATTTAGCTAGCATGACGTGACATTTTATTAAATAGAAAATAACATGTCTATGGTTAAAACCACTGAATTTAATACAAATGTATTCTAAAAGTGGTTATTTAAAATGTATGCTACGTTATAATTATGTCAATTACTAATACAGGTATTTTACTACTATGGGTAACAAGCATAGCATACAAGTGACAGGGAGCATTGTGTTTGAAATGGGCAGCGATGGAGCCTTAGCCTGACACTCCCAGTGCCACTCTACAGATCACGTGACCAGCAATAAAACGCACATGAGCTGGTTGACATACCCGCTCTGCCACCACCAAAACACTACTTATTAACCCATTGGCTGCCAGAGAAGAAAAGTAGCAAATAGCTTAATGTGATATGGTTGTACCATGATGTACAGACACCCTTAAGGTGGCGCCTGTGTCAACACTCTAAGGCATCCTTATACCGGGGTTGCAAGATGCGGAAGTATCTATGGTACATGCACATTGCTTACCTGCCAGTCTGCCCGGCCTGCTGCTCCCTGTCAGAAACAGCGGCCGTGTAGATTTGCCGGTACCTATCAGCCAAGGCCTTGCCAGAGAGTAGCAGCTGGTACCTGCTCTTACAGTCAGCCTGTGTCCCATGGGTGCCATCCGGGCCTCCGGACATGCTTAAACGCGCCGGGCACAATGAAGTAGATGAAGATGCGGGTAAAGCGCAGAAGCCGCTGACTCCTGGCTCGGTGGAAGCTGCTGCTACTGCAGCCGGGGGAGGGGGTGCGGTTGCTGCGCACATCATGCCTGCTTCTTGCTGTCCCGGTGTCTATGTATATTGGGCTGCGTGAGTCACTTCACACTGGCTGGAATCATGGAGGAGCTGCCCTTGTCATCCCGCGCCGGCCCTCCAGCCAGCCCGGACCATTTACTCCCAAAATACCAATGGGAAATATATATAACTCCCAATGCAATATATATCCTGCGTCTGTAGCAGATGTATGTGACGGCTGCAGATGTGTGTGACTTGTTCTGGGTTACCTGCTAACAGGTTAACAAATAAATGCTATTAGTCACGGTGCGACTGCAATAGTAAAACGAGCTCTAGACATCCTCTGTGCAACAGCAATCACAAGACCTTATCCGGCTTCTGCTAACCCCAATAACACTGCGGTAAACTAGGCGTTGGGAGATTCCTGGCTGATCGTTTACTCCACCCTCACCGTGGGGCGAACACAGCTTCACCTACAACACTACGGCTGCCAAAGTGAAAGCTGCATACTCAGTGCTGCCATCTTAGCTCCATTATCTGGCTGCTGCTATTTCTCTCACATGCACAGAGAGCATGCCGGGAGAAAACACTGCTTACACCCAGCAACAGCGTAGTGCCCCCTACAGACTGAGCTTGGGTACTGCTCCGCCCGAGTATTCATTTTCAATCAAAACATGACAGAGTTTTTTATTTTTACAGCGAAACAATAGAAATGCACTTCAGGTGGCAACTGGCAAGTCATATTACATGTATTCAGAAAAGATACACTACAGATACATTATGCAGAATCATTAGATAAAAGTCATACACCCAAAGTTTAGACTATATTATATATATATATATATATATATATATATATATATATATATACATATCTATACCTATATATATATATATATATCTATCTATCTATACATATCTATACCTATACATATATATATATATATATATATATATACATATCTATACCTATATATATATATATATATATATATCTATCTATACATATCTATACCTATACATATATATATATATATATATATATACATATCTATACCTATATATATATATATATATATATATATATATATATATATATATATATATATATAGTCTAAACTTTGGGTGTATGACTTTTATCTAATGATTCTGCATAATGTATCTGTAGTGTATCTTTTCTGAATACATGTAATATGACTTTTAAAATCTATAGTTTCCTTTTTAACATCATATTGTATTCATAAAGCACCACAATTAAAATTTTTCACAAAATTTTTTTCTTATTAAAAATTAGCCTGAAAAGGGCATTTTTTGTCAGTTTGTAAAATCTATTTTACTGTATATTATGCATAATAAAATGAACGCCTCGTTTGTCCAAAAGGCCTAGTTCTTAATAAAAATGCATGTGCAATGGGGAAATATGGCTTCTAAGAGTATGTTTAAGCAATACTACTTAAAATACATTTAAATCATCCATACATGTATTATTATCAGTCATATCTCTCAACTGTCCCTATTTGTGAGGGATAGTGGCTATTGATGTGCTTTTATCCCTCTGAGACAGCCATATGTTTTTATTGGCAGAATTATTCTTAGACACACCCATAGACCACCCACATACATCCACAAACCACTCATACACTCACACGGAACACCCAGATACACCCATAATCCTTCCCATTATCTACCCATGACCTTGCCCTCTTCCAACACTGTCCCACCCACAAAACAGTGACAGCCCTCCTTAACCCTCCTTAAGTTCATAATACCTAGCCACAAATGTTGGGAGGGATGTCACATAATAACCCCTTAACGACTGCCACGTACCCTGTACGCTGCTGGTCGTTAGGGGTTTGTCTGGTTGTAATAGCGCAGGTCTTGCCGCTCACTATTAAAAAACACCCCCCATAGAAAGGTGTTAAAGGACCAGTAAATACAGAACATTTGCACAATCAACTAATGCATGATAAAAAGACAATGCAATAGCACTTAGTCTGAACTTCAAATGAGTAGTAGATTTTGTTCTGACAAATTTTACAGTTATGTCTGTTTCCACTCCTCCTGTATCATGTGACAGCCATCAGCCAATCACAGATGTATATACATATATTCTGTGAATTTTTGCACATGCTTAGTAGGAGCTAGTGACTCAAAAAGTGTAAATATAAAAAGACTGCACAGTTTGTTAATGGAAGTAAATTGGAAAGTTGTTTAAAATTGCACACTCTATCTGAATTATGAAAGTTTAATTTTGACTTGTGTGTCCCTTTAAAGGGACAGTCTACTCCAAAATTGTTATTGTTTCAAAAGATAGATAATCCCTTTATTACCCATTCCCCAGTTTTGCATAACCAACACAGTTATATTAATATACTTTTTACCGCTGTTATTACCTTATAAATAAGCCTCTTCTGACAGCCCCTAATCACATGGCTATTTATTTATTATCTATTGACTTGTATTTTAGCTAGTTAGTGTTGTGTCCTGCACAACTCTATGGGAGAGAGCACAATGTTATCTATATGGCACACATGAATTAGCAGTCTCTTGTGAAAAGCTAAAAAAAAAGAGCATGTGATAAGGAGCTTATATTACTACCGTGAGTGTCGTGATTTAACCTATTGATTGCCCCTCAACAAAGCTGAATTATTCTATATTAAATATTATATGGCTCTGTAGTACATGCACATCCAACTGTAATTCCACACTTTAGCCATCAAGATGTCTAAGTGTTCCCCTTAAAAAAATCTTAGACCTAAACCTTGATAAATAGCTGTTCCCTGGCAATATCAATCTATCATGTACAAGTGGAACTGCTAAGTGCATTTAGTCTTTTTTTTTTTTTTTTTTTAATAAAAACACAGAAAAGTAAGTCAATTACTGTGATAATGCCGAATCAGTCTTAGTCACTAAGTCAAACAACCTTTATTGTAAGCAAGATAGATATATGCATACAAGTGAACAACTTCTGTATAACATTTTAGGAGTCTAAATAAATGTTTTAACTCATGGAGTCAATTTCTATCTTTTCGATCCTGTTAATCACCGCTCAATACTTATTTTTCAAGTTCGGAGCAATCACAATGTAAATGATAACACAATTTCCATATTGGGAAAAGTTAGGATCAAATCCGAGCAGATAGCAGAAATGTAACCCATATAATGCATGGATAGCAATGGTTTCAGCGACCACAATCCACCCAACCACACGTTTTATCACAATGGACACTTCTAATTGAACAGATGAAGGTGTTCACAAATTGCAAAACTGTTTTTTTTTTACATTTGCCAGTATTCCAAGATGATTTGGAATTATTCTATTATCACGCACAATCGCACATGTATAATACACTCTGAAATGGCCACAAATAACATTTAAGATATATATATGAATATATGGTATAGATTCATTGAACCTATATTCAGCTCTATTGTATAATCTATCAATAGTGGTCAGAACAGACATTTACATATATATATATATATATATATATATATATATATATATATATATATTTTATTTATTTTTGTTTAAAAAGATAGATAATCCCTTTATTACCCATTCCCCAGTTTTGCATAACCAACACGGTTATATTAATATACTTTTTATCTCTATGATTACCTTGTATCAAAGCCTCTGCAGACTGTTCCCTTATCTCAGTGCTTTTCACGGACATGCATTTTAGCCAATCAGTTCTGACTCATAAATAACTCTAAGGGAATAAACACAATGTTTTCTATATGGCACACGTGAACAAGTGCTGTCTAGCTGTAAAAAATATCAAAATGCACTGAGGCCTTCAAGGGCTTAGCATATAAGCCTACCTAGGTTTAGTTTTCAATAAAGAATACCAAGTGAACAAAGAAAATTTGATTATGAAGTAAATTGGAAAGTTGTTTAAAATTGCATGCCCAATCTGAATCATGAAAGTTTAATTTTGACTAGACTGTCCCTTTAAGACATATTATAAAATTTTTAAAAAATTTCCAATTTATTTGTATTATCAAATTTGCTTCCTTCCCATGATATTCTTTGTTTGATATTTAGTTTTTTATTGTTATTTTCAGAAAACAGGGTACATATAAGATACCATATTTCTCATATATACAAAAACAGAGAAGAACAAGCATACATAATGCTTACAGGTATCATCAGATATAGTATTTTTAGTTTTAGATCACATACATGTAAAACAGTATCTATATCACTAAATTAAATTTTACCTTATCGATTGCTTAAATTTTCTATAGTGAAAAGAAAATTAAATTTATTGTTGAAACTAATTAGTACCCCCAGACTATTGTTTTCTGCATCGTGTTCTTTCTATTTCTCTTACAAGAAGGAAATATAGTTAGAACTTATACTTGTTTGATTGAAACATAGAAATAGAAAAGAATAGTCAAAAACAAGCTACCGTGCTAGTCACTCTTTGTAGTGACAGGCATCAAAAAGTGAGTAATTCCCTATCAATGTCTTCTTATCAAGGAGTTACAGGGAAAAAATTAATGCTATATTTAGAGACCAGAAGAACAAAAAAAAAAAAGGGGCTCTCTTCTCTCCCCACCCTCAAAATGCGTATATTTACAAAGATCCCCTGTGGAGTATGTCTTCAACATATTTACATGTCAGAAAAGGCGCCAGAAATTGGGCCTGAGTATTATTCTCATGAATTTGGATAAAATTGAACCATTTCTTACAATATTTTTTAATACTCTGTTCCGACCCATTAATACTATCAAATTGCTCCATTACTGCTTGTTTTAATATTAAATTGATTAAGTTATGTATAGTGGGTTCTTTCTTCTTCCAGTTTTTCAGTATCAGATATCTTCTACCTAAGATTACAGAGTTAATAAAACGTGTATTAACAATCTAGTAACATCAGAATCAACAAGAAAAAAGACATGCTGTTTCTCTACCTTAATCAACATATGACATATTTTAGTTAACCGACATATTTTAGTTAACCAAAAATTAATCCGTGACCAAAATTTTTGAACTTTTGGGCAGCTCCAAAACATATGAATTAGATCAGCATTAGGGTTAGAGCAGCGAGGACATTTATTAACTGTGGTATGGGGCCATTTATTTAATGTTACTGGCGTAATATAGACCCTATTAATTAATTTGCAGTGGATTTCTTTCCAGTTTGCTGCTAGTGTAGCATAATCAACTTTACTAATACTACTACTAATTTTTTTACAGTCTATTCCTGGGAAGTCCACTTGCCATTTTGTGACTAACTTTTGCAAATTTAAATCTCCCAAATAATTTGTTAGCATTTTATACCAATATTTAAGAGAGTGGATACCTGCCTTATAAATAATTAAACCAGAATTTATTCCTGTATGTATCCATATACAATTGGGGTTTTGGGAGAATCTCTGAAACCAATGCCGCACTTGAAGATATGCATAGAAGTCAGAGTTAGATCAATTATATTGTCTTCTAAGATCAGAAAAGGATAGACATTTAGTAGAATCAGACTCTTTAAGTTGGTATAAATATTTCAGATCATTATTCGCCCATTTTTAAAATACCATATTATATAGACCTTCAATAAAATCTGGATTTCCAACAATTGGTAAGTGATTAGAGATCAAAGGATCAGCTTCTACCCATTTACATAGGTTCTGCCAAGCTTTAATAATTGAATAAATAGAGATAAGTTTTTTTAATTTTTACAGGTAAGTTTCTTATATGGCAGTGTAGCAATGCCTTCAGAGAGTATGGAAATATTATATTCTCTTCAATTATCAAAGAGCCTATATAATTGCCTTCTGTAAGCCAATCTAACACAATTTTCCCAAGGCAGATAGTATTATAAATATCAAAAGATGGGAAAGAAAGCCCACCCATATTTTTTGGCTGCATTAATTTATTTAGAGCTATCTTGCTTCTTCCCTTACCCCACAGGAATATTCTAAATAATTTATACAAAGCCATCAGATCTTTTTTGGGCATGATGACCGGTATGTTATGCATAAGATATAAAAATGTCGGCATTATTATCATTTTATAAGATTTATTTTAGCCGTCAGAGATATTGGAAGTCTCGACCAGTTCTCCAAATCCTACTTTACCTTATTAATAACTGGAATGTAATTGATATCATACCATTGTTGTGCGTTGCGAGATATATTGATACCTAAATATGTGAATTGGGCATGGACTTCCTTGAAAGGTATTTCAATTTTCCTATTCGGACAGTGGAAGAGCCATAAAAGCTCTGATTTAAGTGCAGTAACCTGATATCCAGAGATAGAGCTAAATACATGAATCATATCTAGTAATGAAGGTAGTTCGGAATTTACATCCTTAATAAACAGGAGGAGGTCATCAGCATAGAGTAGTAACTTCAGTCTAGTCTTTCCTATTGGAATTCCCTCTAATAAGTTCCTCAGTTTAATATCTAGGGGTTCTATGGCTATATTGAACAAGAGAGGTGAAATTGGACAGCTTTGTCTTATCCCTTTAGATAGTTCAAAACAAGCCATCTTATTCCATTAATTATAATGGATTAGGATGCTTTCCCATATAATATTTTAATAAAGTTAGGGAACTGATTTTTAAATCCAAAATACTCTATAGCGGTGAAGAGATGATCCCATATTATAGAGTCAAAAGCCTTTTGCGCATCAATAGATATAATTGCAGCATCACATAAGGAGTCCCTCTTCCTCTCTTTTTTCACCAAGATTACCACAAAAATCCAGAGCTAAGAATACCTTCCTTAGTTTAGCAGATGGGTTTCTATTTGGGATAAACCCAGTTTGATCTGTATGTATCAATGGTGTAATAATTTTTTTGAGCCGATTAGCTAGAATACCTGTCAATAGTTTGTAATCAGAATTGAGTAATGAGATAGGCCTATATGAATCCATAGATTCAGGGTTTTCCCTTTTTTTTCTATCAAAGTTACTACTGATTCAGCGAAATAACGAGAAGCAGTTTCTCCTTTTATAAAGTATCCATTGAATAGATTCTTAAAATTTGGAGTGATTTCTGCTTTTAAAATTTTATAGAATTCCCTAGGTAGTAAATCTGGGCCTGCTGCTTGATTCAGCTCTAATATAGAAATTGGTTAATTAATAAACCTGAGATCCCCAATATCAAGAGCGGGGAGAGAGATACTCTGCCAAAATTTATTTTTATTTACTAGATCGATATCTGAAATGGAGTATAACTTTTAGAAGAAGTTGAATAATTCTTCTCTAATTTTTGCTGGATCTGTTAGTAAATAACCATTTAATTTAATTCTATGCCATGATATACTTTGTTGAATAGATACCTAGGCAGACATCTGAAACACTACATGGTAGGAAACAGTGTTGTCCTTTAGTTATCCCTCTAGTCTAGTGGATAATATTTTTGCAAAACTGCTGCCATATAGTGCTCCAGAAAAGGCACTATTTGGGTTTCATATTCCTATAATAGACATAAGTGCCTATTACATCCACAACATCTAGAAATGGCATTTAGTGTTCTCATTTTATACTCACATTTTTCTGATTCCAAGTTACAGTAATTTAGTCTTATTAAAGGGGATATCTATCAGCAATCACATACAGTAATTTAGTCTTATTAAAGGGGATATCTATCAGCAATCACATACAGTAATTTAGTCTTATTAAAGGGGATATCTATCAGCAATCACATACAGTAATTTAGTCTTATTAAAGGGGATATCTATCAGCAATCACATACAGTAATTTAGTCTTATTAAAGGGGATATCTATCAGCAATCACATATTTTTGTTCAGGATTTATCAGCTTGCTGTTCCATGTTGTCTATAGACGACCAATGTCTTTTGCACAGGGTGTACTCCTTGTGTTACAATCTTCTTACAGTAATATAAATTTCACAATGACAAACCTTGTTCTGTACAGTGAGAAAAAAATAAATAAAAAAAAATATATATACTGTATATATACATACTGTATATATATATATATATATATATATATATGTTATCCAATATGAGGTTGCACCCGGGCAGAAAAGGCTTGATAGCAGCTGGCAGTGAGTACATGGCAATTATATACAGTATATATATATACATCACATTTAGACATTATTCCTAGGTTTTTTTAATATATTTTTGGGCCTTATCAATTTCTAATAGTGGGATTTATAATAGTTGGCATTTCTTTTTTTTCTGGAAAATGCTTTAAACTTCGGCTTCCACTTTAATAAGTCCCTTCATATGTACAAAGTTTTCTATCATGTCACCTCTTTCCCTTCTCTCCTCTAAACTATTCATATTTAGATCAAAGAGTCTTTCCTTATATGTTTTATATTTTAGACCATGTGCCATTTTAGTAGACCTCCTTTAAACAGTTTCTATTTTATTTATATCCTTCAGGAGATGTGGTCTCCAGAATTGCACACAATATTCCACAATATTCCTAACTAGTGATTTGTAAAGTGGCATAAGAACCTTGCTATTTCTGCTACTTATACCTCTCCCAATGCAACCAAGTATTCAACAAGCCTTGCTGGCTGCACTGTTCAATTGTCTACTGAATTTTAAATAATCTGAAATAATATATCAGCAAACAAGCACACCTTCCCCTGGAGCCCACTTCCAATTTCACTTATCTTATGGTGGGTCATTTCCCACCATAAAAGGTCAAACATTGAGGGCTAGATTAAGAGTGGCGTGCTAACTATAGCGTGCAAGCGATATAAGTAATTTTTTGTGTCTGTTTTTGCAAAACGTAAATAAAGTAGTTATTATGCGTTGAACGTAAACGCATTCGCTATAGCACAATCAAATTTAACACGCGCCAAATTAGAGCTCTTATTAAATGTTACGCAAGACAAAAAACACAATTTATGCTTACCTGATTAATTAATTTATTCATGGTGGTGAGAGTCCACATTCCATTACTCCTGGGAATTACCTTCCATACCACTAGGAGAAGGCAAAGATTCCCAAGCCCCAAGAACTTTATATAATCCCTCCCACCTCACACTCACATACCTCAGTCTAACACATAGCCAAGCAAAAGTGAGGTAAAAAAAGTAGCCAAAGGCAAAAAATTAGCAAGGAAAAAGATGTGCTTAAAAAAAAAATAAAAATGCAAGGGCCACTGCATCCGCCAGCGACGGTACTGATCGTTGGTGGGTGGGAGCAGCTGTAGCGAGGCGGGTGGGCGGCCCATCGCTGGACTAGTTCCGGCCACTGTTCCGGGAAGGTGGGCGGGAGCTCGTGCGGCCGACCGATCGATCTATGTGAGAAGTTGGAGGGAGAATGGAGAGGGGAAATATTGTTTGGAATGGGATCTGGGAGGGGGGGTAGGATATTGAGGACGGCAGCTACACTACGGAAAAATGGGGTAAAAAAATAAAGAAAGCAAATTTGTTAAGAAATTGGGTATGGGCAAGCAGAGGCCAGTACCTAAAATTGCCACAAATAGGATGAGGGAGGATGTTGAGAGAGCTGTTGGGGATCATGGAGGTTGGGGGGTTAGGGGGGAACCTACACTGCAGAAACTATTATTTTTTAAAAAATGCTTAAAAAAAAGGCTTTTATTTTAGTACTGGCAGACTTTCTGCCAGTACTTAAGATGGTGGTGACAATTGTGGGATGAGGGAGGGAATATAGCTGTTTGTGAGGGGTCAGGTAGGGATCAGGGGGTAGGATGTGTCAGGTGGGGGACTGATCTCTACACTAAAGCCAAAATTAACCCTACAAGCTCCTTACAAGCTACCTAATTAACCCCATTCACTGCTGGGCATAATACAAGTGTGGTGCGCAGCGACATTTAGCTGCCTTCTAATTATCAAAAAGCATGGCCAAAGCTGTCTGCTATTTCTGAACAAAGGGGATCCCAGAGAAGCATTTACAACCATTTGTGCCACAATTGCACAAGATAATTGTAAATAATTTCAGTGAGAAACCTAAAGTTAGTGAAAAATGTTACGATTTTTTTTATTTGATCACATTTGGCGATGAAATGGTGGCATCAAATATATCAAAATGAGCCTAGATCAATACTTTGGGTTGTCTACTACACTACACTAAAGTTAAAATTAACACTACAAGCTACCTAATTAACCCCTTCACTGCTGGGCATAATACAAGTGTTGTGCGCAGTGACATTTAGCGGCCTTCTCATTACCAAAAAGCAAATCCAAACCATATATGTCTGTTATTTCTGAAGAAAGGGGATCCCAGAGAACCATGTACAACCATTTGTGCCATAATTGCACAAGCTGTATGTAAATAATTTCAGTGAGAAACCTAAAGTTTGTGAAAAAGTTAGCGATTTTTTTATTTGATCGGTGAAATGGTGGCATGAAATATAACAAAATGGGCCTAGATCATTACTTTTGGTTGTCTATTAAAAAAATATATGCATGTAAAGGGATATTCAGGGATTCCTGACAGATATCAGTGTTACAATGTAACTATCGCTAATTTTGAGAAAAAAAATATTTGGAAATAGCAAAGTGCTACTGGTATTCATTGCCCCATACCTTGCAAAAAAGCAAAGAACATGTATACATTGATTATTTCTAAAACTCAGGACAAAATTTAGAAACTATTTAGCATGGTGGTTGTAGATGTGTAACAGATTTTGGGGGTCAAAGTTAGAAAAAGTGTGTTTTTTTCAATTTTTTCATCATATTTTATAATTTCTTTACAGTAAATTATAAGATATGATGAAAATAATGGAATCTTTAAAAAGTCCATTTAATGGGAAAAAAAACGGTATATAATATGTGTGGGTACAGTAAATGAGTAAGAGGAAAATTACAGCTAAACACAAACACTGCAGAAATGTAAAAATAGCCCTGGTCCTTAAGGGTAAGAAATTTAAAAATGGCCTCATCCTTAAGGGGTTAAAGTGGCAACTGATCTAGTAAAATGAGAAGTAATCTGTTGCGGTTGAGGCTTACCTTCATCCAAATAAGCAAACGTTTCAATCAGAATGCCAAAGAAACAGCAGAAGCCTTCTGTCCTTTTCTGGAACCAGAAAAGTGAATAGTCAAACTTGAAGTCTATGTAATGGCCTTAGTAGTATTAATTGAATACTTTAATGCCCTAACAACATCCAAATTATGCAAAGATCTTTCTGAAGTAGTTTTGGGAGTTGGGCATAAAGAAGGAACAACAATTTTCTACTGATGATATTATCAGAAGAAACAACTTTTGGTAAAAAAAAATCAAAAGGAGTTCTTAAAACTGTTTTATCCTGATGAAACAAATCAGATAAGGAGGATCAGGAAAAAGAAGACAATTCAGAAACTTGTCAAGCAGATGAAATAGCTAAAAGAAATAACACTTTGCAAGAAAGTTACTTAATGTCAATCTAATGCATAGGCTCAAATGGAGGAGACTGCAAAACTCTCAAAATAAGATTCCAAGGAGTAGAAATTGACTTAATTACAGGTTTGATACAAACCAAAGCCTTGACAAAACTATGAATATCAAGAAGGTAAGCTATCTTCCTATGGAACAAAACTGAAAGAGCAGAAATCTGCCCCTTCTGTAACGCCACGCCGCTCTAGCGTCTCCTTCCCTGCTCGTTGCCAGGAGCTGTGTCGGGTCCGGAGGCGTGCGGTGGTGACATCATTGCCGCACGTTCCTCTCCGGTCTTGACGCACTTCTTCTCGATCTATCACTGCCCAAGTATAGGTGTTACTTTGTGTACTCCTGGGAGTGATAGATCGTTTTAGTCTTTGCCTTGCTGTGTTTGAACCCTGCCTGTCTGACTACTCTGCCTGACATACCCCTGAATTGCTGGACTGATCTTTGTTGCTGAACCCTGCCTGCCTGACCATTCAAGTGGTGTGCCCTTGGACTGCTTTACCGCTACCAAACCCTGCCTGCCTGACCATTATAGTGGTGTGTCCTTGGACTCTTTTACAGTTACCAAATCCTGCCTGTCTGACCATTCCAGTGATTTGCTTTCCCTATTCTGCCATTGCCACTGGGGACTGTGATGCCTGTGGTGAGTGCCACTCTCCTCATCTTACTAACTTTCTCTGCTCTGGGATATTCCCTATCATTCTGGTTCGATGCTGGGATAACAAGCCCATACCACACAGTTGCAGAATATTGATCCCAAACTAGAGGCTCTGACCGCTCAACTCTCCTTACTGGTTGCATCGAAGAATACCACTCCTGTTGTTTCACCGCCAGTCCCTACTCCTAGTACTGTGACTTCTTCCTCTGCTTTTGGAAGTATACCTCGGATACCTTTGCCTGACAAGTATGAAACCAAATCCATGGAGAAGTACATCCAAGAGAACCGAGCTAAAGGTTTTATTCGCCATTCTTCCTCTTTTTCGTCATTAAGAAGGATGGTGGGCTCAGACCCTGCATCGACTACAGGGCCTTGAACAACATAACCATCAAGAATCACTATCCCATTCCATTGATCACTGAACTGTATGACTCACTCCAGGATGCTCGCTTTTTCAACAAGTTGGACTTACGTGGGGCATACAATCTGATACGTATCTTTACAGGCCATGAATGGAAGACCACCTTCAACACAAGAGCTGGGCATATGAATACCTTGTAATGCCCTTTGGGCTGTATAACGCCCCTGCAGTCTTCCAGGCATTTGTTAACAATGTCTTCCGTGACCTCCTCAATCGCACTGTCATCGTCTATCTGGATGACATCCTTGATTTCTCTTCCACTTTAGAGGAGCATCATAGACATGTGAGACATGTGCTTCTACGCCTAAGAGACAATTCTTTGGTAGCCAAGCTAGAAAAATGTGAGCTTGATCAAGTTCAGATCCAATTCCTTAGTTATGTCATCCCGAAGGAGGGTTTTGCCATGGATCCTGCTAAATTCACAGCAGTTCTAGAATGGCCTCAACCTACATCTTTAAAGTAATTACAGAGGTTCTTGGGATTCTCCAATTATTACCGCAAGTTTATAAAGAACATTTCTCAAAATGTAACTCCTCTCACTGAATTGACAAAACGGAACAAATACTGTAAACATTGGCCTTCCGAAGCCGTAAATGCCTTCTCTTGTCTGAAAAAGACCTTCTGTTCAGCTCCTGTGCTCTGCCATCCTGATCCTAACCTACAGTTCACTTTAGAGGTTGATGCCTCCAAGATAGGGGCTGGAGCATTTTTAACCCAAAGGGATCCTTTGACTTCCAAGTCACACCCTGTAGCCTTTTTCTCTAAACGCTTTAATCCTGCTGAGAGGAATTACGATGTGGGTAATCGTGAACTCCTAACCATTAAGATGGCTTTGACTGAATGGCATCATTCGTTAGAGGGCACCGCCAATCCCATTCAGATACTCACTGACCACAAGAATCTGACTTACCTAGAGACTGCTCATCGACTCAACCCTTGACAGGTCAGATGGACCTTGTTCTTTTCTCGTTTTAACTTTGTGGTCTCTTATCTTCCTGGGACCAAGAATAAGAAGGCGGACTCCCTTTCCCGTCAGTTCCCTCACTCAAATGACTCCTCTGAAGCTCCTATTAAACACATCATACCCCCCTCCTGTGTGGTTGCTAAACTAAATACCACCCTTCTGCAAAGATTGCAACGTACCCAGTCTAGTAAACCTCCTTGAGCCCCTGTGGCCTCCGATATCCTCTTTGTACCTCTGAACTTAAGCATGTGCTAGCCTGGGCTCATGATGGCAAATTCTCAGGACATCCTGGTTCGACTAGGACTTTCAAGCGTCTTTCCCAACATGTATGGTGACCTACTATGAAATCTGACACTCAGGATTATGTAAACGCCTGCATAACTTGTGCTGCCAACAAAACCCCCTGATCCTTGCCTCCTTGCTTGCTCCAAACATTGTCCATTCCCAAACAACCATGGACACACATAACAATGGACTTCATTGTGGACCTTCCTCCTTCTGACCACCATACAGTTATCTGGGTTGTGGTGGATCCCTTTTCCAGACTGGCTCATTTCATACCCCTAAATTAACTGCCTTCTGCCCAAGAACTATCGTCTCTTTTTCTCTTGCATGTGGTACGACTTCATGGCATTCCTGTGAATATTATTTCTGACAGAGGTCCACAGTTCATCTCTACCTTTTAGAGAGCCTTCTCCAAGTTGATCGGAACCGTTCGGCTAGATTTAGAGTTTGGCGTCAAAACCAGCATTAGAGGCTCCTAACGCTGGTTTTTGGCTACCGCTGGTATTTAGAGTCAGTCAGGAAAGGGTCTAACGCTCACTTTGCAGCCGCGACTTTTCCATACCGCAGATCCCCTTATGTCAATTGCGTATCCTATCTTTTCAATGGGATCATTCTAACGCTGGTATTTAGAGTCGTGGCTGAAGTGAGCGTTAGAAATCTCACGACAAAACTACAGCCGCAGAAAAAAAACAGGAGTTAAGAGCTTTCTGGGCTAATGCCGGTTCATAAAGCTCTTAACTACTGTGCTCTAAAGTACACTAACACCCATAAACTACCTATGTACCCCTAAACCGAGGCCCCCCCCATATCGCCGCCACTCTATTAAAAATTTTTAACCCCTAATCTGCCGACCGCACACCGCCGCCACCTACATTATCCCTATGTACCCCTAATCTGCTGCCCCTAATACCGCCGACACCTACATAATATTTATTAACCCCTAATCTACCGCCCCCGCTATCGCTGACCCCTGCATATTATTATTAACCCCTAATCTGCCGCTCCGTACACCTCCGCAACCTACGTTATCCCTATGTACCCCTAATCTGCTGCCCCTAACACCGCCAACCCCTATATTATATTTATTAACCCCTAATCTGCCGCCCCCGCTATTGCTGACCCCTGCATATTATTATTAACCCCTAATCTGCCGCTCCGTACACCGTCGCAACCTACGTTATCCCTATGTACCCCTAATCTGCGGCCCCTAACACCGCCGACCCCTATATTATATTTATTAACCCCTAATCCGCCGCCCCCAACGTCGCCTCCACCTACCTACAATAATTAACCCCTAATCTGCCGACCGGACCGCACCGCTACTCTAATAAATGTATTAACCACTAAAGCTAAGTCTAACCCTAACACTAACACCCCCCTAAATTAAATATAATTTAAATCTAACTAAATAAATTAACTCTTATTAAATAAATTATTCCTATTTAAAGCTAAATACTTACCTGTAAAATAAATCCTAATATAGCTACAATATAAATTATAATGATATTGTAGCTATTTTAGGATTAATATTTATTTTACAGGTAACTTTGTATTTATTTTAACCAGGTACAATAGCTATTTAATAGTTAATAACTATTTAATTGCTACCTAGTTAAAATAATTACAAAATTACCTGTAAAATAAATCCTAACCTAAGTTACAATTAAACCTAACACTACACTATCAATAAATAAATTAAATAAACTACCTACAATTATCTACAATTAAACCTAACACTACACTATCAATAAATTAATTAAATACAATACCTACAAATTGGATCAAGACATCGGAGGCTCTTCTGGATCGATCAGTGAACACGGCAGGGGTCAGCAATAGCGGGGTCGGCAGATTAGGGGTTAATAAGTGTAAGGTTAGGGGTGTTTAGACTCTGGGTTCATGTTAGAGTGTTAGGTGCAGACTTAGGTAGTGTTTCCCCATAGGAAACAATGGGGCTGCGTTAGGAACTGAACGCTGCTTTTTTGCAGGTGTTAGGTTTTTTTTCAGCTCAAACAGCCCCATTGTTTCCTATGGGGGAATCATGCACGAGCACGTTTTTGAAGCTGGCCGCGGCTGTAAGCACCGCTGGTATCGAGAGTTGCAGTGGCGGTAAATATGCTCTACGCTCCCTTTTTTTGAGCCTAACGCAGCCCTTCTGTGAACTCTAAATACCAGCAGTATTTAAAAGTTGCGGGGAAAAAAAAGCATGCGTAGCTAACGCACCCCTTTGGCCGCAGAACTCTAAATCTAGCCGACTGTTTCTTTGTCTTCTGGCTACCATCCTCAGACCAATGGACTAACTGAGAGGGTAAACTAGGATCTTGAAGCCTACCTGAGTTGTTACCTCTAGCAGAGCTGGCAAGAAACACTCATTGGCTCTCTTCTCTTCGATGTTCTCCATTTCAAGCCGCAGCAGGGTATCAACTTCATGTCTTCCCTCTTTCTGCTCAGTCCACTGGGGTTCCTGCTGCAGACCGACACGTCACTAGACTCACCACTCATTGGCAACGTATTCACTCTCAGCTACGTTCAGCTGTCTCTAGATATAAGAAGTTTGCTGATAGTCATAGAGCTTCTGAACGTGCCATCCCAGTGGGTGAACATGTTTGGATCTCTACTCGACATATTTGTTTACGTCAACCCTGTCACAAATTGGAGCCTAGGTTTATCGGCCCTTACAAGGTCCTGAAAAGACTGTCTCCTGTTGCCTACAAAGTGGCCTTACCCAAAACCCTGCACATACACCCAGTCTTCCACATTTCGCTACTCAAGCCTTACATCCAAAACAGATATACCCGGCTCCAAGCTCCTCCTCCTCCGCTCCTGATGATCCTGAATATGAGTTGGCTAAGATCCTGGATGTCAGATACAGGCGCAGACAACTGCAGTATCTGATACACTGGAAAGGTTACTCTGTGGCAGATCGTTCCTGGGTTCCTGCCCGTGATAACCATGCTCCATCTTTGGTCTCCAGATTCCATGCCGCTCATCCTTTGATGCCAACTCTGGTTCCTGGAGGGAACCCTTCAGAAGGGGGCTATGTCTCGCCCTGCCACTCTAGCCATTGCTAGAGGTGCGGCGTCTCCTTCCCTGCTCGTTGCCAGGGGCTGTGTCGGGTCTTTTTCAACAAGGGATACCAAGAGAACAAAGCATAGGCTCGAAAGCCTACTACCAATTAAGCATATTAGGTGATGTGCATCTCTGTAATGAGAAGGGGTGTGGTCTAATGACATCAACACCCTATATCAGGTGTGCATAATTATTAGGCAACTTCCTTTCCTTTGGCAAAATGGGTCAAAAGAAGGACTTGACAGGCTCAGAAAAGTAAAAAATAGTGAGATATCTTGCAGAGGGATGCAGCACTCTTAAAATTGCAAAGCTTCTGAAGCGTGATCATCGAACAATCAAGCGTTTCATTCAAAATAGTCAACAGGGTCGCAAGAAGCGTGTGGAAAAACCAAGGCACAAAATAACTACCCATGAACTGAGAAAAGTCAAGCGTACAGCTGCCAAGATGCCACTTGCCACCAGTTTGGCCATATTTCAGAGCTGCAACATCACTGGAGTGCCCAAAAGCACAAGGTGTGCAATACTCAGAGACATGGCCAAGGTAAGAAGGCTGAAAGACGACCACCACTGAACAAGACACACAAGCTGAAACGTCAAGACTGGGCCAAGAAATATCTCAAGACTGATTTTTCTAAGGTTTTATGGACTGATGAAATGAGAGTGAGTCTTGATGGGCCAGATGGATGGGCCCGTGGCTGGATTGGTAAAGGGCAGAGAGCTCCAGTCCGACTCAGACACCAGCAAGGTGGAGGTGGAGTACTGGTTTGGGCTGGTATCATCAAAGATGAGCTTGTGGGGCCTTTTCGGGTTGAGGATGGAGTCAAGCTCAACTCCCAGTCCTACTGCCAGTTTCTGGAAGACACTTTCTTCAAGCAGTGGTACAGGAAGAAGTCTGCATCCTTCAAGAAAAACATGATTTTCATGCAGGACAATGCTCCATCACACGCGTCCAAGTACTCCACAGCGTGGCTGGCAAGAAAGGGTATAAAAGAAGAAAATCTAATGAAATGGCCTCCTTGTTCACCTGATCTGAACCCCATTGAGAACCTGTGGTCCATCATCAAATGTGAGATTTACAAGGAGGGAAAACAGTACACCTCTCTGAACAGTGTCTGGGAGGCTGTGGTTGCTGCTGCACGCAATATTGATGGTGAACAGATCAAAACACTGACAGAATCCATGGATGGCAGGCTTTTGAGTGTCCTTGCAAAGATAGGTGGCTATATTGGTCACTGATTTGTTTTTGATTTGTTTTTGAATGTCAGAAATGTATATTTGTGAATGTTGAGATGTTATATTGGTTTCACTGGTAAAAATAAATAATTGAAATGGGTATATATTTGTTTTTTGTTAAGTTGCCTAATAATTATGCATAGTAATAGTCACCTGCACACACAGATATCCCCCTAAAATAGCTATAACTAAAAACAAACTAAAAACTACTTCCAAAACTATTCAGCTTTGATATTAATGAGTTTTTTGGGTTCATTGAGAACATGGTTGTTGTTCAATAATAATATTAATCCTCAAAAATACAACTTGCCTAATAATTCTGCACTCCCTGTATATATATATATATATATATATATATATATATATATATATATATATATATGTGTGTGTGTGTGTGTGTGTGTGTGTGTGAGATTGAGTGGGAATCATGTTTGGCTAAAGTGCAAAGCTTGTCTACGTTAACTATGTTGGTGTTGTAAGTCCAGAAGACAAGAGGATATGGGCATAATGTTGGCATTGAAAATAAGCAAATCTCTGGGTGTTAGGAAGAGTATATTGCTCCTGAAGGTCTGAAAAAGGGAGGATTTGAGAAGAAGGGGGTTCAGTAGTTGGGCCACAGAGGTTATTCCCTGGTGTTCCCATTATTGATAAACTCTATTAGTGAATTCAGGTATGTTGGGGTTTCCCTGAATAGGTAAGTACTTACTGATTTTAAACTCTATGTTCCACTGTCTGCTGACTTTGGCCCAGGCTCTCAAAGTAAGTATCTTTAAACAGAAAGTTTTGTTTGATGTGAGGCACGAGAGAATGGGGCAAGTATGTGGGTTGGATAGGAAATAGCAACTCACGTTCTATAGGTGGACAAATGTAGTCTGATCGGAAAGCCATCCTACCACTAATTTGTTCAGTGATGCCCAGTAATACCATTGATGGACTGGAATACTAAGGCCCACAGATTCAATCAGCATTTCTAGGTGTATTCTACTAATTTTGTGTTTTTTTCTGTTGCCAGACGAATATGCCAAATGAGGTTGATAAAGTATTTAAGTTTTTTTATGTCATTAGTAAAGGGATAATTTGAAATGGGTACATGAGTTTTGGGAGGGCAATCATTTTTATAAGTTAGATTCTACCTGTAAGAGAGAGGGGTAGGTTCCTCCAGCCTCACAACAGATTTTTAATGCTGCTGATGGTTTTGCTACAGATGGTATAATTGGCACGGGTTAACGTGTAAGGGAATTCCTAGGTATTTAAAGGTTCCTAAAGTTATTTTTAGATCAATGTCATTGCTTTGGGAGTTATTAGAGTTGTGCAACCAAGTCACTTACGGCTAGGTTTAGAGTTTTGTCGGTAAAGACCCGTGTAGCTAACGCTGCTTTTTTTCCCAACGCACCCTTCCAACAACGCTGGTATTTAGAGTTGTCTGAGGGGCTGCGTTAGGCTCAAAAAAGGGTGCGTTTAGCCTAATGTAACTCCACTTCAACTCTCAATACCAGCGTTGCCTACGGTAGCGGTAAACTGGAAAAACGTGCTCATGCACGATATCCCCATAGGAAACAATGGGGCATTTTGGGCTGAAAAAAAACCTAACACCTGCAAAAAAGCAGCGTTCAGCTCCTAACGCAGCCCCATTGTTTCCTATGGGGAAACACTCTCTAAGTCTGCACCTAACACCCTAACATGAACCCCGAGTCTAAACAACCCTAACCTTACACTTATTAACCCCTAATCTGCCGCCCCTGCTATCGCTGACACCTGCATTATACTATTAACCCCTAATCTGCCACTCCGGACACCGCCACAACCTACATTATAGCTATGAACCCCTAATCTGCTGCCCCTAACACCGCCGACCCCTATATTATATTTATTAACCCCTAATCTGCCCCCCCCAATGTCGCCACTACCTTACCTATACTTATTAACCCCTAATCTGCCGACCGGACCTCGCCGCCACTATAATAAATGTATTAACCCCTAAACCACTGCACTCCTGCCTAGAATAAATAGTATTAACCCCTAATCTGCCCTCCCTAACATCGCCGCCACCTACCTACAATTATTAACCCCTAATCTCCCGCCCGCAACGTCGCCGCTACTATAATAAATTTATTAACCCCTAAACCTAACTCTAACCCTAACACCCCCCTAACATAAATATAATTTAAATGAAACAAAATAATACTCCTAAAATTAACTAAATTATTCCTATTTAAAAATAAATACTTAACTATAAAATAAACCCTAATATAGCTACAATATAACTAATAATTACTAACACACCAAATGAACAGTGGCACTACTCAGGCTTTTCCTCAGGTAGTATGGTTGTGTATAAATATATTCTATTAAGATTCATCTTAGTCTGAAATTAACCTTAGATCGTGGAATACAACCGTAGTGTAGAACAGGAACCAATGGAGAGGCTGATGAATATAGAAAAAATTCATATAAAAAAAGCATACACAATTGATTTTTAATATTTCCATGAAAACAAAGGTTATATAAAATGACAACATCAATAACAGCAACAGTATATAAAATATAAAAATATATGTACTCTAAGTTAAAATCTTATAACAGAAACTTCAATAATGAAAGAAGCTTTCAAGGAATGACCAATGGAGTTTATTCTCCTTCCTGAGGAATGACCAGTAGATAACTGGGATTCATAATCAAGTTCATGGTACACCTGAATGGCCAAAATTTGTGTCTATTCAGATAGTTTGTCCTCACCTTCACATTCTTGCCCTTATTTTTGAGTCACAATCACTTCACAGCACATTAATAAAAAAAAATAAAATAAAAAAAAAAATTATTATTTTTTTATTTCCAACACTTACAGACATCTTAACAAAATGACTGTTTCACTGACCTGCTTCAGCAGAGTGATTTTATTTTCATCACTATTCTATGTATGTACACTTATGAGATAGCACACACATCTTCACCAGAGATGAATAAAAAATTATCTATTCCTGTACCCTTTTCCTTTTCTATTTTTCACAGAGTATGTAGATTCACCATTCACATAATAAAACGGTGAGATTAAATAGGATCCTACACATTCTTTATTAATTGATTTGATGTATATTCACTAGGCACGTACCTTTCTTGGTAACGTTAATAAATCTAACTTCATAATAGCACCATTCTATAACTTACATAACTACACACTTCAAGAAAAAAAGTATGCTCTAAAATAAATTATAACCATAAATCTGATAAGATATGATCTTAATAAAATTAAATACAAGGCATTTCATTCCCAAGGATGCATATATCTGTAATAATCAAAACACAGCTAATCATATATTTGTATTTTTTTATGTATATATTTTGTTCACGTAAACAGCTGATCATTGTGGTTAATAATAAAAACTTCTAGGTAACGATCTATACTGGAATAATCAATAAAGCTGTTTTGACTTATATAAGATGAAGGAAATCCTGTTAGATGCGAATAACAAGAATGTCACACTAAGAGTTTTTAATCCTTTATTCAATAAGTACAAAGATATGAGTTTATTTAAGATGAATGACGAAATTTCCAAGAATGTAATTATATTTGTGAATGTCACAGGAATAACATTGGATTCTCAGGGCTAGTACCTAGTAGACACTCTAAGAACGATAATCTAACGAATTCATTGGTCCACATAACTGTCTATCAACATGGATACACACGATCCTAATTCCAATGAAAATGGAGCGGGGGCGGGACTTCCGGTTCTTCAGGGTTTAAATCCCCACAAAATCGGCGGCTCGCTGCCTTTGATAAAGCCCCATCGGGCGAAACACGTCAGGTGAGAGTGCTGAACGAGTTCACACTCTATCTTTTGTGTTAATTTTAAGTGCCCAGTACCTTGTATCTATGTGCCACTAAGTTCACTTTCAATACACAGCATGGTCACAGACTATCAGGGTCTTTCTAGATGAGTGAACACTGTTCACAAAAACAATGATCTGTATTGTTACACCGAGTTGCCATTCTAGCATCTAACCTTAATATCTACTAATAGCTTAGGTTGTGCCTAATTAATTTAACGGCTAATATAATCCATTCAATAGTATTGTTTGACTAATTCTATGAGTCACGTATGAATGTTGAATAACCTGAGAAGCGTAGTACCGGCTATATTGATTCACTTAGAATCATTTACTGCAGCATTTAACTGGTAATACTAAAAAATACACAGCCTGGGTTGTGCCAGACTTAGCCTAACCGTTAACAGAGCTTCTATATACATAGATAAATGTATGTCAGATGAATGTAAGGAATACTATATGACTGTTAAACTGCTTGAGACCTGCAGCATTTGCCATATTGATGCTGTGAGAACTATCAATTACTAATTTAATCTGGGTTGTGCCAGACATAGTTTAAATTGTATCAACAATATAAGCAGTGCTAACCAATATAGCAATACTAAATCAATCTTTAGTCTGGGTTGTGCCAGATTTAGTGCTATTACAATATAAGAAATATTTTTTTATATATTTTTGTACAAATTATTAAATGACTGGACCATTTCCGGAATGCACGCACAACATTAATATCACAAATATATATATTAAAAATCAGACTGCATATAGCGCTGTTAATTGAGCGATTCCTATTTTACACACCACCTGGGTTGTGTTAGATTTAGTAAATTGCTAAGCTATAACTGTGATAGAACCTATCTGTTACCGACCATATGAGCATCAAACCTTTCATGAATAGTAACATAAGCAGGTTCAATTCACTATACATGAATAATTTTACCACTAGCCTGGGTTGTGCCAGACTTAGTCTATAGTGTTATCCTTATTTCTTAACTAGTACAAGTTTCAATAACCTATTACCTCTATAATATTTCCAATACATTTATAGAAGCTGTGCTAACAAGCTGTAAGATACCAATTGAATATGGCCCGGGTTGCGCCAAACTCAGCGTAATCCCAAAACGCAGGTTGTGATTGAATCAAAAGGCCAAACGAATTGAATAAACATTTAATGTTGGTTAAAGTAAACTCTGTTATATTCGTGGCATCAACCATATAGATAAACCAGTCCAATTACCTTGTATATAGTCAAGGTTGAGTTTAACTTTTTTCAATAAGTGGATTTAATCCTTGAATGGATGGTGAATAAATATTTTGATTCTTTCAATATTTATAATTACAGTCACATATATTGTATCGAAAACTGCTCATCTTTGAGCTATATTTATTGTAGCATTAAATTGAGGTTCCTATTTATATGCTTTAACACAGGATACATTCTATCATTTAATAAAGTGACTCTACTGCTACAAGCTAACACATATCTTATGTCCTTACTTATATAAGAGCAGTTTTAAAAAGTGACTGAGTGATTGCTACCGTTCAGTAGCATTTGATCACTGTTATAAGACTGGCACACCGAATACTTTTTGAATTAATAGATGCTTAGATACAGGCAGAAATATAAGCCTACTTGATATAATCCTCAGCTCACCATTAATATGTATATTAACTAAAGTTACATTGGATACACTAATATCATTTAGTAACAATTCCAATAGACATATATATATATATTATTTATAATCTTTGAGCTTTGTATTTAACTGTCAAAGTTTATAACATTATTTCAGATTCTCAGATCATAATTTATCCTGATTATAATTTTTGTTCTAGCTTGTTTGTTGCAAGCCATTGAGTGAATTTAAACTAGCGATCATTATGGGTTATATTTGAGATCACTTATAACTGTGATATTATACAGGCCTAATCTTAATATTTAGTGATCTTACCAATTACCTACTACACTGATCTCGGTACTGGAGTGTATTTTAATCGTGTGTGTTATAAACCAACAATTTGTTTTTTTTAAATTTCTACAATAAAGGTTATATTTTAAAATCCTGTTGGGATATTCCGTCCTTTAGTTCAGGGCCCAGAGTACTGTAAGTGCATACTTTGGGAATCTTGGTATTCTAAATATCAATTTTCCTTTGTGTTTGGATAACTAATAATTACATTGTAGCTATTTTAGGATTTATATTTATTTTACAGGCAACTTTGTATTTATTTTAACTAGGTACAATAGCTATTAAATACTTAATAACTATTTAATAGCTACCTAGTTAAAATAAGTACAACATTAAATGTAAAATAAATCCTAACTTAAGTTACAAATACATCTAACACTACACTATCAATAAATTAATTAAATAAATTACCTACAATCACCTAAAATAAAATACAATAAAATAAACTATTCTATAATACAAACCCCCCCCACTAAATTACAAAAAATAAAAAAGAATTACAAGAAGTTTAAACTAATTACACCTAATCTAAGCCCCCTAATAAAATAAAAAAAAACCCAAAATAAAAAAATCCCTACCCTATTCTAAACTACCAAAGTAATCAGCTCTTTTACCAGCCCTTAAAATGGCTTTTTGCGGGGCATTACCCCAAAGTAATCAGCTCTTTTACCTGAAAATAAAAATACAATACCCCCCAACATTACAACCCACCACCCACATACCCCTACTCTAACCCACCCAAACCCCCCTTAAAAAAAAACTATCGCTAACCCCCTGAAGATCTCCCTACCTTGAGTCGTCTTCACCCAGCCGAGCCGAATTCTTCATCCAAGGTGCGCAGAGGAGGTCCTTGATCCGGTAGAAGTCTTCATCCAAGCGGCAAAGAAGAGGTCCTCCATCCGGTAGAAGTGTTCATCCAGGTGGCGTCTTCAATCTCTTCAACCGACAACTTGCCGACGAATGAAGGTTCCTTTAAGGGACGTCATCCAAGATGGCGTCCCTTCAATTCCGATTGGCTGATAGAATTGTATCAGCCAATCGGAATTAAGGTAGAAAAAATCTGATTGGCTGATGCAATCAGCCAATCAGATTGAAGTTCAATCCGATTGGCTGATCCAATCAGCCAATCGTATTGAACTTGCATTCTATTGGCTGATTGGCACAGCCTATAGAATGCGAGTTCAATACGATTGGCTGATTGGATCAGCCAATCGGATTGAACTTCAATCTGATTGGCTGATTGCATCAGCCAATCAGATTTTTTCTACCTTAATTCCGATTGGCTGATAGAATTCTATCAGCCAATCGGAATTGAAGGGACGCCATCTTGGATGGTTTATTTTAGTTAGGCTTTTATTTGGGGGGTTGGTTGTGTGGGTGGTGGGTTTTACTGTTGGGGGGGTTGTTTGTATATTTTTTTAACAGGTAAAAGAGCTGATTGCTTTGGGGCAATGGCCCACAAAAGGCCCTTTTAAGGGCTATTGATAGTTTAGTTTAGGCTAGGGTTTTTTTTTTATTTTGGGGGGGCTTTTTAGGGCTATTAGATTAGGTGTAATTAGTTTAAATATCTTGTAATTTGTTTTTTATTTTCTGTAATTTAGTGTTTTTGTTTGTGTGTTTAAGCTAATTTAATTTAGTTTATTGTATTTATTGTAGGGAATTTATTTAATTGTAGTGTAGTGTTAGGTGTTAGTGTAACTTAGGTTAGGTTTTATTTTACAGGTAAATTTGTATTTATTTTAGCTAGGTAACTATTAAATAGTTAATAACTATTTAATAACTATTCTACCTAGTTAAAATAAATACAAACTTGACTGTAAAATAAAAATAAACCCTAAGCTAGATACAATGTAACTATTAGTTATAAAGTAGCTAGCTTATGGTTTATTTTATAGGTAAGTATTTAGTTTTAAATAGGAATTACTAAGGTAATAATAATTTTTTTTAGATTTATTTTAATTATATTTAAGTTAGGGGGTGTTAGGGTTAGACTTAGGTTTAGGGGGTTAATAAATTTAGAATAGAGGCTGCGACATTGGGGGTGGCAGATTAGGGGTTAATAAGTGTAGGTAGGTTGCGGCGACATTGGGGGCGGCAGCTTAGGGGTTAATAAATATAATGTAGGTGTCGGCGATGTTGGGTGCAGCAGATTAGGGGTTAATAAATATAATGTAGGTGGTGGCTATGTCCGGAGCAGCAGATTAGGGGTTAATAAATATAATGTAGGTGTCAGCGATGTCGGGGCGGCAGATTAGGGGTTAATAAGTGTAAGATTATGGGTGTTTAGACTCGGGGTTCATTTTAGGGTGTTAGGTGTAAACATAAAATGTGTTTCCCCATAGGAATCAATGGGGTTGCGTTACTGAGATTTACGCTGCTTTTTTGCAGGTGTTAGACTTCTTCTCAGCCGGCTCTCCCCATTGATGTCTGTAAGGTGTATAATCCCACGGGGGGGTGTCAGCGCAGGCCAAAGCCTGGGGCCTAGTGTACCACCTGAGGCATATGTAGATTATCTGATAAGGGCCCCTTAGAATGACTCAGACCACGCAGCATTATGATCGAAAGCCAATTCTGTTTATTGCACAGTGCAAGCCTTTCTTATAGTGACATACAGGGTTAAGGGGATGACACGTTAGGACCGCGTCATCTTACACAGTTATACAGAGCAATTTACAAGGAAAAACTGGAACATGAGTTTATCATAACAATATTTACAGAGTCATAACAAACTACCATCTGCAGAGACAACCGAGTGTCTAAAGCCTCTTGTTTACATTATCTTATTCTATCTTACTTCTATGCATTAGGCCAGGGTACATTGGCAAGGCCGAATAGCTAAAGAAACTCATAACATGCATATAATTCTCACTGCATAATACCCCATTATAATAAAGTCTATTCATTACAAAATGGCTGCGAGGAACAAGATGGCTGCCATCAGGTTCATATTACCCCTAACAATGTCTATGGGGAAATGGTGCACGAGCATGTACAACCAGCTCACCGCTGACTTAAGCAGCGCTGGTATTGAAGTGCGGTATGGAGCACAATTTTGCTCTACGCTCACTTCTTGTCTTTTAACGCCAGATTTGTAAAAACCCATAATACCAGCACTGCAGGTAAGTGAGCGGTAAGAAAAAACTGCACGTTAGCACCGCACAGCTCATAACGCAATACTCGTAATCTGGCCGTTTGTTAAGGAAGTATAAAGACGGTCCCATTCTATATGGTCAAACGCCATCTCAGCCTCGATCGAAAAAAAGCATCTATCTTTGGAAGAGTTGAGTCTGTGTGGTGTCTTTGCCAATAGTGAGATATGATAGAGTTTTTCAGTGTCAGAGTTTTTTCCCTGTTTTGTTTGCCATGTGCTTCTGACAGCCATTTTACTCACCTCTCTTGCTAATTCTGGTGCATACTGTGTGATGCTGCTCATTTCCTGCACTTCCTTTTATGGCCAGACTGGTGTACATCATCCGTGTGAGACAGGATGCAGTCTCAGAATTGTGATGTCATCACTTATTATTTAAAGGGCCTCTGTTCAGTATGCTTTGCTCTTGCGTTGTCTCAGACCTGTTTGTGAGAGCTCCTGTGTATTACCTGGCTGTCTGACGTCCCTCCTGGTCCCTGATCCCTGGCTTGTTCCTGACTTTGCTGTTCTCCTTGTTCCTGATTCCGGCTCGTCTCACTACTTGCTTTGGCTCCTGACTCGGCTCGTCTGACTACTCGCTTTGGCTCCTGACTTGGCTCTCCTGACTACCAGCTCTGGTTTTGATTCCTGGCTTGTTACTTGACTTATGGACTTTTTATTATTTTTTGCTGTTAATAAAGGTGTGATTATTTTTGCACTTCTCGTCTCAGTCTGATTCCTGGCACCCTGACATTCAGATGTTGACTCAGATGTTGACCCTCCAGTTCCAGGTGATAAACTCTGGGCATTTTCCGGTTGTTCTGGGTTATCCCTGGCTCTAAAAGCACAATTCCAGTCTCGACTGGCGCAGGTCTGAAATTTTGTCGTGGTCTCTGCAATGTATTTCCACTTGTCTTTTGCACTTTTTTGGTATCTCAATTGCCAGAGGAGTACCGAGAGTTCCTAGACAATTTTGACAAGGTGTGTGCCGGTACGTTGCCTCCTCACCGGTCTTACGATTGTGCCATAGACCTGCAACCCGGAGCCATTCCTCCTCAGGGCCGGGTTTACCCTCTGCCTGTTGCGGAGAATTGTGCTATGGAGGAGTATGTTGCCGATGCTCTGTCGCGGGGGATCATCCGCAAATTCTGCTCTCCTGCAGGGGCTGGCTTCTTCTTTGTGAAGAAAAAGGGTGCATTGATTATAGGGGTCTTAATTATCTTACCATTAAGAATGCTTACCCTATTCCGCTTATTACGGAACTCTTTGACCGCCTCAAGGGAGCAACGATCTTTACTAAACTTGATTGAGAGGAGCGTACAATCTCGTTAGGATCAAGGAGGGCCACAAATAGAAAACAGCATTTAACACCAGGAGCGGGCATTATGAGTATCTTGTAATGCCCTTTGGCCTATGTAATGCTGTTTTCCAGGAATTTATTAATGATTTCCTACGAGATATGTTGCAAGTGGTGTACTTGGACGACATCCTCATACACTCACCCACACTTGAGGCTCATTGTGATGTCCTGTTTTATGCAGGAACTTATGCAGTGTTCTTAAATTAAGGGTTTGTTGCTCTTTTAATGAATAAAACAGGCAGTATGATTTGAACTACCTGTTAGATCATTGGTGAGACTTTTACTGATAGAAAACTTCGTAGATGCCAAACAGAAGCAAGGAATATTTGAGTAGAAACAATTGTTGCAATATAAGTAAGGAACATAAAGCAAACAGTTCAGAATAATGATAGAGGTAATATGTATTTTGATACACTTTGTGAAAGCATCAGTAGTTGATTCTTGTTGTAGCAATTCTCAGAAATGACTTCACGCACTCACACACTCATACATAAAATATATACAGCACAGACAGACTATGGTAGTAACCGGTAGATTCAGCAAGGTAATGCGGATGTTTTCCAGAGAGTGACAAGGTAAGAACAGATCCTTTGTAAATGGATTAAATATTACCTTAAGTTTGAAGAGAGCGGTTTTACCTCTGTCACCGGTATACAGCGTTAGTGTGAGTGCGGCTTCCGGAACGCTGCAAGTAGATCCGGTGCTCCATGATTCGGTTTGAAGAAAAATTAGAATTCCGGTAGAATGAGAAAATAACTTTGAAAGTAAAGTGTACAATAAAATATCCTAGCTTACTACTCCTGTTCAGAGAGAAAGAAATTGAAGCAAGTTAGATATTATCAAAAGTAGAATCACAGCAGTAGGATGCGATCAGATAAGCTGCAAAGAGAAAACAATTTTCAGGCAAGGAATGATGGTTCAGGTGTGCCTGATATAGGGTGGAGGAAAGGTAGGCGGGATATACCTTAAAGGTATATCACACACTCCCCCCGCTAAGGGGTCCCCCAATTGACGAGAGGGATGGCTTCAAAGGATACCTGCGATGAAAAGATCTAATTAGACGGGGAGCAGAAATGTCAGTGCTACGATGCCAAGAATTGTCCTCAGGACCAAAACCTTTCCATTTCAACAAGTACTCTAAGTGATGATTCTTGATCCTAGAATCTATAATATGTTCCACCTCAAATTCATCGTGGTCATCTATTTGTAACGCAGTTGGAGTCTGAAGACTGGATTGTACAGTAGAAGTATAAGGTTTAATCAGAGATACATGTATAGTGGGATGAATCCTATAAGCTGCAGGAAGAGTTAAACATACTGTCATAGGGTTCAAAATTTTATTGATTACAAAAGGTCCAATGTATTGGTTTGCCAATTTCTTAGAGGGTACATGAAGTTTTAGATTCTTTACAGATAGTAACACTTTGTCACCCACTTTATAGACTGGACTGGGTCTGTGACGTTTATCATAATAAGCTTTCTGGTAATTCTTTGCGTCAGATAAATGTTTTTTGACTAGGGCTAGTCTTGCTTCTAGTTGTAAAGAATAGTCTTTAGCAGCTGGTGAGTTTACGTCAGTTTTAGATAGTGTCAAAGTTGTCGGATGATAGCCATAGGTTACATAGAAAGGTGTCATTTTTGTTGAGGATGATACTGAATTGTTGTAAGAGAATTCCGCCATTGATAAATAATCTATCCAATCATCTTGCAAATGGGAAATGTAACAACGAAGATATTGTTCTAATGTTTGGTTTAGTTTCTCAGTCATCCCGTTGGTTTGGGGATGGAAAGCTGTTGAGTATCTTGGTGTAATTTTTAATAATTTGCATAATGATCTCCAAAAAGATGAGGTGAATTGTGTACCTCTATCTGTTATAATATCAGTGGGTAGTCCATGAAGTTTCACTATGTGGTTAAGAAAAACATTAGCTGTAGTAAAAGCTGAAGGTAACCTTTTTAGGGGTATAAAATGTCCCAACTTTGTTAGATGATCTATGACAACTAATATAGTGTTAAAGTTCCTTGATTTTGGTAGCTCTACAATAAAGTCCATCGAGATCATGGACCAGGGTTTATCCGGAACTGGCAATGGGGTCAACAATCCGATGGGCCCTTTATGATCTATTTTATTTCTAGCACAAATGTCACAGGAATTGACATAATCTTGAATGGTTTGATTCATTTGGGGCCACCAAAAGTGTCTTATTGTTTTTTCAATGGTTTTTTGTATTCCGGTATGACCGGATAAAGGTTCGTCATGAGTGTGTTTCAATATTTGTTTTCTTAATGAACTGGGTATATACAATTGATTTTTATGGTTTATTAAACCAGTATTTAAGTTTTTGTGACAGGATTTAGGTGTATTGGTTTCTTTTTCTTGTGCCCTTTTAATCTCTTCCTCTAGAGGTGTTAGGGCTCCAATAAATTTTTCGATTGGTACTATTGGAGTCATGGTCTCTTGAGGTGTCATTTCCTGTACTCTGGATAATGCATCAGCCTTGGTATTCAGACTTCCTGGTCGGTAAGTGATCAAGAAATTGAACCTATCTAAGAATAAAGACCATCTTACTTGTCTGGAATTTAGAGTTTTACTTTTCTTCAAATATTCCAGATTCTTATGATCTGTGAAGATTTTAAATGGTTTTTGTGTACCTTCCAGTAAGTGCCTCCATTGTTCGAGGGATACTTTGATAGCAAGGAGTTCTTTATCTCCTATACTATAATTATTTTCTGCAGGTGTGAATCTTCTTGAATAATAAGCTACAGGAAATAATTCTGATTTGTTGTCTACTTGTTGAGATAGAACTGCTCCTATACCTGAACTTGAGGCATCTACCTCTAACACATATTGCAGCTCAGGATCGGGCATGTGTAAAATGGGGGCTTTGGAAAATTGCCCCTTTAAGTAGTCAAAAGCTAATTGGGCCTGTTCGGTCCATTTATATCTTTGTTTCTTACTAGTCAACTGAGTTAAGGGCTTTACTATATCAGAAAAGTTTTTTATAAACTTCCGATAGTAATTGGCAAAGCCAATAAAACGTTGTAGTGTGCAAACTGATTTTGGTGTAGGCCATTCTAGTACAGATGAAACTTTATCTGGATCCATTTGGATCCTGTTAGGAGTTATTATGTATCCCAGGAATTTGATTTTGTTCACATGAAATAAACACTTTTCATGTTTGGCATATAACTTGTGTTCCTTCAATCGCATTAAGACCCAACGTACATGTCTTTCGTGTTCCTGTTCTGTCTTGGAATAAATTAGAATGTCATCTAAATACACTATAACACAAATATCCATTAGATCTCGGAAGATTTCATTAATAAAGTGTTGGAAAGTGGCTGGAGCATTGCTCAATCCAAAAGGCATTACGTTGTATTGGTATAACCCATATCGAGTCCGAAAAGCGGTCTTCCATTCGTCACCTTTCTTCATTCTGATAAGGTTATATGCCCCTTTTAAATCTAATTTAGTAAATATTTGTGCTCCTTTTAACCGTTCTATTATCTCTGGTATTAGTGGTAATGGATACCTGTTTTTTATGGTTATGGAGTTTAAAGCCCTGTAATCAATTATAGGCCTTAGAGTGCCATCTTAGTTTTTTACCAAAAACATGCCTGCTGCAGCAGGGGATGTGGAGTGAGATATGAATCCCTTTCTCAGGTTGTCATCCAAATAGGACCTTAAATACACTAACTCATCTTGTGATAGAGGATAGATCTTCCTATGTGGTATTGGTGACCCTGGAAATATATCTATAGGGCAATCGAAGCTTCTGTGGGGTGGTAAATTCTCTGCTTCTTTCAAATTGAAGACCTCTGCCAAATCCTGATATATCCCTGGTATCCCTGTCTCAGATGATGATAAAATACTATGAGGGTAACAGGTGTTTAGGCAATATGTTGAGTCTAGTTTAAGTTTTGAATGTTCCCAATCTATTTTGGGATTATGTTTTTGCAGCCAACTATATCCTAAAATAATAGTATGTAGTGATATGGGGATCACATCAAATGTAATATATTCTGTGTGCCCATTGTTTATCATTGTAAGCAAAGGTATTGTTTGGTGTGTAATGGGTCCCTTATTTATTAAAGTACCATCAATTGATTTAATAAACACAGGGTTCTGCTTGCAAACCAGAGGAATTTTATTATTTACAATATATACAGAATCAATGTAGTTCCCAGATGCACCTGAGTCAATCAATGCCTTGGAGTGTATATTTTCCTGATCCCACTGCAAAGAGAGAGGTAAAGTCAATTGCATTGTATCTGAGATATGATATATGTTTTGATAACCTGTTTTCTTACCCTTCTTTTGTCTTTGTAATGAAGGACAGCTTGAGACGTTATGTTCCTTTTGTCCACAATATAAACATAAGTTTTCTAATCTTCTTCTCATTTTTTCCTCATTACTTAGTGGCCCCTTGATAGTGCCTATCTCCATAGGGGTTACACTACCTTGATGTTTCTCAGATGTTGTAGGATAGGTAACCTGGCGCCTGGGTATTGTGTCTGAAGTGAATCTCTCTGCTCGCCGTTCCCTGAGTCTTCTATCTATGGATGTACTTAATTTTATAAGTGCTGGAAGAGTATCAGGCATTTCCTGGCGAGACAGTTCATCCTTAAGGTTTTCAGATAGGCCCAGCCTAAACTGATTCTTAAGGCTAACTTGGTTCCATAGTGAGTCTGTTGCCCACATTTGAAATTCAGTTGTGTACTCCTCCACCGTGCGCTTACCCTGCTTGAGTGCGCATAGTTTAGATTCTGCAGTGATTTGTGTATCTGTGTCTTCATATAAATTCGACATAGCTTGGAAGAAATCCTGTAGTGAATCCAAAATTGGGTCATTATTTTCATAAAACCTGTTAGCCCAGGTTCTAGGCTCTCCCTGTAGAAATGAAATAGTGGTGCAAACCCTGATGCGGTCTGAATAATATGTGCGGGGTCTCATGGTAAAAAGAAGTTTACAAGCAGTCTTGAAATCCCTGAATTCATGTCTTTTACCAGTGAAAGGTTGAGGGTATTGAATATGGGGTTCCGGTACATCAGTACTTTTATGAGTCATATATTCCTTAACAATAGCTTTTAATGCGGTATTATCTGCTTGTACTTCTGTTAAACCTTGTGCAAGATAATCTAATTTTCTTTGTATGTTAGAGAACTCAGTTTTAATTTCATTTGCATCCATGATAACAAAGTTTTGTTTACCAGTAACAAACCCTTAGAACACTGTGGCCTGAAAATTATGTGATGTCCTGTTTTATGCAGGAACTTATGCAGTGTTCTTAAATTAAGGGTTTGTTGCTCTTTTAATGAATAAAACAGGCAGTATGATTTGAACTACCTGTTAGATCATTGGTGAGACTTTTACTGATAGAAAACTTCGTAGATGCCAAACAGAAGCAAGGAATATTTGAGTAGAAACAATTGTTGCAATATAAGTAAGGAACATAAAGCAAACAGTTCAGAATAATGATAGAGGTAATATGTATTTTGATACACTTTGTGAAAGCATCAGTAGTTGATTCTTGTTGTAGCAATTCTCAGAAATGACTTCACGCACTCACACACTCATACATAAAATATATACAGCACAGACAGACTATGGTAGTAACCGGTAGATTCAGCAAGGTAATGCGGATGTTTTCCAGAGAGTGACAAGGTAAGAACAGATCCTTTGTAAATGGATTAAATATTACCATAAGTTTGAAGAGAGCGGTTTTACCTCTGTCACCGGTATACAGCGTTAGTGTGAGTGCGGCTTCCGGAACGCTGCAAGTAGATCCGGTGCTCCTTGATTCGGTTTGAAGAAAAATTAGAATTCCGGTAGAATGAGAAAATAACTTTGAAAGTAAAGTGTACAACAAAATATCCTAGCTTACTACTCCTGTTCAGAGAGAAAGAAATTGAAGCAAGTTAGATATTATCAAAAGTAGAATCACAGCAGTAGGATGCGATCAGATAAGCTGCAAAGAGAAAACAATTTTCAGGCAAGGAATGATGGTTCAGGTGTGCCTGATATAGGGTGGAGGAAAGGTAGGCGGGATATACCTTAAAGGTATATCACACTCATCTTTCTGATGTTACATGGGTTTTTCAGACACTACGTGAGAACGGCCTGTTTTGTAAACTCAAGAAATGTGAATTCCATCAGACTCAAGTAACCTTCCTTGATTATGTTATCTCCGTTGCAGGGTTCTCCATGGATCCTGACAAGTTATCTGCATTTCTGCAGTGGCCTCGCCCAGTTGGTCTTCGGTCTATTCAACGTTTTTTAGGGTTCGCAAATTACTATAGAAAGTTTATTAAAAACTTTTCTTCCTTGGTCAAACCTATCACAGACACGACCCGTAAAGAGAATGATCCACTACATTGGTCACCTACTGCCATTAAGGCCTTTGATAGTCTTAAGACTGCCTTTGCTGCTGCTCCAGTTCTGGCTCATCCTAACCCTGCCTTTCATTCTTGAGGTCGATGCGTCTGAGACTGGAGTAGATGCCCTCTTGTCTCAACGTCCTACGCCTGACGGTTCCTTTCATCCGTGTGGTTTCTTCTCTAAGAAATTGTCTCCAGCGGAGTGCAATTTTGGAATTGGCGACAGGGAATTACTGGCCATAATTTTGGCACTCAAGGAATGGAGGCATCTTCTCGAAGGTACTAGCGTGCAAGTGCTCATTCTTACTGACCACAAGAATTTAACTTATCTATCTGAAGCAAAATGTTTGTCGCCCGACAGGCCAGATGGGCGCTATTTTTGTCTTGGTTTAATTATGTGGTCTCCTACCTGCCTCGTAGTAAGAATGTTAGGGCTGATGCCCTCTCTCAACAATTTTTCCCTCTGTCTAAGGAGGAGTCTGTACCTACTCCAGTTATACCTCCTGACCATATTTTGGCTACCATACGTACTAATTTGACTTCTCCCTTGGGGGAGGAGATCCGGGCTGCACAAACCAACGCACCTCCTGAGAAACCTAGTGGTAAGTATTTTGTTCCTGAGAATCTTCAAACTAAACTTTTGCACACTTACCACTATCCTAAAGTCGCAGGTCACCCAGGCAAGAACCAAATGATTTGGTCTGTCACTCGACAATTCTGGTGGCCAGGTCTTCGTTCTGATGTTGCTGCGTATGTTGCCTCCTGCTCAGTTTGTGCACAGAATAAGACTCCTCAACGTCTTCCTGTGGGTCTTCTTCAACCTATTGCTAATGGTGAGCGTTTTTGGACACATCTTTCCATGGACTTCATTGTAGAGCTCCCTGTTTCCAATGGCAATACTGTTATCCTTATGGTGGTTGACCGTTTTTCTAAAATGTCACATTGCATTCCCTTGAAGAAGTTGCCTACCGCTCAGGAGCTTGCTTCCGTTTACAGGGGTTACCCAAGGAGATAGTGTCAGACTGGGGTAGCCAGTTTGTCTCCAGATTTTAGCATTCCTTTTGTGCTCAAATGAGGATCTAGTTTTGCTTCTCCTCAGCATATCATCCTCAATCCAATGGGGCTGCGGAACGGTCTAATCAAGCTCAGGAACAGTTCCTCCGTTGCTATGTCTCATATAACCACAATAATTGGTCTGAACTGTTACCTTGGCAGAGTTTGCTCGTAATAGTGCTATTAATGCTTCCTTCAAGTTATCCCCGTTCATGGCGAATTATGGGTTTCAACCATCCTTGTTGCCCGATTCATTCATGTCTCAGGGTATTCCGGCTTTGGAGGAGCATTTATGGAAACTCTGTTCCACGTGGGTGCAAATTCAGGATTGCCTTCATCGTTCTATGCAGTGTCAAAAGTTCCAGGCTGATCGTAGGCGTCTGCCCACGCCTTCCTGCCAGGTTGGTGAGAGAGTTTGGCTGTCCTCCAGCAACTTGAATCTTCATGTGCCTTCCAATAAACTGGCTCCCGTTATGTTGGTCCTTTTCGTATACTCTGACGGGTCAATCCTGTGGCCTACGCTCTTGACCTTCCTCCTGCAATGCGCATCTCCAATGTTTTTCATGTCTCCCTCTTGAAACCATTGGTTTGTAATCGGTTTACCACTGTTGCCTCGTCCCCGTCCTATATTTGATGACAACCATGAGGAGTATGAGGTCAGCAGCATTATTGACTCTCGTATGTCCAAGGGCCGCGTACAGTATTTGGTTCACTGGGGGGGCTACGGTCCGGAGGAGCATTCATGGGTTCCCTCCTCTGATGTTCATGCTCCCGCTCTCCTCCGTGCCTTCCATGCCCGTTTCCCCAATAAGCCTTTTGTCCTCCCGCGGGGAGGGGTCATTGAGGGGAGGGTACTGTCAGGGTTTTTTCCCTGTTTTGTTTGCCATGTGCTGCTGGCAGCCATTTTACTCACCTCTCTTGCTGATTCTGGTGCATACTGTGTGATGCTGCTCATTTCCTGCACTTCCTTTTATGGCCAGACTGGTGTACCTCATCCGTGTGAGACAGGATGCAGTCTCAGAATTGTGATGTCATCACTTATTATTTAAAGGGCCTCTGTTCAGTATGCTTTGCCCTTGCGTTGTCTCCGACCTGTTTGTGAGAGCTCCTGTGTATTACCTGGCTGTCTGACATCCCTCTTGGTTCCTGATCCCTGGCTTGTTCCGGACTCTGCTGTTCTCCTTGTTCCTGATTCCGGCTCGTCTGACTACTTGCTTTGGCTCCTGACTTGGCTCGTCTGACTACCAGCTCTGGTTTTGATTCCTGGCTTGTTATTTGACTTATGGACTTTTTATTATTTTTTGCTGTTAGTAAAGGTGTGATTATTTTTGCACTTCTCGTCTCAGTCTGATTCCTGGTACCCTGACATTCAGATGTTGACTACTGGTGAGCGGTGCTTAATGAACCCAGTTTGATCGGGGTGGATAACATCTGGTAGGACCTCCACTAGTCTATCTGCTAGAATTTTGGCAAAGAGTTTATAGTTGCTGTTAAGTAGCGATATAGGTCTGTTCGAAGATGTAAGAGTGGGATCCCTGTCAGGTTCCAGAAGGATACAGATATGTGCGTCTGTGAATCTGGCATCTGGTTTTGATTGCCCAGTCAGATCATTTGAATATGTGAAAGGCTAAGATGGACGCTATATCTGTGCTAAGAATGTTGTAGTATTCTATGGGAGATTGTCAGGAACTGCAATTTGCCCAGATTAGAGTTGTGAATGGCCTGAAGAGCCTCTTGTGTGTGAATGAGACCATTGAGACTTGCTTGCTTGTCTTCTGTTAGCTGTGGAATTTTAATGCTTCTCCAGAACAATTGTTTGTCCTGTTCCATGCTCTGTTGTCTACTGTATAACAGTTTGTAGTATGATATGAATTTACTCATAATGTCAGAGGTGGCAGTCTTAAGATGTGCTACTGCTCTAATAGCTAATGATGGATTTGGGTGCAATTGTTTGTCCTGTTCCATGATCTGTTGTCTACTGTATAACAGTTTGTAGTATGATATGAATTTACTCATAATGTCAGAGGTGGCAGTCTTAAGATGTGCTACTGCTCTAATAGCTAATGATGGATTTGGGTGTGTGGAGTCTAACCAGGCCCACTCGTAATTTTGCTGCCTTATTCCAATGACGATAACATCAACCCTGTTTTTGGAGATTATATGCCTGATCCTGAAGTTTTAAGTGTGTGTCTCTCTTTTTTTTTTTTAAGGTATAGTACTTTGTCTGTTTTGTGCAGAGGTGTATTTTAAATAATGATTGTAGGCATTGGTGAGATTGGAGAGCAATTGCGTGGTTATTTTCTTTTGCGATCGGGTTAGCACTCACGAAGAATTGCTATCCAATGCGAGTTATTGAAATATTTAATATAACATTTTTTAAAAAATTATTACAATTATTAAAAATGATTATAGAAACTTTAAAAAACAAACAGCTAGATTATGAGTTGTGCGTTACGGCTCTTAAGGCTGAACATATGGTATTTTCAGCGTTAAAACAGTGACTCAGCCATAGAGTCTTTTCGGTATAGGTGTACCGCAAGCCTATTAGCCTGTAACGCAACGTCAGTACAGCACTCGTAAAAAATAAGTTTTAATGGGATTGACATAGACCTGGTATTACGAGTTTTGCGGTGAGGGTAAAAAGCGAGCGTTACACTCTTAAACGACATGATCGGTAATGCCATCTACAAAGCTGTAACATAAAACTCATAACTAATGTGTTAAAAAGTACACTAACACCCATAAACTACCTATTAACCCCTAAACCGAGGCCCTCCCGCATTGCAAATACTATAATAAATTTATTAAACCCTAATCTGCAGCTCCCGACATCGCCGCAGCTAAGAAAATTTATTAACCCCTATTCCGCAGCTCCCCGACATTGTCATTACTATACTAAAGTTAGTAACCCCTAAACCGCTGCCCTCCCGCATTGCAAGCACTATTTAAATATTATTAACCCCTTTTCTGTCGTCCGTCCACATCGCCCCCACTATACTAAAGTTATTAAGCCCTACACCACCACCTCTATAATAAACCTAATAACCCCTAAACCGTAAGCCCCCCCCACAACGAAATATACTAAATTAAACTATTAACCCCTAAACTAAAAGCCCCCAACATCGCAATAAACTAATTTAAACTAGTAACCCCTGAACCTAACGTCCCCCTAACGTTATATTAAAATTACAGTTTCCCTACCTTAAATTAAATTAAAATTTACCTATCAAATAAAAAAAAACTAAGTTTAAACTAACAATTAAACTAATATAACTATTAAACTAAAATTAAACTAATTACCAATTAAATAAACAAAACTACACATTAAAAAAATCCTAGCACTACTCTAAAAATTACAAAGTATCTAATTACAAAAAAAAAAGACTAAATTACAAAAATTAACAAACACTAAATTACGGAAAATAACAAACGAAATTATCAAAAATAAAAAAGAATTACACTTAATCTAATAGCCCTATCAAAATAAAAAAGCCCACCCAAAATAAAAAACCCCTAGCCTACAATAAACTACCAATGGCCCTTAAAAGGGCCTTTTGTGGGACATTGCCCCAAAGATAATAGCTCTTTTACCTTTAAAAAAACTCCTAACAGTAAAACCCACCACCCAACCATCCCCCTAAAATAAAACCTAAGATACCCATTGCCCTGAAAGGGCATTTGTATGGGCATTACCCTTAAAAGGAAAATTAGATATTTTGCTGCCCAAACCCTAATCTAAAAATAAAACCCACCCAAAAAAACCTTAATAAAACCTAACACTAACCCCCGACGATCCACTTACAGTTTTTGAAGTCCAGCTTAAACGATCTTCATCCCGGCAGATAAGTCCTCATCCATGCGGCAAGAAGTCTTCATCCAGGCGGCCTCCCTTCAATCTTTATCCCGGTGGAGAAGTTCTCATCTAAGCAGCGAGAAGTCTTCATCAAGGTGGCATCTTCAATCTTCATCCAGGCAGCATCTTGTATTTTGAGCCTGGCGGCGCAGAGCAAGTCCATCCTGAAGACATCCGGCGCAGAGCATCTTCTTCATACGATCATCGCTGTACACTGAATCTTCAATGCAAGGTACGCGATTCAAAATGGCCTCCCTTGCATTCCTATTGGCTGAAAGATTAGAATCAGCCAATAGGAATTAGAGCTGCTAAAATCCTATTGGCTGTTCAAATCAGCTAATAGGATTTAAGCAGCTCTAATTAAATTGGATGATGAATCAGCCAATAGAATGAGAGCTGCTTAAATACTATTGGCTGTTCAAATCAGCGAATATGATTTAAGCAGCTCTCATTCTATTGGCTGATTCATCATCCAATAGAATTAGAGCTGCTTAAATCCTATTGGCTGATTTGAACAGCCAATAGGATGTTAGCAGCTCTAATTCCTATTGGCTGATTTAAATCTTTCAGCTAATAGGAATGCAAGGGACGCCATTTTGAATCGCGTACCTTGCATTAAAGATTCAGTGTACGGCGGCGGCCATATGAAGAGAATGCTCCGCGCCAGATGTCTTCAGGAAGGACCCGCTCTGCGCCGCCAGGATCAAGATAGAAGATGCTGCCTGGATGAATATTGAAGAGGCCACCTGGATGAAGACTTCTTACCGTTTGGTTGAGGACTTCTCCGCCGGGATTAAGATTGAAGAGGCCGCCTGGATGAGGACTTCTCCACCGGGATGAAGATCGTTCAAGCGGGACTTCAAAAATTGTAAGTGGATTGTCAGGGGTTAGTGTTAGGTTTTTTTTTAAGGGTTTTTTGGGTGGGTTTTATTTTTAGATTAAGGTTTGGGCAGTAAAAGAGCTAAATGCCCTTTTCAGGGCAATGCCCATACAAATGCACTTTTCAGGGCAATGGGCAGCTTAGGTTTTTTAAATAGTTTTTTTTTATTTTTTGGTTTTGGTGGGGGTTTGTAATGTTAGTAAGGGTTTGTAATTTTTTTTCACAAAAAGAGTTGATATCTTTAGGGCAATGCCCTACAAAAGGCCCCTTTAAGGGCCATTGGTAGTTTATTCTAGATTAGGTTTTTTATTTGGTGGTGTTTTTTATTAATGGGTATTAGAATAGGAATATTTTTTTTTTCAAACAAGCTTTATTGAGAATAATTCAGCATAATATTGTTACATACTTAGGATCACATGAAAATGATGTACTTAGAATTGGGTTCTGTTACAATAAGAGTTCTCACCAGTAGGATTCATTCCTCTCCTACTCGCTAGTGTCCAAACTATTACCGCTGAGTGCGTTAATGTGCATCAATAACTTAACTCTAAATAAATTCTAAAAAGAAAAGTAAAACAAGAAACTACAGGTAACTCTGACTACTGTGACTCTGCCCAGTACACCCAATGTTAGTACGACCGTTCTAGTTAGGGGGGAAGTTGGCAAGAGAAAGGTAAGAAAAGAAAGACACATCCACTCTGATCCACAATCTCCTCCATATGACCCCAGTGTATCTATTTACTTATTAACCACTATACTACAGAGGAGGGAGGATTTGTTTTATCTACTTACCTCTGTTCCTAATATAGTTTAACACATCCTCTCCAGCACATGCTGGTTGCTGTTCTATAAATTTTAGCTATTCTAGTCGGTGTTAGATACCATCGATAAAGGATTTTATGGTTCAATTCCAATATTTGCGGTGAAACTGACGAGTTCCCAGAGAGTTTAAAAATTCTTTTCCATGCTTTTTCTGGAATAGTTTCTTTTAAGTCTAAATGCCATTTCTGGGTATATACAGGCATCCCCTGGTTAAAATTCTCTTTTAAAATCTTGTTGGCCAATGATAAGGATTTTGGTATAATTGTTTCTCTAGCGCAAAGCGCCTCAAAAGTGGTAAGTGGTCGTCGGGTCATTTCTGTTTATGTGGGGAAGAGGCCATTAAGTGTTGGAGTTCGGCATATTTTAACCATGAGGCATAGTGTTTACCAGCTGTATCTCTCAATCCATCCCTAGCCTTCAGTTTCCCCTTATCTAAAAGATTATATAGGGTATAGTATAACCCCAGTCAGTCATAGTATGTGGTTTGCCCTCCAGGCCACCTGTGAGCTCGGCGTTTATAGGAATAGGTAATAGTGGGGAAGTTCTTGTCAAAATACCCTTGATGTTTGTAATGATGTGATCCCATTCTGTGAATATGTATTGATGGGCCTCTAGTAGCTTACATGTTATTGGTCTTCTATCCTTTGCCACCCAACACAATGCTCCCACGGAAGGAGTCTGAAGGATGTGTGAGTCTATTGAGACCCAAGCTTTTGAGGTTTGGGAATGGTGCCAGTCCATTATTCATTGTAAAATTATAGCTTTATAGTACAGAGTCAGATTCGGTACACCCATCCCGCCCCTGTCTGCCTCTCTATGTAGTGTGTTACTGTTTATCCTAGGTTTCTTGTTGCCCCAAATATAAGTGTTTATCGTCAGCTGTAGTTGTCCTAGATATGTCTTTGGTAAGGGTATAGGTAGAGGTAGTGCCTGTAGGGTATATATTATTCTAGGTAGTGTCATCATCTTCACTGCTGGTATCCTACCCCACCAAGATATATGTTTCTCATTCCAGGTTTGGAAATTGTTTTGTGTTGTTTTTAATAAGTGTGTATTGGGTGACAGATATATTCCCAAATATTTAATTGCTTCCTTCTGATGATGAAGTGGACATGCTTGTTTTAACGATTGGAAAGCTGTATGTGATACATTTATATTCATAATTTCCGATTTTGTGGTATTAATCGCAAATGAGAAGTAAGCACCAAAGGTAGCTATTTCCTTTAGTGCCGCAGGGAGAGATGTTTCAGGAGAAGACAGTGACAAAAACACATCATCTGCGTACATTGCAATCTTATAATCGTTTGGTACTATTTGTACCCCTTTAATAGCCTGGTTCTGTTTTATATGTGTCGCTAGTACTTCCATAGTGAGAATGAATAATGTAGGGGAAAGCTGGCATCCCTGACGTGTGCCATTATTCATTTGAAATGAGTTTGATAACATGCCGTTAACTCTGATTTTCGCCGTAGGGGACGAGTACAAGTTAGATATTCTTTTAATCATTAAAGGGCCAAAGTCAAATGCTTCCAGCGTTTGTCTCAAAAACAGCCAGCTGGTGCGATCAAATGCCTTTTCTGCGTCCATTGCCACCAGAATCGATTTAAGGTCTATTTTTTTAGCGTATGACATAAGGGTATGTGCTCTAATGGTGTTATCACAAGCTTCTCTACAAGGAACGAAGCCTGTCTGATCTATATGTATAATATCACTTATAATTGAGTTAATACGTTTTGCTAATATTTTCCCAAATATCTTGACATCTGAATTTAATAAAGAGATTGGGCGATAGTTCCCAGGGTCTTCCAGAGATTTGCCTGGTATAGGGATGATGGATATATGGGCCTCTAATAGGGATGGAGAAAAAGGATGGTCTCCATCTACCTCTTGGAATAATTCTTTCAAATGGGGGTTAGTCTCTTTTTATACATTTTATAATATATGTTCGATAGGCCGTCTGGACCGGGGCTTTTGCCTGATGGCAAACTTTCTATGGCAGAAATTATTTCTTGATATGTGATCGGCTGTTTCAATTTACTTCTAATTTCTGGAGTAATTTTCGGCAAGTCAGACCCGTTAATATAAGTTTTTGTCTGAAATTCTCTATCAGTCATAGGTGGGACCTGAATATGATATAGTTTACTGTCTTGTGTAACTTCCCTATTAGCTTTCTTGATTTTGTGTATATATGCTGCGTATGTTCGCCTCTTTAGTGCCCTAGCCAACAAAGATCTCACCCTGTTCCCTTCGTAAAAGTACAATCTTTTCAAATAGAGTGCCTTTCTTTGAGCCTCTTGCATCAGAAGCATTTGCAAGTCTTTCCTTGCCTTTTGCAGTTTGGAGTGTACCAATATATCTGTGGGGTTATCTTTATGGGTAGTCTCTAGTGCGTGTATAGTTTGGGTCAGGGATCCTAATTCTTTTTTGTATAATTTAATTAGGCGTGCTTTCTGATTTATACATTCGCCTCTAAAAACGGCTTCATGGGCTTCCCAGACTGTAAGCGGGGAGGTTTGTTGGGCTGGATTCAATTGGAAATATTCCTCCAGTGTCTTATGTAATTTATCAAATATTTTGGGATGTAGTAAGAGAGTGTCGTCCAGCCTCCAAGTATGTACAGAGTTTGGGGTATTTGGCCATTCTAAGGTAAGTTCTACTGGTGCGTGGTCAGACCATGTAATGTTTTCTATGTCCGAATCAACAAGCATTTTCAAACTGTTTTTATCTAGAAAGAAATAGTCAATCCTGGTATACAGTTTCCATGGGTTGGAGTAAAAAGTATAGTTTTTTTGCGAGGGGTGTTGAGTTCTCCATGTGTCTATTACATATAATTTGTGTAAAATGCCTCTAACTACATTGGAAATTCTATTAAATTTGGGGGAGCGAATAGAAGAACTATCCATAATCGGGTCTATCACTATGTAAAAATCACCCCATATCATTAGTGTGCCTTTCCTGTGCTCCAAAATTAAATTAGAAAGTTTTTTAAAGAAGGCTAGTTGTTTTGTGTTGGGGGCATATATGTTTACCATGGTGATTGGTTGGTTGTACAAAAGCCCTGTTACTAATAGGTACCTTCCCTCTGGGTCAGCTATTATGTTGGTCGCTTGAAAGGCTAGCTCTCTATGTAAGAGGATCCCTACTCCATTATGTTTGCTGGTTGAGGAGCTAAGGTAGACAGTGGGATAATCTTTCGAGGAAAATTTAGGCTGAGCTCCCTGTTGGAAATGTGTTTCCTATATATAAATTATCCCATACTTTTGCTTTCTGAACCAATTTTACGCTATAGCCCTTTTACTGGGTGCATTTAATCCCTTTACATTTTGGGATACAAAGGTTATTTTTCTTCCTGCCATAATGTAAAGTGTACATTAATGAGTGTATTAATATGATTATAATCTGGTATATGTACTGTCTCCCTTCTTTCAAGGGGCGTTCTTACCATGTTCCCCGTTATGTTCTCAGGGCACAGTAAATGAAGGCAGTCATACCTGGAAATGGACAACAAGGCATACCCTGGATCGTCTGGGCAGCAGTCACACAATTTAACTAAAACACAAAAACATATAAACTGAAAACAAAAACATATGTTAGTATTAAAAAACATGTCAACATGCATTGATTCTTCTTCTTGTCCCTCTAAAGGGATTTAAACTAACTCTTTAAACCAGAAAGGTGTAACCCAAAAGCAAGTAGCTGAAGGGTATATAACCAGTCTAGGCCAAATTAATAAACTAGACTAAATTTAACAGGGGAACCATGCTCCTATTATAAAGTTTCCTATGTTAGAGACAGGGGGAGGGAGGGGCGAGGTGTGCAGTTGTCTCGAATAGTCTTATCTGGTGCACAAGTCATTTTTCCCCCGTTGCACAGGGATATAACAACTGCTTTGGATTGGGATCTATAGTTGTATTTAAACTTTCATTAGGTTTGTTATGACTTATACTTTACTGTATACTGGCTCCATGTAGGAGACTCCACCAACGCTGTTTCACAGCGGGTCCATTTTTAGGCTTCCATGCCTAATAGTTTCAGCTCTACAGTCATTTCAACTCCTGATTCCGTTTGCATGTCATCCTGTGGGTTTCTGCACTGAATATCTTCCTCTATAGGCCGATTGCCAAATTTGCCTTTGGGGTCGAGGTTTTTCACCGGAGAGTTTTTATGTGACTTCTCTATCTTCCATAATTGTGGGCAGTGAAGGTTGTGGTATTCCCAATTTATCGCAAAAGTCTACTAAATCTTCAGGACTTTTATAGACCATCACCTTGTTGTTTTTGACCACTTTAATACAAAAAGGGAATCCCCATCGATAGGGTATGCCTAGGTCTATCAGATGTTGAGTTAAGTATCTGGCTTCCCTCCTCTTGGATAATGTCAGTGGGCTGATGTCTGCATATATTTGCAGAGTCTGTCCTTGATGTTTGAGAGGTTGTAGTTTACAGGCGGCTGCCATAATTTTCTCCTTGTCTCTGAAGTAGTGGCATTTGAGTATGATGTCCCTTGGGGGTGTTGAATCTGCCAGTTTAGGCCGGAGAGCACGATGTCCAGTATTATTTTGGGGAGATCTGGTGAATCCAACACCCCAACAAATAAAGATTGAAGGTAGTCTTCTATTTGATTCTGTAATATTTCTTCAGGGACCCTTCTTATCCTCAAATTCTTACGCCTTCCTCTATTGTCTAAGTCTTCTACTTGTTGCTGTAGATCTAAAATCATTGTTGTTTGTTGAAGTGTTTTTTTGTGTTAATGAGACCTAATCTGAAATTGCTGTTTACATAGTTTCTTCTAAATGAACAACCCGGTTTCCCAAGGCATTCATGTCTCTTTTCACCTCTGCTATGCCCTCTTTTATCATTTGGCTCACCTGCGTAAATTAGTGCTGCAAAGTCTGCTTTTGTGATTGGACTGCTTTCATCGTCTGATGACTTAGTATTATCCCTAGGGGTTCTCGAAGGGGGGCTATTATGAGGGATACCAGTCCCTTCTATTGAGGTCTCTAAGGCCTTGAAATATGTGTCCATTTTTGCCCCTTGACTGTTTACAGGTTTGGCAGGTTTTTCCCCTTTCATTGCCCTTTTTGAGGCCATTATGTCCACTTTCTTTGTTCTGTATAAGGTATTGATGTTATAATCTGGCCCTTTAAGACTAGTACTGCGTCTCAATGTGCCTTTAGTTATTTAAGTCTCAATGATTAAGCTTCCGTAATGTGCAAAATCCCATGCAAGCCAGTAATGTCTGAATTGGGCATTCCTTATCAGTCTGTGTACTTAAGTCAGCTTGCCTCTCTGCGAGTATATTTAGGCCCCAAAGTGTATATGTAAAGAATGTAAAAATAGACACCCCCAAAATAATATTCTAATAACATGTTAAGGTTCTCTTAGTGAGGACACACTTTTGCTCAATCCAAGACGGTCTGTAGACCAAACCTGACATGGAAAAAAGGTAAGCAGGTAAAAAAGCCTGCTGCTGCCTCTAAGACAGCATGAAGGAATGGCCCCCTATCTGGGAACAGATCTAGTAGGGGGCAGACTTTCACTCTTTGCCCAGGCGTGGGCAAGAGATGTTCAGGATCCCTGGGCGTTGGAAATTATATCCCAGGGATATCTTCTGGACTTCAAAGCTTCCCCCCCAAAAGGGAGATTTCACCTTTCACAATTATCTGCACACCAGATAAAGAGAGAGGCATTCTTACACTGTGTACGAGTCCTCCTAGTTATGGGAGTGATCCATTCAGTTCCAAAGGAGGAACAGGGACAGGGTTTTTACTCAAATCTGTTTGTGGTTCCCAAAAAAGAGGGAACCTTCAGACCAATTTTGGATCTAAAGATCTTAAACAAATTCCTCAAAGTTCCGTCGTTCAAGATGGAAACTATTCGTACCATCCTACCACTGATCCAGGAGGGTCAATATATGACTACAGTGGATCTAAAGGATGCTTATCTTCACATTCCGATACACAAAGATCATCATCGGTTTCTCAGGTTTGCCTTTTTAAGACAGGCATTACCAGTTGTAGCTCTTCCCTTGGGATTAGCTACAGCCCCAAGAATCTTTACAAAGGTTCTAGGGTCACTTATGGCGGTCCTAAGGCCGCGGCGTAGCAGTAGCCCCTTATTTAGACGACATCCTGATACAGGCGTCAAACTTCCAAATTGCCAAGTCTCATACGGACGTAGTACTGGCATTTCTGTGGTCGCATGGGTGGACAGTGAACGAGGAAAAGAGTTCTCTATCCCCACTCACAAGAGTTTCCTTTCTAGGGACTCTGATAGATTCTGTAGAAATGAAAATTCACCTGACGGAGTCCAGGTTATCAAAGCTTCTAAATTCCTGCCGGGTTCTTCATTCCATTCCGCGCCCTTCGGTGGTTCAGTGTATGGAAGTAATCGGCTTAATGGTAGCATTCAGAGGGCCTTTGAGGGAAGCTGGATGTCACAGTTTGTAATTTTAACTGCACCAACTGTAACTTTTATACTACTATCCCACAAGTAATGGATGATCCATGGACTGGATACACCACAAGAGAAATAAATTTATCAGGTAAGCATAAATTGTGTTTTTATTGCAGGTAAGGGAGATGATTCTTATAAGCATAGCTGATAATATAATAGATTAAACTGGTCTAGCTAATGTTCCAGTGACAAGTGAAAGTAAATGCAGTGTGATTATAGGACATGTGGCATCTTCCTTAGTGCAGCTTTGGGGAAGGATGTTCTCAGCAGATAGAGCACATGTTGATTCTGCATTTGGATGTTAATCACAATAATTTTGTACTGTACCTGCACAGTTGTTATGCTTTATATACTGTATTATTGTGTTCAGTTACACACTTGTTCCCTCAGTGATGAGTGTCCTCCATTTTATTGCAGTTCATATTAAAGCACCCTAATTTCACCCAACCCCGATCGCACTGTGGAGTTTATTTATCAGAAGTGCAACATATACGCAGTAGTGTATGTTGATTAATCTCCAACCTTCACTTCTTACTGTATTGATTCATTTTACTACTCTATACTGTAAGGCATGTTAGGTAGATATTGTGCAGTCTCAGGTTGCATAACCATTTCAGGCCGAATTTACCTGCTTTGTTTCATTGCACATATGCTCTTGGCCCCTGCCTTTGTATGTAATAGTGTACCTGTTTATATCTTCGGTACTCGTTCCAAGATGTTCTCTATTAAGGATCACCAGCACTGCACCTCTCGAAACAGTGAGTGATCAATTCATTATGCCGGTATTACAGATCGGTCTCCTCCATTTCTATGTGCCTGTGTTACTGTATGCGCATTCCGTTATCCTCCAAGATGGCGCCCGTTATTTTCCACTGCGCACTATAAGTCTCAGTCTTGCTTCTTCATTACATTGCTTGTAGTGATGAGACTCGTAGCGTTGCTTTCTCTACTAGTTCATATGCACTCCGGTCACATTTGAGCTGTGTAGAGCTAGAAATCCCCCTGCTTAGGATGAATTAATGGAGCTTGGTCTCAGAGCTCTCTCAAGTTGCGGCCATTACCATCCTTGGCAGGCTCTGCCCCCAGAATAGGAATAATTTTTATTATTTTTGATAATTTGTTTGTTATTTTGTGTAATGTATTTTTTTAGGGGGTGTTTGTTTTTCTTTTGTAGGAAAAGAGCTATTATCTTTTGGGCAATGCCCTACAAAAAGCCCTTTGTATCCTTTTAGGGGGCGTTGTTTTGTAGCAAAAGAGCTGTTTAACTTAGGGCAATGCCCTACAAAAGGCCCTTTTAAGGCCTCCCCAAAAAGGCCATTTTAAGGGCCCTTGGTAGTTTTGGGGGTGGGGGTTTGTATACTGTTAGGGGGTGTTGTTTTTTTGTAGCAGAAGAGCTGTTTAACTTAGGGCAATGCCCTACAAAAGGCCCTTTTAAGGGCCCTTGGTAGTTTATTCTAGATTAGGCTTTTTTATTTTGGGGGGTGTTTTTTTTTAAAGGGTATTGTAATAGGAATAATTTTTATTTTTTTGGATAATTTAATTTGTTTTTTTTTTGTAATGGTATTTTTAAAAAGTTTTTGTAGTGGTAGGTTTTTTGATATTTTGTAATTTTAGGTTTTAGTGTAAGGTAGCTTAGGTTTTATTTGACAGGTAATTTTGTATTTATTTTAACTAGCTAGTTATTAAATAGTTAAAATAAATACAAACTTACCTGTGAAATAAAAATAAAACATAAGCTAGCTACAATATAACTATTAGTTATATTGTAGCTAGCTTAGGTTTTATTTTAGAGGTAAGTATTTAGTTAAATAGTAATTATTTAGTAATTATTTAGTTAATAATTGTAGGTTCAATTTAGCTCTATTTTAATTATGTTAAAGTTAGGGGGTGTTAGTGTTGGGGTTACGTTAGGGTTAGGGTTATGTTAGGGTTAGGGTTAGGTTTAGGGGTTAATATAGTTTAATTTAGGTTGTTGCAATGTGGGGGCTGGCGGTTTAGGGGTTAATAGGTTTATTTAGTTAATAATTGTAAGTTTAATTTAGCTCTATTTTAATTATGTTAAAGTTAGGGGGTGTAGGGTTAGGGTTACGTTAGGGTTAGGGTTATGTTAGGGTTAGGGTTAGGTTTAGGGGTTAATAGTTTAATTTAGGTTGCTGCGATGTGGGGGGCTGGTGGTTTAGGGGTTAATAGGTTTATTTAGTGGTAGTGATGTGGGAGGCCAGAAGTTTAGGTATATATAGCTTTATTTAATTGAGGTGATATAGGGGAGCGGCGGAATAGGGTTTAATACATTTATTTTAGTGTGGGCAATTTTAGGGTGCGGCGGAATAGGGGTTAATAACTTTAGTATAGTGGCAGCGATATCGGGATCGGCAGATTAGGGGTTAATAAATGTAGGCAGGCGTCAGCGATGTCGGGGGCAGCAGATTAGGGATGTTTAGACTTAGGGTTTGTGTTAGGGTGTTAGGTTTAAACAGTATTTTCTTTTTCCCTATAGACATCAATGGGGCTGCGTTGCGGAGCTTTTCTTTCTGTGATCGCAGTTGTTAGACTTTTTTCTGGAAAAGAGCTATTATCTTTAGGGCAATGCCCTACAAAAGGCCCTTTTAAGTGCCCAATAAAAAATCCAAGCAGGAGCAGCACCACCAGGGAAGCAATTCAACCTTTTCTTTATTGGGACATCATATAATCAACAAACACAACGTTTCGGTCTATCTGACCTTATCTGATTGGCTGATCGGATCGGCCAATCGGATTGAACTTGATTGTGATTGGCTGATTCCATCAGCCTATCATAATTTTTCTACCTTAATTCCGATTGGCTGATAGAATCCTATCAGCCAATCGGAATTCGAGGGACGCCATCTTGGATGACGTCCCTTAAAGGAGCCTTCATTCGTCGGTAGTCCGTCGGGCCAGCAGGATGTTCCGCGTCGGCGGTCTGCAAGATGGATCCGGAAGAAAGAAGATTGAAGATGCCGTTGATAGAAGACTTCAGCCGGATCATGGACCTCTTCAGCTCCCGCTTGGATGATGACTTCAGGCGGATCATGGACATCTTCAGCCCCCCGCTTGGGCTTGGATCAAGACATCGGAGGAGCTCTTCTGGATCGATCGGTGAACCTGGTATGGTGAAGATAAGGTAGGAAGATCTTCAGGGGCTTAGTGTTAGGTTTATTTAAGGGGGGTTTGGGTTAGATTAGGGGTATGTGGGTGGTGGGTTGTAATGTTGGGGGGGTATTGTATGTGTTTTTTTTACAGGCAAAAGAGCTGAATTCTTTGGGGCATGCCCCGCAAAGGGCCCTGTTCAGGGCTGGTAAGGTAAAAGAGCTTTGAACTTTAGTAATTTAGAATAGGGTAGGGCATTTTTTTATTTTGGGGGTCTTTGTTATTTTATTAGGGGGCTTAGAGTAGGTGTAATTAGTTTAAAATTGTTGTAATATTTTTCTGATGTTTGTAAATATTTTTTTATTTTTTGTAACTTAGTTCTTTTTTATTTTTTGTACTTTAGTTAGTTTATTTCATTGTATTTATTTGTAGATATTGAATTTTATTAATTTATTGATAGTGAAGTGTTAGGTTTAATTGTAGGTAATTGTAGGTATTTTATTTAATTAATTTATTGATAGTGTAGTGTTAGGTTTAATTGTAACTTAGGTTAAGATTTATTTTACAGGTAATTTTGTAATTATTTTAACTATTTTAGCTATTGTACCTGGTTAAAATAAATACAAAGTTACCTGTAAAATAAATATAAATCCTAAAATAGCTATAATATAATTATAATTTATATTGTAGCTATATTAGGATTTATTTTACAGGTAATTATTTAGCTTTAAATAGGAATAATTTATTTAATAAGAGTTAATTAATTTCGTTAGATTTAAATTATATTTAACTTAGGGGGGTGTTAGTGTTAGGGTTAGACTTAGCTTTAGGGGTTAATACATTTATAAGAATAGCGGTGAGCTCCAGTCGGCAGATTAGGGGTTAATGTTTGAAGTTAGGTGTCGGCGATGTTAGGGAGGGTAGATTAGGGGTTAATACTATTTATTATAGGGTTATTGAGGTGGGAGTGAGGCGGATTAGGGGTTAATAACTTTATTATAATAGAGGTGCGGTCCGGTCGGCAGATTAGGGGTTAATAAGTGTAGGCAGGTGGAGGCGACGTTGTGGGGGGCAGATTAGGGGTTAATAAATATAATATAGGGGTCGGCGGTGTTAGGGGCAGCAGATTAGGGGTACATAGGGATAATGTAAGTAGCGGCGGTTTACGGAGCGGCAGATTAGGGGTTAAAAAAATATGCATGGGTCAGCGATAGCGGGGGCAGCAGATTAGGGGTTAATAAGTGTAAGGTTAGGGGTGTTTAGACTCGGGGTACATGTTAGAGTGTTAGGTGCAGACGTAGGAAGTGTTTCCCCATAGCAAACAATGGGGCTGCGTTAGGAGCTGAACGCGGCTTTTTTGCAGGTGTTAGGTTTTTTTTCAGCTCAAACAGCCCCATTGTTTTCTATGGGGGAATCGTGCACGAGCATGTTTTTGAAGCTGGCCGCGTCCGTAAGCAACTCTGGTATCGAGAGTTGAAGTTGCGTTAAATATGCTCTACGCTCCTTTTTTGGAGCCTAACGCAGCCATTCTGTGAACTCTCAATACCAGAGTTATTTAAAAGGTGCGGCCAGAAAAAAGCCAGCGTTAGCTACGTGGGTCGTTACCGACAAAACTCTAAATCTAGCCGTAAGTCTCTTTAATACGTGATATCAATAGCATATAATTCAGCTCTAAGGAGACTGTTGGCAGAGTGGCTACTATGTAGTAGAAAGGTTGCAGTTATGTAACAAACTGTACTGAATGCAGGAGCATGTCGGATGGGCGGAAGCAAAGACAAAGCGCTGTTTTGACTGACAGGTGATGTCAGCGTCGGCCCGGCGTGGAGCTCGATCAGCGTTTAGCAAATGACAGAGGCAATCCGGTTCTGTCTTAAAGTAAGTTTCTAATCCAGTTGTAAGGTGGCAATTGCTGGCTCAGCCGTTATGTGTTACTTTCAGGAGATGTAGGAAGCAGCGAGGAGAATGACAGGAGTTGCTTACTAGACCGGTTCTCTAGGAAACAGCAGGAGTGCAGTAACAACCGGAATGGCTGATAGTATAACAGCCTCTGGAGTTGTAGATGAGTTAAGTCAGGAACAATGTACTTCCAAAGGATCTAGAGCTTCCAGTTTAGGTCTCAGGTTGGAGCTTAGGTATCAGGTGCGAGTAAGTGCTTCACAAGAATTACTAAGCACTAGGATGAGGACGTGATACGGATTTAAAGGTAATGTAGGAGGAGTTTAGACAGAAGTGCAGCAACAAGTGAAGGAATCCTGACATGTCCCCCTCCTCAAGCCAGTCACACTGTGACTCAGGGACCAGGAAGCTCAGGATGTTGTTGATGAAAGAGAGATAACTTCCTAGGAGCTTGAATGTTGTGGCTTGGTTCCCAGGTGTCATTGTCGGGTGAGTAGCCTTTCCATCTTACTAAATACTGTAGCTGACCTTTGTAAACACAGGAGTCAATCAAAGAATCTACCTCATATTTATCTGTGTTGATGAGGGAATCAACGGTGGTAGAATGGGGTCTGAATTCCTCATAGTTGTGTACGGTTTCAAGAGGGAAACATGGAAGGTAGGGTGCACCTTCATGGAGTCGGGCAAATCTAATGAAACAGCGTTATTGTTGACGATTTTCTGAATAGGGAAAGGACCAAGGAATAGTCCAGCCAACTTTTTACTGGGTATACGAAGCTTGAGATGTTTTGTCGATAGCCACACCAGATCACCAACAGCATAGTTAGGAGCTGGACGTCTACGTAGATCGTAATAGTGTTTCTGCTTTTGCTGAGAACATTTAATGTTCTCCTTTAATTGGCTAAAAATCGTTTGCATCTTTCCAGAGAAATCATTAGCGAGAGGGCAATCTGTCTGTAAGTTGTGGTGCGAGGTAGAAGAGGGATAGGATGTGGGATGGAATCCATAATTTGTAGAAGAATTTAAGGAATCGTTGAAAGCGAATTCTGCCATAGGTAAAAATTTCGCCCAATCATTTTGGTGGTAAGAGCAATAACAGCGAAGGTATTGTTCCAGCCATTGATTTAAACGTTCGGCTTGCCCATTGGTTTGAGGATGGAATGAGGTTGTGAGACGATGATCAATTTGTAAGCGGTTGCAGAAAGCTCTCCAAGACCGTGAGGTGAATTGTGTACCTCGGTCTGATGTTAGTATCTGTGGGAGTCCGTGGAGTCTAACAATGTTATCCAAGAAAAGTTGGGTGGTCTCAGAGGAAGTGGGTAATTTATGGAATGGTAAGAAGTGTGCCATCTTGGTGAGGAGGTCGATGACAACTAGAATAGTGTTCATTTTTGAGGATTCTGTTAACTCCACTATAAAGTCAAGTGATAAGTGATGCCAAGGACGAGTAGGTATGGGCAATGTCATTAAAAGACCGTATGGAGGACTTTTCTGAGCTTTAGATGTAGCACATATGGTACAGGTTCTTACCACCAGTAGTCTCTGGATATATGTTCATGAGTTCTTCGTTCGCCTGGATGCCCTGCTAGATGGGAGTCGTGGTGGTTTTTCAAGATGTGTTGTCTCATGTCGCTTGGTATGTACAGTTTGTCGCCGTAATAAAAGAGGCCATCAATGCCACGTTCTAACTGGGTACTGGGTAGGTGTTTATCAACCAATAGTGACTCCTTAAGAGTCTTTATGAGGTAAGGAGTTAGACCAACGAATCTCTCTGTTAGTATGATAGAGGTGACGTTTGGTTGGTACTCAGGTCTATGGTCTTTACTGGATAGAGCATCCGCTTTCCCATTTTTGGTTGAAGGTCTATAAACAATATGAAAATTGAAACATGTAAAGAATAAATTCCAGCTGACCTGTCTAGAGGACAGAGTTTTGTTTGATTGGAGGTATTCCAAGTTTTTGTGGTCTGTGAAGACTATGATGGGTTTTGAGGTTCCCTCGAGCAGGTGCCTCCAGTTTTCAAAAGCTCTTTTGATGGCTAGTAGTTCTTTCTCCCCTATGGGGTAATTGATCTCCGAAGGACTCAAAACTTTAGAGTAGAAGGTGATTGGGTGCATAGGTCCAGTCTCTGAAGTCTTCTGTGATAGTATAGCTCCGAGAGCATAATTGGAAGAATCCACTTCTAAGATGTATTGCAAACATGGATCCGGAAAACATAGGATGGGGGTTGTGGTGAACTTGATTTTGAGGAGTTCGAAAGCTTTGGTTGCTTCAGAATTCAATCGGAACTGGGTTCTCAAACTTGTTAGTTGTGTCTGGGGTTTAGCCAGTTTTGAGAAATCTTTTATGAACTTCCGGTAATAATTCGAGAAACCAAGGAATCTTTGCAGTTCTTTTCTTGTCTTAGGTTGTGGCCAATCACGGACAGATTCCACCTTGTTATTTTGCATGCTGATACCAGTTGGAGTAATGTGGTACCCCAAGGATGAGATCTCTGTAGTATGGAATTCACATTTTTCCAATTTTGCATAAAGATGATGATCCCTCAAATGGGTGAGAACTCTGCGGACGTGTTCGACATGTTCCTCATAAGTATTTGAATATATGAGTCTGTTGTTGAGGTATATGACTAAGCATACATCTAGTAGATCTCTAAACAGATCATTTATAAAGTACTGAAAGGTTGCTGGGGCGTTGCATAACCCAAATGGCATGACCAAGTACTTGTATAGACCATACCTGGTCCGGAAAGAGGTGAACCATTCATCACCCTTTCTAATTCGTACAAGATTGTAGTCCAACTTGGTGAATATTGTTGCATCACGGAGTCTCTCTTTTAATTCGGGAATTAAAGGCAGCGGGTAGCGAGTTTTTATAGTCCTTCTGTTTAATTCCCGATAATTGATAATTGGACTTAGGGATCCATCCTTGTTCTTAACGAAGAACATCCCCGCTCCAGCTGATGATGTAGAGGGGCGGATGAAACCTTTTCAAAGATTGTCTTCTAAGTAGGTCTTAAGGTGGTCTAACTCTGGTTGACTTAATGGATACAGATGACCATAGGGTATAGATGAACCAGGTTTGATCTCTATGGGACAGTCATATTCCCGATGGGGGGCAGCAATCTTGAGTAGTCTCTAGAAGGGTCTGTGTGGGATAGCAAGACTTTAAACAATCAGGTGACTTGAATGCGACCTCCAAGGTTTTCCAATTTATGGATGGTTGATGTCTCTGCATCCAGGTTATCCCTAAGACAATGGGAAAAAGGGGTGAAGGCAGTATGGCAAACTCAATATACTCACTATGACCAGATTAACGGCTAGATTTTTTTGCGTTAGCCATCAAAACCAGCGTTAGAAGCTCCTAACGCTGGTTTTGGGCTACCGCTGGTATTTAGAGTCAGTCAGGAAAGGGTCTAACGCTCACTTTGCAGCCGCGACTTTTCCATACCGCAGATCCCCTTATGTCAATTGCGTATCCTATATTTTCAATGGGATCTTTCTAACGCCGGTATTTAGAGTCGTGGCTGAAGTGAGCGTTAGAAATCTAACGACAAAACTCCAGCCGCAGAAAAAAGTCAGTAGTTAAGAGCTTTCTGGGCTAACGCGGATTATAAAGCTCTTAACTACTTTGCTCTAAAGTACACTAACACCCATAAACTACCTATGTACCCCTAAACCGAGGCCCCCCCACATCGCCGCCACTCTATTAAAATTTTTTAACCCCTAATCTGCCGATCGCACACCGCCGCCACCTACGTTATCCCTATGTACCCCTAATCTGCTGCCCCTAATACCGCCGACACCTACATAATATTTATTAACTTCTAATCTGCCGCCCCCGCTATTGCTGACACCTGCATATTTTTTTAACCCCTAATCTGCCGCTCCGTACACCGTCGCAACCTACATTATACCTATGTACCCCTAATCTGCTGCCCCTAACACAGCCGACCCCTATATTATATTTATTAACCCCTAATCTGCCGCCCCCAACGTCGCCTCCACCTACCTACAATGATTAACCCCTAATCTGCCGACCGGACCACACCGCTACTATAATAAATGTATTAACCCCTAAAGCTAAGTCTAACCCTAACACTAACACCCCCCTAACTTAAATATAATTTAAATCTAACAAAATAAATTAACTCTATTAAACTAACTAACTTTATTAAATAAATTATTCCTATTTAAAGCTAAATACTTACCTGTAAAATAAACCCTAATATAGCTACAATATAAATTATAATTATATTGTAGCTATTTTAGGATTAATATTTATTTTACAGGCAACTTTGTAATTATTTTAACCAGGTACAATAGCTATTTAATAGTTACCTAGTTAAAATAATTACAAAATTACCTGTAAAATAAATCCTAACCTAAGTTACAATTAAACCTAACACTACACTATCAATAAATTAATTAAATAAAATACCTACAATTACCTACAATTAAACCTAACACTACACTATCAATAAATTAATTAAATAAACTACCTACAATTATCTACAATTAAACCTAACACTACACTATCAATAAATTAATTAAATAAAATACCTACAAATAAATACAATGAAATAAACTAACTAAAGTACAAAAAATAAAAAAGAACTAAGTTACAAAAAATAAAAAAATATTTACAAACATTAGAAAAATATTACAACAATTTTAAACTAATTACACCTACTCTCTATTAAACTAATTCTCTGAGACCTTGTCCCAGTTGATCCACTCGTTGTGACAAGTTATACACAACCTGTGGCAAGTCTGCTAGATCCTTTCCCATGGCTTAGTAATTATGTAAGGACCTACTTTGCCTTTAGGTATATTAGCCATGGATCTCAGCTGCAGACTGTATATGTATTTATTATCATTTTGTTTCACTCTCAACTTGAAGCTACTATTCCTTTAAGTAGTTCACACCGTTGAGGTAGTGGAGTTTATGAATAGTAACCTTTCAATAATGAACTAGTAGCTTTAGTCCACGAATAAAGGAGAGCTCCTATCTTGGATTTGCTTAGCCCTGCAGACTCACTGATAGAATTGCTGTGAGAGAAATCCGGAGGAAAAGGATACTGAGGTGAGAGCATGTTTGACAGAAGAAACAAAGTCTCTTTAATACGTGATATCAATAGCATATAATTCAGCTCTAAGGAGTCTGTTGGCAGAGTGGCTACTATGTAGTAGAAAGGTTGCAGTTATGTAACAAACTGTACTGAATGCAGGAGCGTGTCGGATGGGCGGCAGCAAAGACAAAGCGCTGTTTTGACTGACAGGTGACGTCAGCGTCGGCTCGGTGTGGATCTCGATCAGCGTTTAGCAAATGACACTGACACTTCCATTGGGAGCTGTCAGATGTGGACTATCCCCTACTCCCAGCCCTTGGGGCTCCAGAGCTCCAGTGTTCCAGCTTTCCTGATCCAGTGTTCCTGCTCTTGCTGTGGGGGTCCCAGTAAGCTGGGTTGCTGCTAAATACCCAGCCTGCGCCTGATAGCACTGTCTGAGTGCTCCACAAAAATGTGAGTACCCTGATTTGGGGACTTTAAGTTGATTAACCTGTTCTATACTGGTACACACAAGCGCCTCTCCTTTTTCCTCACTTTTCTAGACTCCATGACACTTTGCTGTAAGGAGAGTGCAGCCTTTTCCTGCTACATCTTGTACATCTGAGCCACAGATACGTCATCCTAGAATTTATTGGGTCATCTACCTAAAATAGAATACATTTATATAGAGACGTATTTGTACTCTGACTCTCTATTCATATCTTGCTGTATATCTTGTTGCTGTATATCTTGTTGTGTATATTTACATTTTGTTTTTATTTTTCTCAGATGTGGTGGAGAGATATCCACCTGCATATGGTCTGTATTATATGATATTGTGCTATATATGAATAGAGTTGTATATGGATAACATTTCATTATCTAATCAACAGAATCAAATAAGATAAGACACACCATCTATGATAGATTTGATTTTGGGAAGCATCTTTGTATAACATATTTGTTTATAACACACGTACCAGCGCCCCCAATTAGGATTCCTTGTATTAGTAATAACTCTGTTTTATAAATGCAATTCTCAGTTGGATACTGTGGAGAATCCGGAAGGCTGTTTGCGGTGTGGCGTGGGAGTCATGGACACACAGACTTTGTACATTGATGAGACAGAATTCAATCCAGTGAGTGGATGTACCAAGGGGCAGCTCTGAAAGGACAGTGGACTGGTGAATGCCTTGGAGACCGCTGCCAGATTAACTGGGTCCGGTGAGCTGTGTGGGATGACTGCATTACATAACCTGGGAATACATCACTCTGGGAGGATTAACTGTTACCGCATACCTATAAGATATGTGCATAATTATGTGCTATACACTATCCTGGTAGGAGTAACCACTTACCGCTGAAATATTACTGGTAATAAGCCTTATATCCGGTACTAAATAGACTGCATCTGATGTTTAGGGGTAGCCTGAAGAATTTAAGCTGTGATATTTACATCTGATGAACTATTTCTCCTTACAACTTCTTCTCTTTTTTTGAGTATTGCTCACTGTTTTTTGGTGATGTTATGATTGTGATACATATAAAAGTGTGTAATTAAATTGTGAGTTTATCTGCAGCATTTGGCCTCCCTCTGTGTTTGGTGTGTTGGTTCAAATTAATTGATACCCCATATATGTGGTGTGTGCTGGAATAGTTCCACTTTTCCTGTTCTTTTTTATATTCCATTAATTATTCTTGGAACTCTGTGTACCAAGGGTCCCTATCAATATTTGTTAGTAAAGGGTCCATTATCTCCTGGGGGGCTTTTTATATACTTCCTGAGCTGGTAATACAATTTGTTATATATATATATCTATAGTATATATATATATATATATATATATATATATATATAGTATATATCTATAAGAATAGATATATAGGGATAGGTATATATAGATATATATAGAAATATGTCTTTACAATAAAAATGACATTGTTCTGCATGTGAAAAACATTGGAATGTCCCTTTTTTATAACTTTTGTCAGTTATAGATTTTTTTCCGTTTGCACTCTCCATTGACTTCTATGGGAAGAAGAAATGAATGCGGTCGGGATAATTTGTTAGCACGCGTTGGGTTTTACTCGTGTGCAAACCTTTTACTTTTAACTTGCAATACGCACATTACCCAACGCGTGCAAAAAGCCTTTGTCTAGAAAAGTTTACACTTGAGTTGGAGCGCTAAATATCACTCCACTCGTAAACTAGCTCTCAATGAGCATGGATGCATTTACATTTAAAATAGAAGCATTTTCTCAATATATTTACATTAGCAAAAATGATTCTAGTAATTACTGTTTTTCAGAGGCAGATGCACATATGTGTGTGCTGTGACAGCCGGTGCACCAGTATTCAAACAGTACACCTTCTAATTGAGTCAGCAGTGGCTTTTATGACACAAATAAAGTATTAACATATATAATACAAATCACCACAACCTCTGAGTTTGAATACTGATGCAAGGGTTCTCACCGCATATTTGTGTATGCCGCTGGAAAAAAACTTTTACTAGATGCATTTTTGCTAATGGACTTGTATTGCAAAAATGATTCTATTTAAGATTTAAATGCACCCAGGCACATTTCAAATTTGACATTTCTGTTCCTTTAAGATTTAATAATGCATTTCATTGACCATAAACCATTTATAACTGGGGTTTTTTCATGTCCAATTAATTATATGATGAAGATACAACTTATTTCCCTGGTTTAGTGCAGTTTGTCCCCTTGCTGAGACTATAGTATATCATTTAGGAATACACATATTGCCATTATACTTATCAATGTTTACAAACATTTTGTCATAGGTACACTTTTCAAGGCTCCTTGTAACATTCTGTCACACACTGCTTTTAAAATCAAGTACAACAGAAAAGGGGATTCTGGGTGTGCAGTAGCAGTTAAGGGCTGGTATATGTTTTCTAATTTTATACAAAAATAAAAGGAAAGTTCACTGGATTCACTAAGAATGGAATATGTCTAATTATAGGAGTCCACCTTACAAAGTACACTGTTCAACCAAACACCTCTTTATAACTGGAATGAAGCCTAGCATATTAACCTGTACTCAATCTTACACTGAAAATATAATTATTTCATACATCTTATACAATTGCACAGACATCTGGGGCAATATCCTTCTGCTTTGTAGAAGAATATACATTATATAATAAATAACAACATATTTTAACTTGTAATAGTCTCTTTTTGTAATATGTGGCTAATCTTTAGAAATCTTCCTATGTTTATATACTAAACATGTTTTTGTTCCGTTAATCAGCCTGACAGAATGAAATCCACTGAGAACTGAGGTGTATAGTAAGTGATAACAATCAATATCATCATTATCCTAGCTGTCAATTTAAGGTCACATGATTGAGTGAGACCGGAAATGACTTTTGCAAATTCAAAACAAATCATGTTCTACTGCATCATAATGGTTTCTACTGGCATTTGGCAAACCAATGAAGAACATTGCAGCAATCAATATGCAAAAGTAGTGATTGATTCAAGCATGCCATTTCTACAGAAAATATGCAGAGAAAGACTCTTAAAATTAATTACATCAAAATAGTAAGAGAGTCTTAGATAAGTAATTACTGTAACCTTTACTACTAATACAGTTAAACCTAAGATAAATTATTTTAATTAGGTTTTGGTTATAAATAAAGAGCAAGATTACAAGTCGCGCGGTATCTGTTTTTCCATGCGCAATATGGTCTTTTCGCAATCAATTTCCATTGCGCAGATATAACATGTCTTGAAAAATCGTAATTGTGCATGCTCGAAGAGCTGTAGTTGATAGTTTTCCGCAACATAAAAGTTTCACGAAACAAACTTCAAAAATACATACAAAGTACAGTACAGTAACACTGTCTAATAAAAAATAAAAAATAAATAAATATTGCACACAAAAGTTATAAGGGCTAATAGATACGAGACGCAGGGATCTTACAATGACAAACTTACACATACATAGAGAAACATGGATTTATATGTATAGAGATATGTTTAACTATGGAGCTAATGGAAAATGTTTCACATTACAATCTTATGCACATTAAACAATATCAGGAATTTTCAAAGAGATATTCGCATATAGAGCTCGACATATCTATATATATATATATATATATATATATATATATATATATATATATATTCATATACATATCTTGCTATAAATAGATCTCAGTCCAAAAATCATCACATATATAGTGAAATATTTATTTATAAATAAATAGAACATAGTCCATTATGAAAACATTTTCACAATTTGAAATATTCACATTTTCATGTACACTTTTCGAGGAGAAAACGTCATGGCTTTGCGCAACAGATTAGGGTTTTAGTGGGGTTTTTTTAATTTGTCTTCTCCTTTGACTTCTATGGGGTAATATGTGAATGCGCACACGATTTGGCTGTTTGGATTACGCATGTTAATGCACAAAAAATAAGTTATTTTGCAACTTGTAATACCTGCACAACCCCAAATGCGAAAAAAACATAACACGCGCAGTGTTTTCGCAACTGATTTGCACCGCAACTTGTAATCTTGCCCAATCTGTTTAGGATAGAAGATAAAGATAGATAGATAGATAGATAGATAGATGAATGATAGATTAGATAGAGGGATAGATAGATGATAAATAGATAGGACTAGTAAGAAATGATAAAATACCAAAAAACTGTTTGTCACTCATAAGATCCAGAAGAACCGTCAAGTGTAATCTAGCTCCAAGAAGAAGAAACACCCGGCATTTACCAATCGTCCATTTGAAACACTTATACAAACAGTAATGCAAGATTATCGGCTTGATGGGTGATAGAAAAATCCAACTTTATTAGATAAATGAATAAAGCATATCAATAAAACTGGCATGGTTAAACATAAAACAATATTAAAAAAAACTGGTAGTCCTTAATGTAAATGAGAATCACAAAAGGTATGCTACCCTTATATTGCAACATGCACAACATAGAATTATCAGTTTAAATTATAGCCAAAAAGGCTTTTTTTTGTAGTTAATTAGTCAGAGGATTACCCCAGTATATACATAACATTTTGGTGCCTATAGACAGACTCTGAGATCTTGGATGGGTCAGTGAAGTGTAGTGAGTAAGTGCAGGACAAGCAGTCCGGTAATGTGATTCTGGAGATTGGAGATGAGAACCCCCTGAAAAGATTCTTAGCCCCAGTGAGCCACAAAAGTATAGTGGAGCTTACCTGAGATAACCTTGCTACTGGATATTGTTCTGCTCAGGCAATCAGTTGCAATTGTTATGGGGCATGTGTTGGCTGCATGTGCTAAGTTGGGGGTCTCAACTCTGGTGTTGGTGATCAGCAACATTAAAGGTACAGTTAAAGGGACATTCAACTTTCATGATTCGGATAGAACATGCAATTTTAAAGTGAATGTAAACTTAACCCTATTTGTTCTAGGCATTGGATTGAGTTTTAAAAATGAGGAAAAGTTTAAGTCATTAATTTTTTTATATTTATTTATTTACTCACATTTTTACCTTTCTAAACCTCCAACGATAAGCGCATCTCTCCCACGCGCCATTTTGTGTAATTGATTGACAGATGACAACTCTTAAACAACTAATCCTTGTTCCCCCCCCCGGGCCGTGACGTTTGTGCAAAGGGGCTGAACACCCCGGGGGGGGGGGGGGTTATTGTCGGAGATTTAAAAAGGAGTAAATAAATAAATATAAAAAAATTGTCGACTTAAATTCTGCCTCATTTTTAAAACTCTACCCAATGCCCTGAACAAATAGGGTTAAGTTTACATTCACTTTAATAAACTTTCCAAATTGTTAGCAAATTTACTTTGTTCTCTTGGTACCTTTTATTGAAGAGTGTCTTTAGTACTCTATGGCAGCAGTCTTTTGCAACAATGTATAACAAAGATATTAGTGAGCCCTAATATTACATGGTTCTCCCTACAAAAATGGCATGTGACTTATATCTGTTGGTTATAATGATGATCCTTATAGCACTGTACTAAGGCAAACTTCTGTGCTCCTGTGGCTGCCTGATACTGTGTCTTGCTGTACATTGAGAAAGTGCCATAACTAATTACACTACAGTGCTTCATTCAATGGTGTCACCTGTGCCTGGGTGGCAGTCAACTGCTGTACTAATGTGTGTAGTTGTGAACGGAGGGCACGCAGACAATGAGACACCTCAGATACCAGAATAACAGAAGGCAGGTCAGGCAGTGTGCTTGGATAGTATCCGTAATTGGCAAAGAAGGGAGAAAGCCCACTGGATGCATTCTGGTGATTGTTATAGGCAAATTCCGCTAATGGAAGGAGATCCATACAATCATCCTGTAGATAGAAAGAGAAGCAGCACATATATTGCTAGAGAGTTTGGTTAATTCTCTCTGTTTGGCCAATGGATTGGGGACGGCAAGCAGAGGACAGGCCATGGGTGATACATGGGCAATGGCAGAAATGTGTCCAGAACCGTGAGGTGAATTGGGACCGACGATCTGAGACTATAGTAGTGGTACTCCATGGAGGCAACATACATGTTGCAGAAACAGTTCAGAGGTTTGTAGGGTATATCTAGGACAGGAATAAAATGAGCCATTTTGGTACAGCTATCAACAACTACCATTATTGTGGTATGGTCTTGGGAAGGAGGTAAGTCCATGATAAAGTCCATAGATATGTCCCTCCATGGCTGCTCAGCAGGTGGAGTGCTTTCTGTGTGCGCATACTTGACAGGACAGAACAAAAGAGCATACGTCAGCAGGTAAGGAGGGCCATCAGTAGTGACATTGTACTAATTCTGTGGTATTCTGTATTCTGTGGTGTCCGGCCATGGGATTGTTGTGATGATGTTGAAGCACCTTCAGTTGGTGGTCAACAGGAATGTAACTGAAAGATGTGCTGCTGCTACTGGTACTTTGTGCTGTATTTTCTGATGGTGTTTATGAGAGTGTTATGGGTAGCAAGGAAATAGGATGGTTTCAAGATCGTTTTGGTGGCTTTCGGATTACAGGGCTCCTCTATCACATACATACATGACAGAGCGTCGGCCTTGCTGTTCTTGGAGCCAGGACGATATGTAATTTGCATATCAAAAGGAGCAAAGAACAGCACCCAACGGGCTTGGTGCGGTGGCAGTCATCTTGCGGAATGGAGATATTCCAGATTGCTATGGTCTGTTTAAACCGTTATGGGATACACAGCGCCTTCATGCCAGTTTCTCTATTCTTCCAGGGCAGTTTTTATTGCGAGTAATTCTTTTTTTGCATATGTCATTCTGCAGCCATTAGCTTACATGAATAAAAGGCCAGATCTTTTTCACCTTTCTTCTGTGACAGGATGGCACCCAATGCGAGTTCAGAGGCATCTGTCTCCAATTAGAAGGGGTGTTGAGTGTCTGGTTGTATCAAGAATGGAGCTTTGGTGAAGAGATGCTTGAGGGTGGTAAAAGCATGTTGGGCGATTGAAGTCGATAAAAATGTAGTAGAATTCATAGTCAGGGCTGTTATGGGTATATATAGTGGAGAAGTTCCGTATGAACCGCCTGTAAAAATGAGCAAATCCCATGAACTGTTGAACCATTCATTTATTCATAGGGGTTGGCCAATCAATGATAGTTTGTATTTTCTTGTAGTCCATGTCAATGCGACCTGGAGACAGCACGTAGCCAAGGAACTCAATTATGTTGACCTCAAATATACTTTTCTCCAGCTTCCCATACAACTTATGTTGCCTTAAACGTGTCAACACTATTTTGACGTGTTGTTCATGTTCAGGAATTGAGTGGAAAAAGATGAGGATGTCATCCAAGTAAACAATAAGGAAGGTGTCTAGCAGGTCCCAAAATATATAATTGATAAAGTGCTGGAAAGTGGCAGGGGCATTACATAATCTGAAGGGCATAACAGTGTACTCATAATCTCTAACCCTATTAAGGTGGTAAACTCCTCTAAGATCTATTTTCGTGAAAACCTTGTCATCCTTTGGTATCAATGGTAGAGTTTTTTGTTTTTAACAGTGATGGCATTGAGGGCTCTGTAGTCCACACAGGGCCGAAGCCCTCCATCTTTCTTACCCACAAAGAATATACCAGCGCCTACTGGTGAAATGGACGGTCCTATGAATACTTTAGCGAGATTTTCTTCGATGTATCCCTTCCGATATTTCGATACATGTTCAGATATAGAAAAAAATCTGTCCGTGGGGAAGAGGATTATGTCTTTTTAGCCATGTTATTCCCAGGATAACAGGAAACAGCGTGCTGTATACCAGGTGATCTCCACTTGATTTTTTTTGTCACCTATACAGAGAAGTATAGGATGTGACTCCAGGGTAACAGTAATCATCTTTAGTGTACTGCCATCAACCATATGGAGCAATGAAGGATGGTTTTTCTTGCAGGTTGGTACTTTTACCTGGATGGCGAGCGTGGAGTCAAGGAAAAAGCTACTAGCTCCAGAGTCCAGAATGGAAGTCAAGTCAGTGGATTTATTTCCCAGCTGTAGGATGATAGGTATAGTGAGGTGAGTAGAGGTATGTTAAAAAGGAAAATTAAGACAAATTACATAAGACAGAGAGATACTGGATTGGGTTCTCTACAGACAGTCTTTTAGGACATGACCAGGTTTGGCACAATAGAGGTATAGGTGGAGAATCCTTAATGGCCTTTCCATTGCTGATAGTGGCCCACAGTCCAGCCTGATTTGCATAGGTTCGCCTTGATCAGAGGAAACAGCTGTAGGGGTCAAAACAGGAACAGGAGCCTCAAAAGACTCAATGTGTCGAGGCAGCAGTGGTCTGTTTCTCTTGTCGTCTCTCATGGAAGCGACAATCCAATTGAGTGATCGAAAGGACTAACCTCTCCAAAGTAGTAGGTATTCCTATCCGCTCTAGCTTGTCCTGCGGATATTCATTAAGACCAATACGGAATTGGTCAATGAGAGTCACATCATTCAAAATAGTTTTTGGTGCCATTTTATGGAATTCAGCAATATAATCCTCCACTGGATGTCTCCCCTGATGCATGGAACAGAGGGCATTGTGTGCTGTAGATGAACAGAGAGTTTAGAGGTTAATATTGTAGAGGGGAATTTTGGGATGTGGGGTGTGGCAGTTTAGAGGTTAATAGTGTAGCTTGTACTTTGCGGTGGGCTATGAGGTTATTTAGGGGTTAATAGTGTAGTGAGTACTTTGCGGTGCGCTATGTGGAGTTTTTAAGGGTTATTAGAGTAGGGGATTTATCGCTATTAGGGTTAGCGCACAAGTATGGGTGGTATTGTTTTTTTTACTTTTCTTGCTCCATTGAAGTCTATGGGGTAGTACGTTAACAAGGTCGCAATATTCTAACTTCAGCTCTTTGCACGCAAGCAAAATAAATTTACTTTCAACCCGATGCGCACATAGAGTAGAAATCGAGTGGAGTGGAGTGCAGTAATTAGGGCTACACTCGTAATCTAGCCCTAAATAGTTAGCTTTCACAGTATAACAGATAGGTACTGCAGGCATAGCTGATTTTAGGAAGGCTGTCTCTAATATAGTAGACACAGGTTTTTCAGCAGGCACAGGATACCCAGCAGGTACTGTTGGTGAGACTGTCATGAGATACCAGATAGCTAAAACTTCAGGAACAATGTGAGAATATACAGGTATCAGGCAAGTCTGCTCGGCTTTCAGGAACCAAGAGAGCATATGCAGATGCAAGGTAAGTATGTTTGGTCTCTGGAACAACGTGAGCATACACAAGTATCGGGTAAGTATGCGTGGTCTCTGGAACAAGGTGAGCATACACAGGTACAAGGTAAGTATGTGTGAGTATCTTGATCAAGGTGAGCATACACAGGTATCAGGTATCAGGTAAGTATGCATAACATTCAGGAACCAGGAGCAAGGTAGGTAAGGCAATAACTTAGCCCAGAATAAAGGGCAGAGTGAGCTTTTATAGTAACTCCCACACCTCCAGGTGGGAATTCTGGTAATTAGAACACGGCTGCACCTGCCTAGGAGAGCTGCAGGCAGGAGCAGGAGGATTTGATTCTTGGCATACCTCCATGTGGGGCGCAGAGATAGAAGTAGTTACTCTCTGGACCGAGAGCTCCTAAGTTAGCCCCTTACACTTTTAGACAAATTCCTGTTATGACATGGGGGGATATTTATCAAAGCCTCAACTATGCTGCATTTGCCGGCACCAATACGCCCACCTAACATCGCGGCCGCGGACCTGAATATGATCTCCATATTTAAAAAAAAAAGCCAGCAAAAAGCCTTGCACCAAGTACGGGCGATGAGCATCGGACTGTTGTTAACTAACAGTAATCAATCTCGCTGCTTTTCGGCTTTGTACCAACTTTATTTATACCCTGTCACTAAACGATCCTGCCGCTACCGGAGCCCGCCGCAACTTTAATAAAGTTATTAACCCCATCCCGCCTCTCTCTGACACCGCCGCAACCTAAATAAAATTTATTAACCCCTATTCCGCCGCTCCCGGACCCTGCCGCAACCTAAATAAAGTTATTAACCCCTATCCCACCGTTCCCGGACCCCGCCGTCACTAAATAAACATATTAACCCTTAAAAATCTTTCCTCCCACATCACTTCCATTAACTAAACCTATTAACCCCTAAACCGCCAGCCCCCCACATCGCCATAAACTAAGTTAAGCTATTAACCCCTAAACCTAACAACCCGTTAACTTTACATTAAAATTACAACATCCCTATCTTCAAATAAATTTAAACTGACCTGTAGAATTAGAATAAACTAATTCTAAACTATTAATGACCCTACCCTAACTATTATACTAAAATTACATTAAACTAGCAATTAAATTAACTATATTACATATTAAAAAACCCTAACCCTACTCAAATTATTTAAATCTACTATGAAAAATTATTAAATTACGGGGGGGGGGGGGGGGGGGGGGGTGTCCTAACAGCGATCCTAGTCGGTTGCTCATCGCTGCCTTTTGAGCTGTAATTTTGACATCAGACCTCTGGATTGGACAATAAGGGGCCTGGAGCGGCGGCTCATTAACGGGGGCGCTTCCCCCCTCGGTAAACCCGAGGTACCTGTCCCTAACTGGGGGTTAAAGCTTATCTACTCTAGTGAGAAGGGCTAACGGGTCTGTAACAACGAGACTTGAATCGACTCCTCTAGAAACCACCTCATCTGGAGATACCTGAAATGGCGCACTTGGCGGGAGAGGACTATATGCAGCAACCTGATATGAGAATCGAAAAGCTGTTCCATAAGATAATGGATAAAGCCCCATATGATTGACTGATGCAGATCCTGCATAATAGAGAGAAATCTGTTACAAGACCAACTGAGACTATCAACCTGAGGAGTCCCATTGGAGCAGAACTTCCTTTGGGCCCTCTACAGCCTGTAAAGCAACCGGTCCTGTCACAACCAAAAAAGATCCCTACAACAATCTATGTTGCGCAAACTACTAAATCACTACCAAGAGTGCAACTGGCACTAGCGAAACGGCATAACAACAACTTTAAAGACCGATTGGACCAAGAAGCACAAAAAATCAGCTTGCTTGATCTTCCTCCGGTGAACCGGAGTCTTCGAAAATTTGCTGTCACTACAATTCAGAAAGTTTCTCAGAGGCCATCGGAGCAAGAAACAGCAGGGTTACCTCTGAAAAGTACTAACCACCGGCTTCTATTACCTTCTGACTCTCAGCTGAGTCACACCGAGCGGTCTTCTTGCTTCTTACCACAACCTTCACATAAGAGGCAGCAAGAAATATTAAAAGAGACCAAAGATTGCCCCTGCAATGGTGTATATGTCTTATATACAGAAAAGGGATAGCATAGAGAAACGCTAGTTATATAACGTTAAAACGCCATCCTGTTTTATTGACCAGTCTTAACCTTGATTATTTTACTAACGGGACTGATTTGAGATGACTTTCTCCATAAGAGACTTTTTTTTTTTTTTTTTAAGTTGGCAGGTTGGCAGAAATGTCTTTGTCATTTCTTTTTTTTTTAATGTTATCTGGCATGCTAGCAGAGATACTATTGTCGTTGATTGTTTACATTGCTATTCAGTTAAAGTTAGAGGTTTTCCAGATATGTGAGTCAGTTTAACATAGATAAATTTCAATTCTCATCTTACTACTGCATTAATGTTCAAAAAATGTTGATTAATTTCCAACTTTGATGCCATTACTTGTACTTTCTCTTATTATTATATTGAAGGGAGGCTATCTCTAGGAAGATAAATGTTTGTTTATATACCTAAGGGCCTCTAGTTATCAAAGTCTGGCGGACCTGATCCGACAGTGCGGATCAGGTCCGCCAGACTTCGCTGAATACGGCGAGCAATACGCTCGCTGTATTCAGCATTGCACCAGCAGCTCACAAGAGCTGCTGGTGCAACGCCGCACCCTGCAGACTCGCGGCCAATGGGCTGCCAGCAAGGGGGTGTCAATCAACCCGATCGTACTCGATCGGGTTGTATTGTGGCGATGTGTGTCCGCCTGCTCAGAGCAGGCGGACAGGTTATGGAGCAGCGGTCTTTGTGACTTCTTGCCGGCTGGATGGATCCTTCAAGCAGAACTTCAAAAACTGTAAGTGAATCGTCGAGGGTTAGTGTTAGGTTTATTTAAAGGGACACTCAAGTCAAAATTAAACTTCATGATTCAGATAGATAGAGCATGCAATTTAAAACAACTTTCCAGGGGGGCGGAGCTAGCAGCCAAAGCAGGGAGACGTGCATTTCTGAGGCTCCTGATTTTATTTTCAATTTCTATAAAACCTTTCCTCTGTGGATTAAAATTTGGATGTCAAACTATCTTTAAGATCCTCAGGAGGCTAATATAGATCATCTGGCTGCAGCATACATGGTGATTTTATTGCTGTGTTCACATCTTTGGAGAACCAGCAGGCCGCACATTGAAAATGGCGAAAGACAACTGCACCACACTACAGTCTCTATTCGCTGAATACGAGCTACGGATCCTCAATAGACTGGATGGTCTATTGACAAAGATTGAAGGGGCGCGTGTCACTGGGAAACCTGCCCTAACTGTTGATGAGGGAGAAGTGGATATCTGTAAAGAACCTGATCGCGTACAGCTAAGTGCAGGGTGTCTTTGCATAGAGCCGGACCTCCCTGATTTGGGGCTACTGCCAAACGGATCTATTTGCGAAGCCCTGGTCCTTCTAGACCGCAATGTGCCGACCCCTGGGAAGATCACTACTGCCGAGTCAGGTACAGGAGGGAGCGTGCTTGGCTTCTGTGAATGCAAACCTATTGCTGTGTGCATATCGCTGTCGGCCTTACATCGGAGCGCGGTCCTGGAGGTCTGCATAGCCTGGGGCCTTGAGTGGAACAGCGCAGAGGCTCAGTCTAAGTATACTTACCTTCCCCTGATGGCCCAGAGTTGTGAGGATCCCTGGCTCTTTGGGGCAGATCTCAAAACAGGAGTTGGGTGATAATAATTCTAATAGAAGTGGCTACTGGGCGCTCAGGTTACCACCTTCCCTATTGAACGTGCTGCTCTCTAAAACACAGCTCTTATAATTGCTGAACAGTTCAGCTATATCTGATCCTTAAGAATCTGCACTTATGAGGATGACTATCTGAGAGTGTGTGGATATTGAGATTACACCTTCTTAGATTGCAAAATGCCATAATTGTTATTATTGAAGTGGTGACTAGGCGCTTAGGATACCATCTTGCCTATTAAACGTGCTTCTCCCTAAAATTCAGTTTCTGCAACTGTTGAATAATCCTGCTATAACTTTACCTCAAGAATCTGCACTAATGAAGATGACTATCTGAGATTGTGCAGATGTCAAGACTAATCCTTTTGAGAATGCAAAATACTTATTATATGCAATTAGTTTCTCTAGCACTTCTTCTGTCTGAGTACTGTTTAACAAGGCCCTGTTTTGTTGCGTGTTGATGCCGCAAGGACTTATTCATGGCAGTTGCAAATGTTAAGTTATCTCAACATGTTTTTTTTTTTTGTTTTTTTTTTTACCTTGATATATGCCCTGCAGTTCCTCTAACATGCTATTAATAGCTCCTACTCCATTGTAGGGAATTATTTACCTTCCATTTATATGCTGATCACCTGTATATTTCTTGTAGTTTACATACAATTCTGATATGTGTATGATTGATAATTTACACTCTTGGGTTACACTATCCATGTGATGCTGACATTGGTCCTGTGCGATATTCAATCGCCTAGTTGTTATACTTTGCATTCATGAGCATTCAAGTATGTCTAATGCCACCTTATGTGTATATCTATATGTTTCTTTAACACTCTGTCCTTAGTGTTGGGATACGCTAGCATCAATTCCTATATACTATACTCAAAAAAAAAAAAATTTTTTTTTAAGAATGTATGTGCTGAGCATCTCACGTTTGGTATATTGTTTGATATGACCACTACCTGCATTATATGTTTATATTCTTGCTCAGGAGCTTTTAGTGGGGGGCCCTGGAGAGCTGCCCAGTGTAGATAATGCAAAATAATATTCGTATCATTACTATAACGTCATTGTTGTGTGCGGTAGATAATTAAACATAATCTCTTTCCCCTGGGGCTAGCGGCCGAAGCCACAGGAGAGACAGAAACGAGAAAAGACGCATACAACACATGCTTATCTGAGACCTATATACCTAACATTACGATATTATTTATAAAGTGCAGGAATGTGTTTGCACACAATACATATGGAACCTAAAACCTTGCTCCCCTTGAGTTTACTTTAATATTTCTGAAATAGTTCATACCTAAACATGGAGAGTTAGAATATATTATTCACAAGATATAGTAACCCTTTGTTAGATAACTTTGCATTTGTTATGTATGTGGGTTTTAAAAACTTTATATGGTTTTCACCCACTATATTTTGCAGCTCAAAATTATAAGTGATTGTGACCTGTCCAAGGTTGAAATCTACATACTGATTTAGGAACTGGCATTCTCACAGAATAACAAATCTATGGAGCAGTTTTAAATACTGTGGTTATCGCCATAATACTCCTTACCCTCACTTTCACACTAAAGAGCTGGCTAGCTTTAGTTCCACATCCAATGGGATATATATGTGCCCGTATCTTTCCTTTACTTTTTTAATTTTAGAGTAAATAATAATTTGCAGACCTAGCGGTCTAGCAGGTCCAATAGTTGTAAGCTATTTTATGGTATTCTGTGACAATTCAACAGAGGTTCTGTTACTTGTGTTTTTTTTTTTCTTTTTTTTCTTAAAATAGAAAATGAGGTTCGCCATTGGAGATCCAAAAGTGGTCTCCTTTGTTCATGTTGTCCCCCTATAAGTTTGCTTTATGGTTCTGAGGATCAAAAGTGTCCTCTTGTGTCATTTAGGGGGGTGGTGCGTTATTTGGCATACTGGCTGCACAATATTTTCTTTGAATTTGATTCTGTGCTATGTCTTGCATATTTTGTGCCTTTTTTGTACTCTATTGTTCTTTTTTTTTACATTTGTATGCCTTGATTTGAACTTCAATAAAAAAAAAAAAAAAAAAAAAAATATATATAAAGTGACATTACAAACTAAATAAATTATATACTGTTGTATTTACTGATGTAATTCAAAGCAAAGATTATTCTAAAAATGAAAAAAAAAAAAAAAAAAAAAAAAAAAAAAATTTGCAAATTACTTCCATTAACAAAATGTGCACAGTCTTTTTATATTTACACTTTTTGAGTCACCAGCTCCTACTGAGCATGTGCAAGAATTCACAGCATATACTTACATGCATTTGTTATTGGCTGATGGCTGTCACATGTTACAGGGGGAGTGGAAATAGACATAACTTTGCAATTTATTTTAAAAAAATCTACTACTCATTTGAAGTTCAGACTAAGTGCTATTGCATTGTCTTCTTATCATGGATTTGTTGATTATACAAATCTACTGTATTGACTGGTCCTTTAAGGTTTTTTTGGGTGGGTTTTATTTTTAGAGTAGGGTCTGGGCAGGTAAAAGAGCTAAATGCCCTTTTAAGGGCAATGCCCATACAAATGCCCTTTTCAGGCTTAGGTTTTTTAGATAGGCTTTTTATTTGGGGGGTTCATTGGTTGGGTGGTGGGTTTTACTGTTGGGGGGGGTGTTTTTTTTTTTTTACAGGTTTTGAGGCAATGCCCTGCAAAAAGGCCCTTTTAAGGGCCATTGGTAGTTTATTGTAGGCTTGTTTTTTTATTTTGGGGGGCTTTTTTATCTTGATAGGTCTATTAGATTAGGTCTAATTCGTTTTTATTTTTGATACTGTGCCCCCCCCCCCCCCCGTAATTTTGTGCTTTTTATTTTTTGTAACGTAGCATTTACACAAACAGAAGCAAGCTGAAGTAGGTAGACAAAAGTCTACTTCTAAAACTTTGGGACTTGGTTAGGACAGCACAATGTTGTTTAAAAATAAGCAGAACTATACATTTTTGCAAAAAAATCCAAACCTGTATGGGTTATATAAATGGATTCTGTATATGTAGAACTGTCCATATCAGCTTTTGTAAGTATTATTCCTCTGTCTTAAAGAAGGAGCATTTTCTGTGTCTATATCCCCACATGTTTATATTGCACTGTGTACTAGGTAGAATGCTGTGCACCTTAGCTCTAAGGGCATTTACCATGAATCACAAAAGAAAGGAAGTAATATACTATTCCCAGAAGGAAAGGAGTAACTAGAAAAAACAACTAGGTTGAATAACAGCAATGTATCACAGCAAAACACCTCAACTTTATTGCTAAGTGGCTCCCTAATCTCTGGCAGGAGTTACCTGCTTGCTGCTAAAAGCATGCAGTATAAGAACATATGCAAACATATATTTCACACTAGCTATGACTCATACTGAGAAAAATAAGATGAGGATATATGACTGAAATGAAAGCTCAGAATATGGATTTGTAAATATGAAGCTTCAAGGTCTAGTAAGGCTTTAAACACAAATATAACAGCTATCTCTGCCATCTTTATAAGTGTACTCCTTTTATATTTTCTTTTCTTTCCTCTATGCTTGTTAGCTGTGTATGGTTGTATGTATGTAAATGAATATGAAGCAGCTGTCATCCATATCTCGTTATACCATTGCTTGAAAGAAAGCAGCAGTACCTGCAATTTGTGCTATTATGTAGAAATATCCATTATATATAGGTATAAATAAAGAGTAGATGCCATCACTTCATCTGCTTATTAACACTTGTTTTCTTTCAATTTGGTCTTTTCCAATAATCCTCACATTACTTTCCTTCCGTTAATGCTTTGGCTCCCTTTGTTTCAGCAGATATGACATATGCCTAGACAGGCTATTTTTGAGTCAACACCATTATGGAAAAATATTGTAATTCTCAGGAAATACATAATGAATTTAAACATAGCTCTACAGCAAAATAAAAACTACTGCTTAAATCTTCATGAATTTGGCAGACTTTGGATATGTTTGGAAACATATCACTCATAAACCCTGGGACATGATGTCTCAAAATCATGCTATAATGACACTGTATGTGTATCTAAAAAAACAAAAAGTTAATTTACACGAATAAGTGCACAGAATCAATTTTCAATACAGAACATTTTTTTTTCATTTTCAGGCTAGATTATTAAAGAAAAAGGATATGGTAACATCAGAATTTAAGGGTCATGAACCCCAAAACAGAAATGCTCATGAATGTAATTTACATTTTGAATACAAGCATTATTATAATATACTTGTATTAGCAAACAAGGCTGGAATGTCCTACCAGGATACCAGATACCCAGTGGGCCACAGCAGCTGGGGCTGGCCAGCTACAATTTAAAGGGGTGGAGCTGCTTGTGAAGTAATTCAGCTGTGCCACCTCTCTTTTCTTCACTGAGTTATATGTATTAAGGTCACAAAGTATTTTCTTGCAAGCTTTATTTCTTAGATCATGTACCATTTAGCAGCCCTCCTTTGAAAGGTTTCTAGTGTCTAGTCAAGTCACACTGTGGCGGCAAAGTTAAGGAGCAGCGGTCTTATGACCGCTGCTTCTTAACTTCCATTTCAGGAGGACCTGAAACGATGGGGCTCAGAAGTAGCATCCACTGTTTAATAAATGGAGCCCAGAGAGTTGACCCACTGCACTCCTGCAAGCTCTAGACTATGCTATTTTATGTATAATTTATTCAGATTCGCATAACCTATTTAAGTATTTTATACCAACATTGCTTCCAAACTATAGGCTAAAGAAGATAAACTTTCTTAACCACCTTCTGGGAAAATTCTTACAGTATCCTCATTTTTCATCAACTCAGAGCACAATGTCTCGGCCCCTACTGCTTCCAAATCTTTAGAGGTGACTCCTGCGACTACCAACCAAAAGTGAACCTGTGTCAAGACATTTAACGGCACGGTACAAATCCCTGCATCTGTATTTTCAACCTTGGCCTCTAAGCGGAACATTGCTGACATTGTCAGAACTTGTATGTTTGAAGAGTTAATAAAAAAAAATTACAAAATAATAAAAAATTAGATCCACACCAGGGGTCAAGTCGGGCGGGAATGCATGGGAACGGGGTTCCTGCACTATTTTTGCAGGAGGAACTAAGTTCCCCCTGGACTGAGAACAGGAACAATTCAGTAAACAGTGCTGCTGCTGGTTGGAGGAACTGGAGCACCCTCTGGTTAGAGGGATAGTGAGATTCTCTAGTAACTGGAAGTAACACTTCCTTCAATACACTAAATGTAAGCCTGTCAGCTGTCCTGCTGTGTGATCACCCTGCACTGTGTGGAACATATGGTGCTTATATTTCTGTGTGGCTTCCTCTGGGGTTATTTAGCTCTCTTCAGCAGAAATAGGACTGTTGCACCTTAAGTGGGTGAGACTCTGTGATAGAGGAGTCGTCTGAGGCCCAAAGCAACCATTCAACCCTTCATTGGTTTTAATTTGCTTTCATTAACCAAAGTGTATGGAATATATACATATACTAGAGTCTGTTTTACCTAAGGACTTGCCAGTGTACCTTTTAGCTTTGTTTACAAACATGAAGACAGATGACTCTACAGGTATTTTGCATGGATCAGAGTACATAGAGCCCCTAGGCTAAAACCTCCTGACATAGCTCCCCAAGGGAAATTATTATCAGATTTAAACATTTTCAAGATAAGGAAGAACTGGTAAACTACTCAAGAAAACATAATCCATTTTGTTTCTGGGGGAATGTGCTTCAAATTTATGCAAATATGTAAGCTAGGACTCTCAGTGTAGGAGAGCATATTCTGTCAGCTTCCAACCCTCTTGAGAAACAAGAAAATTCATTACAGGTGGGAGTTTCACACTCAACTGATAGTTCTTCAAGAGAACAAACTTCTCTTAAGCACAAACCCCAGGGATCGCTTTCTGCTTGGCTTTAGGTGTGGATATTCCAGACACTCCAGACACTTCAGGCAATAACTCATGACCACAACAATCTCCAAAGAAATCCCAACCTATGTCAGAGAAATGACATGTTGTGAACTCCAAGCATGACAATTTATCAATTTCTTCATATCTATCCCAAAGGAATGTCCATTCTAGGCTCTCTGGCATCTCATAGACCTTCTGAACTTCTTCAATAATCGGCTAAGCTAGTGAGATCCAAAGACTGCACCTTCTGTGACCTTCAGGTTTGAGTGTTCTGACATTGTTTGATACTTTTAATGAATGATTTCCTATATATGGTCTTCCATATGCGTTATTGTAAGCTTATTCTTACCTTGTTAGGTGTGATTTTATTTGATCTATTTATTCTATTTGGTATATTACACCAGATTATTGATGCAATGTTTACAACTAATTGCTAGGACTGTGTGGCATCCCACCATGATATTTCTTTTATTTTCTGCTACAGGTAGAGAGATGCGACTTTCCTTTCTTTTTTTATTGTGATAGTTGATTTTTATATGTCGGATCCTGATTCTGCTTGTAATGTTCTATTGTTTTGTTATTATAATACAGAGATACATGAATTAGTTGAGTTGTTATCAGAGCATAACATTTCTAAGATGAGCCCATCTTTAGATAGTACTATTGGGCTGATTGACACCCCCTGCTAGCGGCCGATTGGCCGTGAATCTGCAGCGGGCGGCATTGCACCAGCAGTTCACAAGAGCTGCTGGTGCAATGATAAATGCCGACAGCGTATGCTGTCGGCATTTATCGATGTGCAGCGGACATGGTTTACTATAGCGGATCATGTCCGTCCGCACAATGATAAATGGACCCCTATATCTCAAACAGAACCCAAATAATTATGTTCTTTTTATACCCAGCACTACCATAGTTTAGGCCCATCTAAAAATCTATACCTTTCAAATGTATGCAACTTACGAAGGATACTGAAGGGAAATTCCTCTGACTTGAAGGTGACCAGTGACTTTTATAAATATTTATGCTCCAAACATGAAACACCATGACTCCCTTTTCCAATAAAATGTTTTACTGGTTTCTTGATATCTTAAAAAGCCCTATCTTATTAACTGGATGATTTAATTTTCCCTTTCAATTCACTTTAAACAATTCCAACCAAAATAGCAAAGTATCAAGTAGAACTGCCACTTAACTGTGAAAAGGAACGAAGGATCTAATTTGTATGACTCCTGACGGTTTCTTCATCCTGACAGGAAGGATTATACATTTTTCTCATGTCCCAATCGAATTTACAGTATACTCAATTATATTTTTACCTACCAACAAGGGCTTTCTACTTTAAAAAGTAGTTCTATTTCTCCCACCTCCTGGTCAGTTAAAGTAACCATTTATGGTCAAATCCCACCTCCCCCGGTCCTTATATACTTAAATATATGTATAGGTATGTTGTAGATTTAAAACAAATCTATTTGGGATTATTTTCAGTTTAATACACATTCTACTGAAGATAAATTTGTAGTCTGTGAGGCACATACATGTTTAGTAAGGAGAATTAATAAAAATTAAAGTGTAACTAAAGAATAAATACAATAGAATCTATGGAGACTTAACTTAAAAATTGTCTAAGCTAGGATACTTACATAAACAAACACCATCTCATAGTAAGCTTTTAGAGAAAATTAGTTATAGTAGAAGGTCACTTAATGATTTTTTAAACAATGAATATAAGAACAATTCTATTAAGGAAAAACAAAAATGTTATTATGAAGGAAATAGACCAGAGTAACTTTTAGCTAGTGCCCTGGAAAAGAAAAAAATTAAAAAACTTATCTTGATGTTTTAACCCCATACTTTCAAGCATGTCATAAGGTTGGGTTGCCAGTGGTATTCCAATTCCTCCCTCTATGCAGGAGACTTATGTCACTGTACTCCCTAAACTATGAAAACCCTTGACCACCCCTGCAAACTTCAGGCCAATATCCCTACTAAACGTAGATATCAAAATATATGCTAAAAGGATAGAGTTCTGGTTTTTTTTTTAAATCCACGTGAGCCACATTGTATTTACCACTCAAAGGGAAGCATAGGATAATGCAGTAATTTTTTTACAATTAATGGAATATGCTACGAGATTTCAGATACCTTCCGTATTCCTATCCATAGAAAAAGCCTTTGTTAAGCTCCGCTGGTCATTCTTAAGGGGTTCCCTATTCAAATTTGGTAAACATTTGGTAAACATTTATGAAAAAAAAAATAGGCCTTATATCACAAGCCATATGCAAAAATCTAATTGAATGATTCCCTTTCGCAACCTTTCACAATCTCTAAGGGCACCGATCAAGGCTGCCCTTTATCTCCAATTCTGTTTATCCTAGCAATGGAGGTATGGCAGCAAATATCAGACACCACACTGGCATAACCGAGCTGTCAATAGATAGTAGGGAATATAAGTTGACTCTATATGCTGACAATGTCTTTCTAATACTAACCCAACCAACTACACTCACTATTATCAAAATTGACTGCCTATAGAATGAAACAGCCAATAGAATGAAACAGCCAATAGAATGTAAGCTCAATTCTATTGGCTGATTGGATCAGCCAATAGGATTGAAGCTCAATCCTATTGGCTGATTGCATCAGCCAATAGGATTTTTTCACCTTTAATTCCGATTTGGCTGACAATTCTATCAGCCAATCAGAATTAAAGGGACACCATCTTGGATAACGTCATGTAAATGAATCTTCATTCGTCTTTAGTCGTCGGAAGAAGAGGATGCTCTGCACCGGATGTCTTGAAGATGGATCCGCTCCGCGCCAGATGGATGAAGATAGAAGATGCCGTCTGGATGAAGACTTCTGCCCGTCTGGAGGACCACTTCTGCCGGCTTGGATGAAGACGTCTCCCGGCTTCGTTGAGGACTTCTTGCCGCTTCGCTGAGGACTTCTCCCGGCTTTGTTTAGGATGGATGTCCGGTCTTCAAAACTGTAAGTGGATCTTTGGGGGTTAGTGTTAGGCTTTTTTAAGGGTTTATTGGGTGGGTTTTATTGTTAGGTTAGGGTTTTGGCAGTAAAAGAGCTAAATGCCCTTTTAAGGACAATGCCCATCCAAATGCCCTTTTTTTACTCTTGGGGGGTTGTTTGTATTATTTTTACAGGTAAAAGAGCTGATTTCTTTGGGGCAATGCCCCGCAAAAGGCCCTTTTAAGGGCTATTGGTAGTTTAGTGTAGGCTAGGGGTTTTTTTTATTTTGGGGGAGCTTTTTTATTTTGATAGGGCTATTAGATTAGGTGTAATTAGTTTAAATATCTAATAATTTATTTTTTATTTTGTGTAATTTAGTGTTTTATTTTTGTAATTTAGGTAATTGTATTTAATTTATGTAATTAATTTAATTGTAGTGTAATGTTAGGTGTTAGTGTAACTCAGGTTAGGTTTTATTTTACAGGTAAATTTGTATTTATTTTAGCTAGGTAGTTAGTAAATAGTTAATAACTATTTACTAACTAGTCTACCTAGTTAAAATAAATACAAACTTGCCTGTAAAATAAAAATAAACCCTAAGCTAGCTACAATGTAACTATTAGTTATATTGTAGCTAGCTTAGGGTTTATTTTATTGGCAAGTATTTAGTTTTAAATAGGAATTATTTAGTTAATGATAGGAATTTTTATTTAGATTTATTTTAATTATATTTAAGTTAGGGGGTGTTAGGGTTAGACTTAGGTTAGGGGTTAATAAATTTAGTATAGTGTCGGTGACGTTGGGGGCAGCAGATTAGGGGTTAATAAATGTAGGTAGGTGGCGGCGATGTTAGGGGCGGCAGATAATATTTAACTAGTGTTAGCGATGCGGGAGTGCGGCGGTTTAGGGGTTAATATGTGTATTATAGTGGCGGCGACGTTGGGGGTGGCAGATTAGGGGTTAATAAGTGTAGGTAGGTGTCGGCGATGTTGGGGGCCCCAGATTAGGGGTTAATAAGTGTAAGATTAGGGGTGTTAAGACTCGGGGTTCATGTTAGGGTGTTAGGTGTAAACATAAATTTAGTTTCCCCATAGGAATCAATGGGGCTGCGTTACGGAGCTTTACGCTGCTTTATTGCAGGTGTTAGGCTTTTTTTCAGCCGGCTCTCCCCATTGATGTCTATGGGGAAATCGTGCACGAGCACGTAAAACCAGCTCACCGCTGACTTAAGCAGTGCTGGTATTGGAGTGCGGTATAGAGCACAATTTTGCTCTACGCTCACGTCTTGCCTAATAACGCTGGGTTTATGAAAACCTGTAATACTAGCGCTGTAGGTAAGTGGGCGGTGACAATAACTTGCAAGTTAGCACCGCACCCCTCGTAACGCAAAACTCGTAATCTAGCCGTATATTTTTAACCAATAACAATTCTGGAGTAGACTGTCCCTTTAATAAATGAAGGTTGTTAACATAAAGATTGCCAATATATGATAAGCTAGCCTCACAAAATGGTATGTGAATAATTTGAGTCTTGAAAACTGAAGAGTTAAAGTATGACTGTTGAATTTGTTTATTGTAGGCTTGCCTTGGCCACAATTCAGCAGCACTTTCATAAAATTGTATATAAAATGCAAGAGAGGGAGACAGGTTGCCACACACTTAGCACACATAACTGTAATCATGAACATGCATTAAAGAATAATACTTTCTTCCTTTGGTTTTCTGCATTTCATTGTCATCCTTGGTAAAGTATGTTTTAAGTACATTGTGAGACAAATAGCAGGGACTACGTACTTAACCTATATACTTATAGATTGCAGATTTATTGCAAAATAACAACAAAAAAATTCTTGTTAAAATTCTTTTAAATCCTGTCCTCTTAGTTAAATTAAGATACAAAAATGCAAATTAATAACATTTCCTTTGAATAATTCAAGCTGCAGTGTTTGTCATCTCAAGGGAATACATTTTTTTCCTTTGATAGCAGAATAGACGAAGCTTCTACTTGTGCTGACAGGAATACAATCAAGGTCTCTTCTGCTGTTTTTTGGATCACATGACAAATGTGTATTTGGCGAGTCATTTGCACAGTACTCATAACATGGGAAATCTGATGCATTCATATATTATTTTATATAAGCATGAGGTAATTCTGCAATTTGGGTTTATTAAGTCAAGAAATAGTACATTTTTTAAATGAATATGTGTAAAATGAATGTTTGGACAGCTCAGGAAACATATTCAGTGTTTAGCATACTGTGCTTTTGCAGGTTGTCATGGTTTCTCATCTTCCTTCAGGCATTTCAGTCATTCAGAGCATCAATACTGGCACCACAACATAATTCTGAAGCCATAGATAATAGAATAGAGGTCAATAGCCTTTAAACACGTGCTACACCATAACAAACCATATCAAAATAATTTCAAGGGAAAAGTATGATTTTAAAAAACAGCTAATTATTAAAGGGACATGAAACCCATTTTTTTTAACATTTATGATTCAGATAGAGCATAGAACCTTAAACATCTTTTTAATTTACTTCTATTATCAAATTTTATTCCCTTGTCTTGTTATCCGAAATTGAAGGAGCAGCAATGCATTACTGGAAGGTAGCTGAACACATTGGTTGTGCCAATGACATGATGTATATATATGCAGCTACCAATCAGCAGCTAGTTCCTAGTATTGCATTGATGCTTCTGAGGCTACCTAGGTATGCTTTAAAACAAAGAATGCCCAGAGAATGAAGCAAATTAGATATTATAATTTAGTGGAAAGTTGTTTATAAATTGCATGCTGTATCTGAATCACAAATGTTTAATGTTGATTTAATTGTCTCTTTACACAGACTCCACTCATAATAATATTTTACAAACACTTATAAAACACAAGGCAGTATATCATAATTTAATATCTCCAAAAACATGCAAATATAAATAAAGTGAATTTGCATATCTAAGAAACAATTATCAAAAGACTCGCTAAGTGACCCAGACAAAAATAATCTAGACTTATTCAAAAGGAATCTACCAATAGATCTCTCAGTTCTAACCAGCAGACAACAACACTGTTTGATTTTCCAGTGCCTTCACAGCTTGTTTTCATTGAGTTGTAAATGGATTTGCGTGAGGTTGCAAAAAACTGCTAGTGGAAGCCATTGCGCTTATGGACAGATTTCGATGGCGCATTTTCCATAATTTCCAGCTGCTGAAAAAAATTATGCGTCCCATAGAAAATAATAGAAGCTGAAAAGCACAAAAAAAACACTGTTGAAAGCTGTCGATAAAGGCTCACTAGGTATAAAAGAGGAAAAAATAAGCTTTTTGAGGCCTATTTCCCATTGAGATATTCAAGTTTGCAAACAATGGAAGTGTTTTGATTTATAAATGTATTGTTTGTTATATGTAATATTTATTGCTGGCCCAGGTATAGGACTAGTTGGAGTTATGTTCCTATTTAAATATCAATATGTATTTACATATAAAAAATATAATCAAGCAAATATATCTCCAACATTTCAACTAGGCCTATGCCTAGGGCAGCATTAAATAGTACGTATATCAATACATTTAAAAATGTTATAAAATAAAAAAAAATTCTTCTTAAATATAACTTTTTTCATAAATTCAAAATATCTTTGTTTTGTGACATACATAACTTCTGTGTTGTTCTCTCCAGAGGCAATCACAGGTAAGGAGTGCAGGCGCTAATCGTAACTTTTATAGAGTAAGGTTACCAAAGCAACTGACTTGTTATTGCGCAATTTTCAAGAAATCCAGCATCGGATAGAAGCGTTAACACAACGTTAACTTACTCATACACTAAATGACTGTCTGCACGCACTGCACAAAATATTTAAATGGAAATCTGGTACTAAAATGGAGCCGTAAACTACTTTTAGCTGTTGTCAACTTTTTTAATGACTCCATGTAAACAAGCCCTCAATTTGTAATAACAATGTGGGCTCAAATAAAAATAAAAAGAGGAAAATTGTGTTTTACAAAAGTATATTCTTCACCACTACTCAGCACAAGAATATTAGTTCCTATGTTAAATGAAGATCATATTTGTATGCAGGATCAGCATATGTTTAGCACATGCATAAGTAACAATAACATCCTTCATAATGCACAAGTAACAATAACATCCTTCATAATGCATAAGTAACAATAACATCCTTCATAATGCATAAGTAACAATGACAACCTTCATAATGCATAAGTATTACAACAATGACAACCTTCATAATGCATAAGTAACAATGACAACCTTCATAAGGCATAAGTAACAATGACAACCTTCATAATGCATAAGTAACAAGGACAACCTTCATAAGGCATAAGTAACAATGACAACCTTCATAAGGCATAAGTAACAATGACAACCTTCATAAGGCATAAGTATTACAACAATGACAACCTTCATAATGCATAAGTAACAATGACAACCTTCATAATGCATAAGTATTACAACAATGACAACCTTCATAATGCATAAGTAACAATGACAACCTTCATAAGGCATAAGTAACAATGACAACCTTCATAAGGCATAAGTAACAATGACAACCTTCATAATGCATAAGTAACAAGGACAACCTTCATAAGGCATAAGTAACAATGACAACCTTCATAAGGCATAAGTAACAATGGCAACCTTCATAAGGCATAAGTAGCAATGACAACCTTCATAATGCATAAGTAACAATGACAACCTTCATAATGCATAAGTAACAATGGCAACCTTCATAATGCATAAGTAACAATGACAACCTTCATAATGCATAAGTAACAATGACAACCTTCATAAGGCATAAGTAACAATGACAACCTTCATAAGGCATAAGTAACAATGGCAACCTTCATAAATAAGTAGACCCAGTCTCACTAAAGTATGAACACTCATGAACTAAACCATTGTAAATCAGTGAGCAAAAATTAAAAAAATAATTCAATGTACTTAAGAAATGCTTTAATTCATCTCAGGATTTTACCATTACACGATTTGTCTACCCCTTAAAAGAGTAAAAAACAGCGTTTATTTAGCATACAAGGCCTACTGTCAAGCCAGTCCTGAGCAGAGCATAGATGTGATTGGTGGCTTCTTGCATAATGCCTCTTGGTTTTTTCCCCCCGGTTGTGTTGAGACCAGGAGGCCCATTTATCAAGCTCCGTATGGAGTTTGTGGGCCCGTGTTTCTGACGAGTCTTCAGACTCGCCAGAAACAGCAGTTATGAAGCAGCGGTCTAAAGACCGCTGCTCCATGACCCTGTCCGCCTGCTCTGAGCAGGTGGAAAGACATCACCGGAATTCAACCCAATCGAGTACGATCGGGTTGTTCGACAACCCCCTGCTGGTGGCCGATTGACCGCGAGTCTGCAGGGGCCGGCGTTGCACCAGCAGCTCTTGTAAGCTGCTGGTGCAATGCTGAATACGGAGAGTGTATTGCTCTCCGCATTCAGTGATGTCTGTCGGACCTGATCCGCACTGTCAGATCAGGTCCGACAGACATTTGATAAATATGCCTCCAGGAATGGATTAAATTGGGGTTTAATTATATGTTTAACCCATTTGTAAAATTTGATTTTTTTTATCTGATGGTGTTTATATTTTTTTCCCTTTTTTTCCCTTTCTTTCTTTATGTTCAGTGATATGTTTCATCCCCTACCCTGCACTTTCTATTATTTTTCTCTTTCTTTTGCATTAAATGATTGATAATTAATTTTAATTTGTTTATTACACATAAAAACTAGTGGATAATCTCATAATGTAGTATTATTTTTCTCTGTCTTTTTCCTTTCAATGTTAATTTTATTAATATATTAATAGAATCTAAAAAAAATACCAATTAATTATATTAACAGTCTGTAGCTGTCTTAGAAGGAAATAAAACCCAATTTTTATTTATTTTATGATTCAGATAGAACATACAATTTTAGAGAACGTCCCAATTTACTTCTATTATCAAATTATCTTCATTCTCTTGGTATCTATTTTTGAAGTTGCGATAATGTGCTACTGGGATCTAGCTGAACACACCTGGTGAGCCAATGCCAAAATGCATATATGTGCAGCCACCAATCAGCAGCTAGTTCCTACTAGGATTCTCAGTATGATATTGTAATATGTATGTATTCCAGTAATGAAGTTAATAGTATAATATTAAATTAAGACATTATACAAATGTAATTAGGTTTTTCAACACGTTTAACAGAACTGAGAATTGTCATTGTATAATATTCTATGTTTATGTGCAGGAAGATTTTTCACTTTTTCTTTTGCATAGCAATATAAATTTATTCAAATATGAGTGGAATTATACAGATAAGTCAAAGTGATAGTGGTCCTGATATTCAAAACAGTAACAGGCCAACAAGAAATTGCCTGTTTGGGTTCGCCAGGCTCGCAGTCCGTTGGTGCGTCCATATATTCTAAAAAGTTGTCTGAACCTTGTTGTACTGACGAGTAGCGATGTACTCTATCTCCCATAGGATATAATGGGGACCACTGAGCTGCAAGGTAAGTGGTGGAGAGGGGGAATCTATTTAAAGTTCAGTTTCACTGTATATTCACTAGATTTGTCACTCTGGGAAATAACACAACTGAAAAGCAGGTGATACTGATATGGCTGAAAATAGATAGCTAAGATAAAAGATAGTGCTTTCAATATTAGAAACCCACATAGATGTTTCCCTATTAAAATACAGGTTACTCCCATGGAACACACATATAACTCCCATGTTCATCATGTCTGTGATCCACTTTGTTAAAGGGCTACTCAATGCAGTAGAATTGCATAATTCAAGAAACAGAAAACACAGTGCGCACACTTGAATCAAGTGGAGTTTAATGGTAAATAAACAATACGCAATTTAAGAACACTTACAAGATGTGTAATTAAAACAAGCCTGTAATATTTTCAAACACCTGGCGTGTGTGTAACTTCATGTTTGTGATCTCCGGACACCCCACGCCAACAACGATAAAGTTATGTGTGTATCATGCAAAGTTCAAAGTTGCCTCTACGCGTTTCTCCCGGTCTATGGCCGGGCTTTTTCAAGAGGATAGTGAGACTTATAATTCGACAGACAACACCCTCATCTTATAAAGGCACAGGTGAACCAATCATACAAGGGGGAGTGTACTAGTAGCCACCTTGTATGTTACAAACGAAAACTATGTATCATAAAAATCCTAATTGAAAGTGCATAAAAAAAGACTATACAATAACATTTAATTCAAATAAGCAGTAGATTTTTTTCTAACAATTGTTTTATTTTCTCCCATTATCCGACCCCTGTATCATGTGACAGACATCAGCCAATCACAGACCCTGTGAGTTTGTGCACATGTTCAGTAGGATTTTGTTCATCAGAAAGTGTGAATATAAAAAGACTGTGCAGAATTTGATAATGGAAACGGAAAGTATCTTAAAACTGCATGCTCTGTCTGATTCATGAAAGTTTATTTTTACTTGAGTTTCCCTTTAATAAAGACAAAAAAAACCTTCCTATTTAAACTAAAGGAGCTGGGGGATTGTATAGTATAATGTTATAATTTTTATGTAAACTGTAAGCGTGATTGTACTAATCTTCTATTGTGCCTTTAAGTGTGTATTTTTACTTATTTAAAGATTGTGGTTGGGCATTCTCAATATTCATATTTACATTATATTGAGAATGCGCAATCGCAATATTTATATTTCACAATATTGTGATCGTGATTGCGTGATTGTGTTTAACTTATAATATTGGGATTGCTCTGTAGCAAACGTGTTCTATATTAATGTGTATAGATTTAGATGTACAGTATATTAATATAGACCACGTTTGCTTCAGTGTGATTGCAATATTATAAGTAAAATACGATTGAGCACCAAACAAAAAATGCTACATTGCTATCTGAAAATTTGGGAAATATAAATATTGCAATCGTGATTGCGCGTTCTCATAATGTAAATGTGAATATTGAGAATGCGCCATTGCAATCTTAAAATAAGTAAAAATACACTTCCAAGGACACAATAGAAGATTAGTACAATCATGTTTACATACATACATATTGTAACATTATACACTCATATACCCACAATCCCCCAGCTCCTCTAGGTGTATTATTGATTTGTTTGACTCACTATTGTATTGTACGAACAGGGGTTCAGTTTCTGTTGACAAATATTTTAAGGGATCAGTTACATTACACCTTTGATGTAGGTGTAGATGTTGTTTTGAGTATATTGCTGGTATCAGAGAAGCATCTCCACCCACTGAAATGTATGTTAAAACTCCTCTTGGCGATGCTGCCTTTAAACAGTACTGTCGGCCCATTTGAATATTTTGCCTGCTCTTTTGACATTGCAACAAAGATCCCATTTGAATATCTTGCTTCCTTGTGGCACTTCGATCATCAGGGCCAGTTAACAGAACAAGGGGTAGATCTTGATCTTGTTGAGTACCATTTTGGATGTGCTTTTGTGGTTAAATAATTTTCAGCTATGTGTCTTATAATCAGTGCATTGGGACCCATTTTCAACACTTATGGCTTTGGATTTGAAAATACATCAGATGTTTCGATTTTGTAGTTTTCAAGCCACTATTCAAATCCATGAAAATATACAGGCAATGCTTACCTGTGGTATCCCAACCTATACTGAAATTTTCTATACTTAAGTATAGGCTATAGAAAATCTGTGTAAACATAGCCAACAGAAGAAATGCACCACACGTTCGCATCGCTGGGAACCATTGTGCTCATAATAGTGCGCTTCTATAGCTTTGCATGGGAGTCTTGTTCTGATGCCGTCAGAGACTTTAGCAGGAGCATAGGGGATAAGTCTCACAGCAATGGCAGCAAATATAAATTTATAAGTATATACTGATTTACATAAATATTTATGTGTTAATATGTGTATATAGTAAATAGTAAAATCCAACAGCTTATTATGCCAACCAATGGATAAAAACAAAGAGAGAGACAGGAAACACGGACTTACGAGTTTCGGCGTTCTCCTGCCTTACTCATAGACCGATATAGCCTGTGTCTCACCCTCACACGTATAAAGATGCAAACACAGCCTATTGGTGAAAAGATAATTACATCCTTAGAGAGACAAGTACTCATATGCATCAATAAGTTCAGTAATTCATCAGTTTTTACAGATTGAATAACAATATAACAGAAATATGAGCATGTTCAAAGACCTATAAGAAGCAGTAAAGGAGAGCAAAAACAGATATAAATGGAACATATATATTTATACATATGAAAAAGATACCAAATCTCGTTATTGTTAGAAAAAAAATATTCATATGGTCTCCTTTATATTATCACTAAATAAGTAGTATTCATTAACTTTATTTTAGGGATTTGTTCATTAAATTATCCCACATAGAGAACATATACAAACATGGACAAAAGGTAAAAGAAGCTTATTGCCAATGGTTAATTATATCAGTTTCAATGTTAGAACCTAAGGGGATCACAGTTCTAAGTAAAACTATCCAGAAAGCTTCTATTTGAGCAAGAAGGACTTGTAGGCCAACACCCCTTTTGGGTCTTGAACTCTTCTCAATAACACACCATTTTAGATTAGTGGTTTCGCCTTGATGCTCCAGAATAAAATGGGATGCCAAAGCAGAGCAATGAGACAAATTGTCTATATCATTGAGGTGCTCATGTATCCTTTCCCTGACCTCTCTAGTCGTACGGCCAACATATTGAAATTTACATATTTGGCACTAGATGAGGTAGACCACGTTAGCGCTGCGAAATCTGTTGGCGCTCTACAAATATCTGATAATAATAATAATAATGCGTAGAGCTACAATTAGTGAGTTTATCTAAAGTATATACTTTTTGAATGGTATTAAATTGAAAGGTTTTGCAAATCAGGGTATGCGCACATCATCTACCCCCACATTTATAGTGGCCTTTTGTTGTTAGCCACGATCAGGGTCTTATAGAGTCCTGGTTACACCATGTCATATTGGGGCCCAATAAATTACCCCAAGTTTTACTACGTTTAGTCACAAACCGACAACCCTTGTTAACAGACTCAGCCAGATCATCATCCCATAACAGAATGGGGAGATGTTTCTTAATGATTTTACAAACTTGATGATAGTGCGCTGAGTATGTAGTAACAAATGTTGCAATGTTTTCTTGTCTCGCTAAACCTTTGGGATGGTCCTGCAATAAGGATTGTCTGTCAATATCTTTTACCTCGTTAAATGCTTTATCAACAATGGACTTGGGATAACCTCTCTGAGACAACCTCATTCTTAGGTCTTTACTCTCTTCTAGAAAAGTAGACATATTGATACAGAAATTGGCCTTTCGCTATTCCATATTGGCAATGATTGGGATGGGAGCTTCTAGCATGCAGTAAAGTGTTGGATGAAATGGGTTTTCTACAAAGGGCCGGCAGTGATGAGGCGTGTATCCTTTTCGCCTTTGAGAATTAAGTCTGTGTAATATATACACATATTAACACATAAATGTATATGTATATAAGCATATAAATATATATTAACTGGGAACACACAGTTCTCATAGACCACAATGTAAAGGCACTTTTAAGTGCCGTTTTTTTCTAACACCCACTCCCACCAACTTTAACCCCAAAATATAGCCTAGTGCAGTAATTTTATTAAAAAAATAAAGATGCTGCCATCTTTATTTTTTAATAAACTACACTAGACAGTATTTTGGGGCAGATTTATAAAATTAACCAGAGATCTGTAATGGAATATTAATTATTCCACGCCTGCAAACGGGCATTTATTTATACATTTTAGCATAGTTTAATTGATCCAGAAAGCATTCTAATCCCCATTTAGTGAAAATGTTGTATTCTCATCTAAACTGGAACAGCTGGGTCATGTGACTGCAGCTGTTGATTGGGTTATTCAGATACGCTTAGAACCAGCAGTTCTCTGTGGCTTTGGAGTGGTACATTCACTATATGTTTAATCCCTTTGTGGGGGTTTTATACATAGGGATTGATCACAATCCTTTAGAAAAACATATTTAACCCCTTAACGACCAATGCACCATGTACATTGAAAGTTCCAAATATCCAGCACCTGGGATTTACACAGTGTGCAAACTAAGGGGCACTGCACAATACCCCCAAATCAAGGTACAGTACAAAAGATAGTCGCAACACCAAATTGCCAAAAAATTCACAGATTTATTGAGCCAAATTCCATAGATCAACAACGTTTCGGACAGATGTCCTTAGTCATGTATAGTTAAACAGACACTGACTCCATTCTTAAATACCTGTACAGACCCTACCTTCCAAACTAATTAAATCACCTGTATCAAAATATATAGAGCACCTTTACACAATACTCCCACCTAGTGGTCATTACAGAAATATATATAAAATCAAAGCATCAAATTTACACATAGTCAATGTATATACATAAAGTACAAACATACATTCACATAGTACATAATATATTTGAAAAAAATATTCTGCATTGTATATTTTTATCATCTCATAATCAAATATCCAACCATGTATTACATATGTTACAAAAAGATTGACCAGTCTAGTTCCTTTTTCATACCCCCTGGAAACAACGTACCTAGTTCATAAATACAAAACGCTTCATGTTTTTTTAATAATTTAATATGATCACCCCCTCTCCTAGGATGTTTAACCTGCTCTAATATCTGGAACCTAAGTTGACTTAGGTTATGCCCTGCTGACAAAAAATGATGAGCTACTGGGGCATCACTTTTTTTAGTCCTAATGTTGCTCTTATGTTGGATCATGCGTTCACGTACAGGGCGTGTGGTCTCCCCCACGTACCCCAGCCCACACGGGCATTTAATTAAATAGACCACAAAGTCAGTATTACAAGTGTAATACCCTTTAATGTAATATTTTTTGCCCAGACTTGGATGACTAAATGTAGGCCCCTTAATTAGACTATTGCAGTTGGAGCATCCCAAACAGGGAAAACCACCTACATTTTTCTTACCAATATATGCTTGACCAGAATATTTAGACGGACCAATATCCGCCCTAACCAAAACATCTTTTACATTTTTTCCACTTTTAAAAGCAGGCATAGGGGGAATTTTAAATTCCTGAACACCAGGATTACAGGTGCTCAAAATATGCCAGTGTCTGCGTAGAATTTTTAGAACTTGTTGATTCCAAGATGAGTATTGACTCACAAAAACTAATCTAGGGGGCTTCTGTTCTAAACGGTCTTTTCTCTCTAATAGGGTTTCCCTAGGAGTTCCCAGGGCATTTTTTATTTCAGTCTCAACAAGCTCCAGAGGATATCCCCTCTCAAGAAAACGATCCCCCATTTCATTAAGCCTATTCTTTACTATTGTTTCATCGGACACAATACTTCTCACACGTAAAAACTGGCTTTTAGGCAAGGATCTAACCAGAGGGAGGGTGTGCACTTTTATAGTGTAGGAGGGTTTTGCAGTCTGTTTCTTTCCTGTAAAGGTCTACTGTCAGACCTGATGCACATTTTGACACCACTGTGTCCAGAAATACAACACTCTCCTCACTGGAGACCAACTTAAATTTGATATGACTGGTAGCTATGTTTAAGTCATTAACAAAATTTCTTAGGGTTCCAATGTCGCCCCCCCCCCCACACGCCAAACACGTCATCTATATAGCGCCACCAGGTGGCGCCATATGATAAAAATAAAGGATTACATATATAAAATGTTCCTCAAACATATTCATAAAAATGTTGGCGTATGTGGGGGCGACATTGGAACCCATAGCTGTACCTTGGAGCTGAAGATAATAACTATCCTCAAAAAGAAAATAGTTACACCTCAAAACAATGTTTAATAGTTGCAAAATAAATTCTGCCTGTGGGGCTGTATATCTATCTGATTCACTCAAAACCTTGCCAACTGCTCCAATGTCTGCCTCATGAGTTATAGCAGTATACAATGATGTCACGTTAAGACTGAACAAAATGCCCCTGTTACTCTCCAGCTGTAAATCACGTAACTTAACTAGAAAGTCCCCTGTGTCCTGAATATAGGAACTAGACATAACAAAAAAAACTAGTTGGTCTCTAGTGAGGAGAGTGTTGTATTTCTGGACACAGTGGTGTCAAAATGTGCATCAGGTCTGACAGTAGACCTTTACAGGAAAGAAACAGACTGCAACACCCTACTACACTATAAAAGTGCACACCCTCCCTCTCTGATTAGATCATTGCCTAAAAGCCAGTTTTTACGTGTGAGACATATTGTGTCTGATGAAACAATAGTAAAGAATGGGCTTAATGAAATGGGGGATCATTTTCTTGAGAGGGGATATCCTCTGGAGCTTGTTGAGACTGAAATAAAAAATGCCCTTGGAACTCCTAGGGAAACCCTACTAGAGAGAAAAAGTAAATTTATGCTTACCTGATAAATTGATTTCTTCTATGATACGACGAGTCCACGGATTCATCCTTTACTTGTGGGATATTATCCTCCTGCTAACAGGAAGTGGCAAAGAGCACCACAGCAGAGCTGTCTATATAGCTCCTCCCTTGACTCCACCCCCCAGTCATTCGACCGAAGGTATAGGAAGAAAAAGGAGAAACTAAAAGGTGCAGAGGTGACTGAAGTTTTAAATAAAAAAAATATAATCTGTCTTAAAATGACAGGGCGGGCAGTGGACTCGTCATATCATAGAAGAAATCAATTTATCAGGTAAGCATAAATTTACTTTTCTTCTATAAGATACGACGAGTCCACGGATTCATCCTTTACTTGTGGGATACAATACCAAAGCTACAGGACACGGATGAACGGGAGAGACAAGACAGATGCCTAAACAGAAGGCACCACTGCTTGAAGAACTTTTACAAATCTGTTCAACAGAAGCATCGTTTTTAAAAGCCCATGTGGAAGCCACCGCTCTAGTAGAGTGAGCTGTAATCCTTTCAGGAGGCGCTGTCCAGCAGTCTTGTATGCCAACCGGATGATGCTTTTCAGCCAAAAAGAAAGAGAGGTAGCCGTAGCTTTTTGACCTCTACGTCTTCCAGAATAGACAACAAACAGAGAAGATGTTTGATGGAAATCTTTGGTCGCTTGCAAGTAAAACTTCAAAGCACGAATCATGTCCAAGTTGTGTAACAGACGCTCCTTCTTAGAAGAAGGGTTAGGACACAGAGAAGGAACAACAATTTCCTGATTAATATTCTTATTAGTAACAACCTTAGGAAGGAATCCAGGTTTGGTAAGCAAAACCACCTTATCAGAATGGAAAACAAGATAAGGCGAGTCGCATTGCAATGCAGATAGTTCAGAAACTCTTCGAGCCGAAGAGATAGCAACTAAAAACAAAACTTTCCAAGATAGAAGCTTAATATCTATGGAATGCATAGGTTCAAACGGAACCCCTTGAAGAACTTTAAGAACTAAATTCAAACTCCATGGTGGAGCAATAGGTTTAAACACAGGCTTGATTCTAACCAAAGCCTGACAAAATGACTGAACGGCTGAAACATCCGCCAGACGCTTGTGCAGTAAAATTGATAGAACAGATATCTGTCCCTTTAGGGAACTAGCTGATAACTCCTTCTCCAATCCTTCTTGGAGAAAGGACAAAATCCTAGGAATCCTGATCTTACTCCATGAGTAGCCTTTGGATTCGCACCAATAAAGATATTTACGCCATATCTTATGGTAAATTTTCCTAGTGACTGAATCAAGATATCTATGACCGACTCAGAGAATCCCTGCTTAGATAAAATTAAGCTTTCAATCTCCAGGCAGTCAGCCGCAGAGAAAACTAGATTTGGATGCTGGAACGGACCTTGAATGAGAAGGTCCTGTCTCAGTGGCAGTTTCCACGGTGGCAGAGATGACATTTCCACCAGGTCTGCATACCAAGTCCTGCGTGGCCACGCAGGTGCTATCAAAATTACTGAAGCCCTCTCCTGTTTGATTCTGGCAATCAGACGAGGAAGGAGAGGAAAAAGAGGAAACACATAAGCCAGGTTGAACGACCAAGGTACTGCTAGAGCATCCATCAGTACTGCTTGGGGATCCCTTGATCTGGACTTGTAACAAGGAAGTTTGGCATTCTGACGGGATCGCATCAGATCCAATTCTGGTGTGCCCCATTGACAAATCAATTGTGCAATCACCTCCGGATGGAGCTCCCACTCCCCCGGATGAAAAGTCTGTCGACTTAGAAAATCCGCTTCTGAGTTCTCCACTCCTGGGATATAGATTGCTGATAGATGGCAAGAGTGAGTCTCTGCCCATCGAATTATTTTGGAAACCTCTATCATCGCTAGAGAACTCTTTGTTCCCCCTTTGTGATTGATATATGCTACCGTCGTGATATTGTCCAACTGGAATCTTATGAATTTGGCCGACGCCAGCTGAGGCCATGCCTGAAGTGTGTTGAATATCTCTCTCAGTTCTAGAATATTTATTGGAAGGAGAGCCTCCTCCTGAGTCCACACACCCTGTGCCTTTAGGGAATTCCAGACTGCACCCCAGCCCAATAGGCTGGCGTCCGTCGTCACTATGACCCATGCTGGCCTGTGGAAACACATTCCCTGGGACAGATGATCCTGTGACAACCACCAAAGAAGAGAGTCTCTGGTCTCTTGATCCAGATTTATCTGAGGAGATAAATTTGCATAGTCCCCATTCCACTGTCGGAGCATGCATAGTTGCAGTGGTCTGAGATGCAAGCGAGCAAACGGAAATATGTCCATTGCCGCTACCATTAGTCCAATTACCTGAGTCCAATTACACTGAGCCACTGACGGCCGAGGAATGGAATAAAGAGCTCGGCAGGTGGTTAAGATCTTTGATTTTCTGACCTCCGTCAGAAAAAATTTCATGTCTACCAAGTTTATCAGAGTTCCCAGGAATGGAACTCTTGTGAGAGGGACAAGTGAACTCATCTTTATGTTCACCTTCCACCCGTGAGATCTTAGAAAAGCCAACACGATGTCCATGTGAGATTTGGCTAGTTGGTAAGTTGACGCCTGAATCAAGATATCGTCCAGATAGGGCGCCACTGCTATGCCCCGCGGTCTTAGAACTGCCAGAAGGGACCCTAGCACTTTTGTGAAAATTCTGGGAGCTGTGGCCAACCCGAAAGGAAGAGCCACAAACTGGTAATGCTTGTCCAGGAAAGCGAACCTGAGGAACTGGTGATGATCTTTTTGATAGGAATGTGAAGATACGCATCCTTCAAATCCATGGTGGTCATATATTGACCCTCCTGGATCATTGGTAAAATTGTCCGAATGGTCTCCATCTTGAAGGATGGGACTCTGAGAAATTTGTTTAGGATCTTGAGATCTAAAATCGGTCTGAAGGTTCCCTCTTTTTTGGGAACCACAAACAGATTGGAGTAAAACCCCTGCCACTGTTCTGCTTTTGGAACTGGGCAGATTACCCCCATAATATATAGGTCTTCTACACAGCGTAAAAATGCCTCTCTTTTGTCTGGTTTACAGACAACCGTGAAAGATGAAATCTCCCCCTTGGAGGAGAATCTTTGAATTCTAGGAGATACCCCTGGGTCACAATTTCTAATGCCCAGGAATCCTGAATGTCTCTTGCCAAAGCCTGAGCGAAGAGAGAAAGTCTGCCCCCCACTAGATCCGGTCCCGGATCAGGGGGCTGCCCCTTCATGCTGTCTTGGTAGTAGCAGTGGGCTTCTTGGCCTGTTTACCTTTATTCCAGGTCTGGTTAGGTCTCCAGACAGACTTGGATTGAGCAAAATTCCCCTCCTGCTTTGTGGCAGGGGAGGAGGTAGCGGGACCACCTTTGAAGTTTCGAAAGGAACGAAAATTATTCTGTTTGGCCCTCATTCTATTTGTCTTATCCTGAGGAAGGGCATGGCCTTTTCCTCCAGTGATGTCGGAAATGATCTCCTTCAGTTCAGGCCCGAATAGGGTCTTACCCTTGAAAGGAATAGCTAATAGCTTAGATTTTGATGACACATCAGCAAACCAGGACTTAAGCCATAATGCTCTACGCGCTAAAATGGCGAAACCTGAATTCTTTGCTGCTAATTTAGCCAGTTGAAACCGGCATCTGTAATAAAAGAATTAGCTAGCTTGAGAGCCTTAATTCTATCCAAAATATCATCCAATGGGGTCTCAACCTTAAGAGCCTCCTCAAGAGCCTTGAACCAAAAAGCAGCTGCAGTAGTTACAGGAACAATGCACGCTATAGATTGCAGAAGAAAACCCTGATGAATAAATATTTTCTTTAGAAGACCCTCTAATTTTTTATCCATAGGATCTTTGAAAGCACAACTGTCCTCAATAGGTATAGTTGTACGCTTAGCTAGGGTAGAAATAGCTCCCTCCACCTTAGGCACCGTCTGCCACGAATCCCGAATGGTGTCAGATATGGGAAACATTTTCTTAAAAGTAGGAGGGGGAGAGAACGGAATGCCTGGTCTATCCCATTCCTTAGTAACAATGTCCGAAATCCTCTTAAGGACCGGAAAAACATTAGTGTAAGTAGGAACCTCTAGATATCTATCCATTTTACACAATTTCTCTGGTGGAATTACAATAGGGTCACAATCATCCAGAGTCGCTAAAACCTCCCTGAGTAACAAGCGGAGGTGTTCAAGCTTAAACTTTAAAGCCATCATATCTGAGTCTGTTTGAGGGAACATATTTCCTGAATCAGAAAGCTCTACCTCAGACAGCAATTCCCCTACCCCCAATTCAGAACATTGTGAGGGTACATCGGAGATGGCTAATAAAGCGTCAGGGGGCTCAGCATTTACTCTCATACTGGACCTAATGCGCTTCCCCTGCAAACCAGGCAGCTTAGATAACACCTCTGTGAGGGTAGTAGACATAACTGCGGCCATATCTTGCAGGGTGAAAGAATTAGACGCACTAGAAGTACTTGGCGTCGCTTGTGCGGGCGTTAAAGGTTGTGACACTTGGGGAGAAGTAGATGGCAAAACCTGATTCTCTTCTGACTGAGAATCATCCTGAGACATACTTTTATCAGCTAAAATATGTTCTTTGCAATGTAAGACCCTTTCAGTACATGAGGGACACATTTTAAGTGGGGGTTCCACAATGGCTTCTAAACACATGGAACATTGGCTTTCTTCAATGTCAGACATGTTAAACAGGCTAGTAATGACCACAAACAGGCTTGAAAACACTTTATTTAGTGAAAAAATAAGAATCTTAAAAAACGGTACTGCGCCTTTAAGAGAAAAAAAGCATACAATTTTTCCAAAACTGCTTGAAAACAATAAAATTGTCCCAATTTTATGATAGAAGCATCCCAATTCTGCAGCTAAGTTTGCCCCACAAGGAAAGAAATACTTAACCCTTACCAGAAAAACGGAAAATTATAAAACGTTTATTTCAATAAAAAGCACCCCCTACACCTCGCCACAGCCCTGCTGTGGCGCCTACCTGCCCTCAGGGGTCTGTAAAACCGGGTTAAACCTTCGATTTGGCCCAATACAGCTCACAAAGGTCCACCGGATTTGGAGCTTGCTGCTTGCTTGAGAAAAACTACTGCGCAACTGAGGCGTGAAAATAGGCCCCGCCCATCTCACTCGATGTCTCACAGCCCAAATTAACCGCACCAGAGCGGTCTAAAACCTAGCCATGTGGGTTCATAAACCCAGAGATGTGTACCCTTCTTAATAAAGCATAAAAACGTCTCTCCTTTAAAAACGTTATCTGCACTTCCAGACATGTAAACGTTTGCCCACAAACATTCAAACATCAGTGTCAACCATTTTTATATAGCCCATATATGCAAGCTGAGTAATACCCCTCTTTATACTTTAGGATTACTGCTTACCCTCTCCCTCATGGGGATACTGTCAGACAATTCTGAAATAACACAGTCTCTCCAGAAAAAAATGACTGAACATACCTCACTGCTTATAGCATGAAAAACGTTCCTTACACTGAAGTTTCTTAAGTACTCATCAGCCATTCTGTGGGAACTGCACTGGATCTTAGTAACAACTGCTAAGATCATCCGCCTCCAGGCAGAATTCTTCATCCATCTGCTGCCTGAGGGAAAATAGTACACACCGGTATCATTTAAAATAAAAAACTCTTGCTTGAAGAAAATAAAAACTAACATTTTATCACCTCTTTCACTTTACCCTTCCTAGTACTTAGAGTAGGCAAAGAGAATGACTGGGGGTGGAGTCAAGGGAGGAGCTATATAGACAGCTCTGCTGTGGTGCTCTTTGCCACTTCCTGTTAGCAGGAGGATAATATCCCACAAATAAAGGATGAATCCGTGGACTCGTTGTATCTTATAGAAGAAAGACTGTTTAGAACAGAAGCCCCCTAGATTAGTTTTTGTGAGTCAATACTCATCTTGGAATCAACAAGTTCTAAAAATTCTACGCAGACACTGGCATATTTTGAGCACCTGTAATCCTGGTGTTCAGGAATTTAAAATCCCCCCTATGCCTGCTTTTAAAAGAGGAAAAAATTTAAAAGATGTTTTGGTTAGGGCGGATATTGGTCCGTCTAAATATTCTGGTCAAGCATATATTGGTAAGAAAACTTTAGGTGGTTTTCCCTGTTTGGGATGCTCCAACTGCAATAGTCTAATTAAGGGGCCTACATTTAGTCATCCAAGTCTGGGCAAAAAATATTACATTAAAGGGTATTACACTTGTAATACTGACTTTGTGGTCTATTTAATTAAATACCCGTGTGGGCTGGGGTACATGGGGGAGACCACGAACGTGAACGCATGATCCAACATAAGAGCAACATCAGGACTAAAAAAAGTGATGCCCCAGTAGCTCATCATTTTTTGTCAGCAGGGCATAACCTAAGTCAACTTAGGTTCCAGATATTAGAGCAGGTTAAACATCTTAGGAGAGGGGGTGATCGTATTAAATTATTAAAAAAACATGAAGCGTTTTGTATTTATGAACTAGGTACGTTGTTTCCAGGGGGTATGAACAAGGAACTAGACTGGTCAATCTTTTTGTAACATATGTAATACATGGTTGGATATTTGATTAGGAGATGATAAAAATATACAATGCAGATTTTTTTTTCAAATATATTATGTACTATGTGAATGTATGTTTGTACTTTATGTATATACATTGACTATGTGTAAATTTGATGCTTTGATTTTATATATATTTCTGTAATGACCACTAGGTGGGAGTATTGTGTAAAGGTGCTCTATATATTTTGATACAGGTGATTTAATTAGTTTGGAAGGTAGGGTCTGTACAGGTATTTAAGAATGGAGTCAGTGTCTGTTTAACTATAAATGACTAAGGACATCTGTCCGAAATGTTGTTGATCTATGGAATTTGGCTCAATAAATCTGTGAATTTTTTGGCAATTTGGTGGTGCGACTATTTTTTGTACTGTACCCTGTACATTGCACAGTCGTTAAGGGGTTTATGAGCGCAGCTTCGCCACTTTTCCAGAGGCACGAGGATATAGCACCATCTTGCCGACATCACATAAGGGGGTATGTACATCAGCGGTCCATAAAGGGACACTGAACCCAAATTTTTTCTTTCGTGAACAACCTGGGTTGTTCTTGCTGATTGGTGGATAAATTCATCCACCAATAAACAAGTGTTGTCCAGGGTTCTGGACTTTCTTTTTCAAATAAAGATAGCAAGAGAACAAAGAAAAATTGATAATAGGAGTAAATTAGAAAGCTGCTTAAAATTGCATGCTCTATCTGAATCACGAAAGAAAAAATTTGGGTTCAGTGTCCCTTTAAGAGGTTTATGATTTTCTACAGAAAATCACCATTAAAGTCTATGGGTGTTTTTATAGATATTTAAATCATTTGGTAAGTTTTTCTAAAGGAATGTAATTGATCGCATAGAGTTGCAGGGCTAAAATGGCATGTACTAATTAATTAAATCATGTTATATTTCCACTATTATAGCCCAATACTTTATTAATTTCAATAATTTAAAAAAAAATGATTAGCAAACTCATCAAATACATTGCAAAGTTTTGGGAGCCGACACTGTTCCTTGCTTTATTTTTTGACTTTTTACATGTTCAGTATTAAGAATACTTTTGTAACCTATTCTCAGACCTAGTCCTGTGTATTTTTTTTTAGTTTTTGGACTATTGATACAAGGGCCCCATGTTATGCACAGATAGACCAGAGCCACCTCATTGATGAGCTACAAAAACAAAAAACACATCTCTGGGTTAGCTGTTTTACTATTCATGGGAAAATTGTATGTTGTGGCTGAATTTTGTTTAGGATCATGTTCAAATGGTATAACACAGGAAATATGTGGGGCATGTGAGCTAAATTGGCATGAAACATAGTAAAACAAATAAAATCTAGAGAAAACCTTGATTAAGACCCTGATGATCAAAAACTCACAAAATATTTGGGGACTTTTTTTGAGCCTCATATTATGAGGCCTATTTATTAAAGGTCTGTCGGACCTGATCCGACAGTGCGGATCAGGTCCGACAGACCTCGCTGAATGCGGAGACCAATACGCTCTCCATATTCAGCATTGCACCAGTAGCTCTTGTGAACTGCTGGTGCAACGCCGCCCCCTGCAGATTCGCAGCCAATCGGCCGCCAGCAGGGGGTGTCAATCAACCAGATCGTACTCGATCGGGTTGAATTGTAGCGATCTCTGTCCGCCTGCTCAGAGCAGACGGACAGGGTTATGGAGCAGTGGTCTTTAGACCGCTACTTCATAACTTCTGTTTCTGGCGAGCCTGCAGGCTCACCAGAAATACGGGCCATTCGGAGCTTGATAAATGGGCCTCTATGTATCTCCTTAACATTTACAACTCCGCATAGTGGGATAAACAGCCTTGGACTCTCCATAAAAAAACGTTTTAAAAGAGTTGTGAAAATTTTACAATTTTCTTGTAAATGTTTCTTAATATTAATTAGTAACCATTTCTATTTTAGTTATCAATAGTGGATTTCTTTAACCCCCATCCATTAAAAAAATAATCTGCTATATGTATTTTATTTACTTTCATATATTTAATTTACATTAATCTGAAAATATATAGAAAAAAAATCATCTACCCATATCTTGTCATTCTGAGGTTCACATGGCTTATTACAGACACACATCATAGCTGCTCATTACTTAGAACAGTGCACTGTATTATAACTGTAATAGATTTTCCTGGAATGTTAGGGAATTGCCTAGCAACCATTAAAATGAGAATTCCCTTTACTGTGTTTAGTGCACAAACACATTGTTAAATAAAAAAAAACTTAAAAAAAAAAAAACTTTAGTCTTTATGAAATATCATTCAGCATTAGTGTTTTCATAAACAGATTACACAATTTAAAATGAATTATTCCTTTCTTGGTTACATTTTATTGTTCTAATCAAATTTTGAATATATGTTGATAATTTGGATAATGATGTTACAAATAAATGTTTATTTTGCTATTTTGAATGTTGCTTGATTTATAAAAAAAAACATCCAGCATAACAAAATTAAACAAAAACAAAGTTACCTGGTAATACTTTCTAGGATATGTATTTACTTCAGCTAATCTCAAACTAATTGTCATAGAGAGATTTACATCTTTAATGCCTAAAAACAAATCTCATCACAGAATACAGAAATTGAAAAACAGAATAATTAAGCCTTAGCCTAATCATTATTTAATATAGCAGAGTATCCCCCTCACTGTATTTAAAGGAATATTGGAGGAATGCATTAGCTTTAATGCATAACTTCCAATCCCCTGTTAGGACTACAATACAGTAAATGATTTATAATATGCATGCTTTGTTCATACATATTTTAAATACAACTAATCTATACCTGCAGCCACTAGCCTGCCCCCACTGCCGCCACATTAGTTTTGACCATAGGCTGCTCTAGGAACAACCATTCAGATGCCTGAGTCGCTGATGTCAATGGCAGATTGGTCCCAAGTACTTAGTGTATGCCCAAGGTCTCTCTACTTATGAGACAATGAACACTCTGGAGTAAGCTGCCTTTGAGGATAATGCCTCCAGCAAAATAGACTATTTTGGGGAAAAAAAGTACAAGATGGAGCCTGTGAGAATAATGTAAGTTAAGTCCCATCTAAAATGTGCATGAATGAAACCTGTATTATTTAAATATAATGCGGTTCTCCTAGGGGTTTGTGCACCAGCATTTTAAATACTACAGCTGCTCAGAGCATAAGTGGGGTTTGTGTCATGTCAGCAATTAACAAATTGAGTCATTATCAGATGGTACAAGCACCTTAGGCTCTCTAAGCAACCGTTGTGTTTAAAATGCTGGTGCACGGTGCATACTTAAATACACTTTTAAATCAGCTATAGCTTTTATTAGAAGCATTTTTTGCAAATACATGTATATAACAAAACTTCAATTCAAAACTGAAATGCATCCATGTGGATTCCCTTTAATGCATCACCTTAAGATCTATTTAACAGATATATTCTTCATAAATGTATATTCTCTGCATAGTGCAATGAATGTTTAGATTGTTTGCTTATGCATTTCAATAATATCAATTCAAAAATCTAAATTAAAATACTTATAAATGTATATTCCAAGTTGTTTTTATCTTCTTTGGATATATTCTTGTTATGGTATTTCTTGAAATAAAAAATGTAAACAATAATGCTGTTCAACTAACTTATAGGAAGCATAATATTATCAACTAAACTATGAAAACTGTGAATTTCCTTAATTGAATCTTATAAATATGCTAATAAGATATGTATGATTAATGTATCCATTAAGTATACACATACATTATTATCTATATTATATTTCAAATATAGCCAGCTCAATATAAAATTAAATATGGTTTAATAAATATCCATTGTATAGACATATGTTGGCTGTTACAATTTTGCATACAAAATAGATTCAATTTTACAGTCTGTAATTTATATGTAACACATTCAGTCATTAATATTTGTTAACTGTTACTTAACACACATTTTTTATTACCATCTCTTTTCACTTCTTTTTCTTGTTGCTTAGCAACACTAGGATGGGATTGCATAAGCTCTCTTTGTGTTGCCTGATGTTACCTGGTGCTGTCAGTAGAAACTCAAATCTCTTAAGTAATAGAAACAAGTATCTGCAAATAAACACTACATAAAAGCAGCCAAATTCTTAGTTCTTATTTCAATACTGTCTGTGATGCTGCATAAACATCAAACACTTCAGTGAGATAGATACTTCAAAATGTTCTAGAAAATCTTTCTGTCAAAGAAGACTTGTTTTCTGTGATACAGAAATGGGGAAATAACTAATTGCATTATAGAGAGCAAGTGGGTTGTCAATTGTACTTTTAAGTGGCTTAGTGTAAAATATTTTTATATTTCATTATTTAATGCCCTTTAAAGGAGCTTAGCAGTGCAATAATAAAATGTGTTAATGCTTTAGGGCATTTCATTATGGCATATATGCTTGCATGGTTTGTGTTTAACCACTACAAATGAGAAAAACATATCTAAAGGGATGTGAAACAGTGCTCCTTCAGTAAAAAAAATATGCTAAATCAAAGTAAACATAAAAAGAAATAGATTCTGTTAAAAACATCAACCAACTTCTTTGTTCTATCATCACAAAATTTAAGTTCCTTTGTCACATGATTTCCCCAGGAAATGTCCTCTACTAAGCATGGTTGAGTGCAACTATTTTATGATGTCTTCTACAAACACGTCAGAGGAAAATCTGCTCCTTTGCCTTCATGTAGAGACCACAGCCCCTTTGCTGGACAGTGACAGGAAATAATGGACCCTAAACAAATGAAGTTAAAAAAAAGATATAAAAGGGAAAATTATTTTAAAATGATGAATAATACATATTGCTTTGATTTATATTAGGAATTACCCACTTCTTAGTGCTTTTTTTATTACAACAGTAAAACAGGCTGTTTTACATACCTGTAATCTCCTGTTGAGCTGCGGCTGCGGAGGTTCTGAGCAGGACAATGTAGCAGACTTTAATTATGTGTTGAACACCATAATTACATGAAATTATTTCAGCAATATACAATGCTCTAACACATTAGACCATTTATTGTAACACTATTACTTCTCTTGAACTAAACCATGGCACTCTCTTTTTGTTTTAACCAGACCATTTTATTTGCCAAACCTTAAAACTGACATAAAATAAAGGCTGAATCTACTATTTTTTAATGTTCAACAATAAGAAATGAAAGTATAAGGTAATGTTACTTGGCATGAATAATGTGCCATAAGATTCCAATGTCTAGTAATATGCTCAGACACATACCCAAAGCCCTGCAGTAAAGTCCCTCCAGCATTCTAGAATTACATACCTGGCTTGGAAGGCAACTTTCTTTATAAACTTTAGTCCAAAATGTAATTTTCTTACAAATGACAACTACTGATTTGACAAGGCTAGTTGTATGTGTCGAATCCTCTACACCTTATTTCTCAGTAAACTGGTATTTAAAGTGATTGAGAGTCACCGGATAATTTGAGTAGACGCTAAACCTGCTTGTTCTTACGTTTCGTATGGTATGAGCAAAATACAAAAAAAAGCAGATCATAAAATGTGTCAAAGCATTCGCCTAGATTTAGAGTTCTGCGTTAGCCGTCCAAACCAGCGTTAGGGGGTCCTAACGCTGGTTTTGGTCGCCTGCTAGTATTTAGAGTCAGTCAGGAAAGGGTCTAACGCTCACTTTCCAGCCACGACTTTTCCATATCGCAGATCGTCAATTGCGTATCCTATCTTTTCAATGGGATCTTCCTAACGCTAGTATTTAGAGTCTTGGCTGAAGTGAGCGGTAGAGCCTCTAACGACAAAACTCCAGCCGCAGAAAAAAGTCAGGAGTTAAGAGCTTTATGGGCTAACGCCAGTTCATAAAGCTCTTAACTACTGTGCTCTAAAGTACACTAACACCCATAAACTACCTATGTACCCCTAAACCGAGGTCCCCCACATCACCGCCACTCTAATAATTTTTTTTACCCCTAATCTGCCGACCGCACACTGCCGCAACCTACATTATCCCTATGTACCCCTAATCTGCTGCCCCTAACATCGCCGACCCCTATATTTATTAACCCCTAATCTGCCCCCCCCAACGTCGCCGCTACCTAACTACACTTATTAACCCCTAATCTGCCGACCGGACCTCGCAGCCACTATAATAAATGTATTAACCCCTAAACCGCCTCACTCCCGCCTCAAAAACCCTATAATAAATAGTATTAACCCCTAATCTGCCCTCCCTAACATCGCCGACACCTAACTTCAAGTATTAACCCCTAATCTGCCGACCGGACCTCGCCGCTACTATAATAAAAGTATTAACCCCTAAAGCTAAGTCTAACCCTAACACCCCACTAAATTAAATATCATTTTTATCTAACAAAATAAATTAACTCTTATTAAATAAATTAATCATATTTAAAGCTAAATACTTACCTGTAAAATAAACCCTTATATAGCTACAATATAACAAATAATTATATTGTAGCTATTTTAGGATTTATATTTATTTTACAGGCAACTTTGTATTTATTTTAACTAGGTACAATAGCTATTAAATAGTTAATAACTATTTAATAGCTACCTAGTTAAAATAATTACAAAATTACCTGTAAAATAAATCCTAACCTAAGTTACAATTAAACCTAACACTACACTATCAATAAATTAATTAACTAAACTATCTACAATTATCTACAATTAAATCAACTAAACTAAATTACAAAAACAAACACTAAATTAAAAAAAACAAAAAAAGATTACGAGAATTTAAAATTACACCTACTCTAAGCCCCCTAAAAAAATAACAAAGCCCCCCAAAATAAAAAAATGCCCTACCCTATTCTAAAATAAAAATTTAACAGCTCTTTTACCTTACCAGCCTTTAAAAGGGCCTTTTGCGGGGCATGCCCCAAAGAAAACAGCTCTTTTGCATTTAAATAAACATACAATACCCCCCCCAACATTACAACCCACCACCCACATACCCCTAATCTAACCAAAACACCCCTTAAAAAACCTAACACTAAGCCCCTGAAGATCTCCCTACCTTATTTTCACCACGCCGGGTATCACCGATCCGTCCAGAAGAGGGTCCGAAGTCTTCATCCTATCCGGCAAGAAGAGGTCCAGAACGGTAGGCATGTTCATCCAGGCGGCGTCTTCTATCTTCATCCATCCGGCGCGGAGCGGGACCATCTTGAAGCAGCCGACGCGGATCCATCCTCTTCTTCCGGCGACTCCCGACGAATGAAGGTTCCTTTAAGTGACGTCATCCAAGATGGCGTCCCTCGAATTCCGATTGGCTGATAGGATTCTATCAGCCAATCAGAATTAAGGTAGGAAAAATCTGATTGGCTGATTGAATCAGCCAATCAGATTCAAGTTAAATCGGATTGGCTGATCCAATCAGCCAATCAGATTGAGCTCGCATTCTATTGGCTGATCGGAACAGTTTTTTAAGGAGTGTTTTGGTTAGATTAGGGGTATGTGGGTGGTGGGTTGTAATGTAGGGGGGGGTATTGTATGTTTATTTAAATGCAAAAGAGCTGTTTTCTTTGAGGCATGCCCCGCAAAAGGCCCTTTTAAGGGCTGGTAAGGTAAAAGAGCTGTTACATTTTTATTTTAGAATAGGGTAGGGCATTTTTTTATTTTCGTGGGCTTTGTTATTTTTTTAGGGGGCTTAGAGTAGGTGTAATTAGTTTAAAATTCTTGTAATCTTTTTTTATTTTTTGTTATTTAGTGTTTGTTTTTTTTGTAATTTAGTTTAGTTTATTTAATTGTAGATAATTGTAGATAGTTTAGTTAATTAATTTATTGATAGTGTAGTGTTAGGTTTAATTGTAACTTAGGTTAGGATTTATTTTACAGGTAATTTTGTAATTATTTTAACTAGGTAGCTATTAAAAAGTTATTATCTATTTAATAGCTATTGTACCTAGTTAAAATAAATACAAAGTTGCCTGTAAAATAAATATAAATCCTAAAATAGCTACAATATAATTATTCTTTATATTGTAGCTATATTAGGGTTTATTTTACAGGTAAGTATTTAGCTTTAAATTGGATTAATTTATTTAATAAGAGTTCATTTATTTCGTAAGATAAAAATTATATTTAACTTAGGGGGTTGTTAGGGTTAGACTTAGCTTTAGGGGTTAATACATTTATTAGAGTAGCGGCGAGGTCTGGTCGGCAGATTAGGGGTTAATACTTGAAGTTAGGTGTCGGCGATGTTAGGGAGGGCAGATTAGGGGTTAATACTATTTATTATAGGGTTTTTGAGGCGGGAGTGAGGCGGTTTAGGGGTTAATACATTTATTATAGTGGCGGCGAGGTCCGGTCGCAGATTAGGGGTTAAGAAGTGTAGGTAGGTAGCGGCGACGTTGGGGGGGGGCAGATTAGGGGGTAATAAATATAATATAGGGGTCGGCGATGTTAGGGGCAGCAGATTAGGGGTACATAGGTATAGTGTAGGTTGCGGCGGTGTACGGAGCAGCAGATTAGGGGTTAATAGTGTAATACAGGGGTCAGCGATAGCTGGGGCGGCAGATTAGGGGTTAATAAGTGTAAGGTTAGGGGTGTTTAAACTCGGGGTACATGTTAGGGTGTTAGGTGCAGACTTAGGAAGTGTTTCCCCATAGGAAACAATGGGGCTGCGTTAGGAGCTGAACGCTGCTTTTTTGCAGGTGTTAGGTTTTTTTTCAGCTCAAACTGCCCCATTGTTTCCTATGGGGGAATCGTGCACGAGCACGTTTTTGAAGCTGGCCGCGTCCATAAGCAACGCTGGTATTTAGAGTTGCAGTGGCGGTAAATATGCCTGTACGCTCCCTTTTTGGAGCCTAACACAGCCCTTCAGAGAACTCTAAATACCAGCGTTGTATCCAACACTACCAGAGGGAAATTGGAAGTTGTCTTTTGACCGTGAGACATCTACAGACCGGCACTACATTGCTTTGGTCAGCGTGCTGACTGCTGAGAATGTCAGCCTGCTCGTTTGCACTTTTTTAACGAAAAGTGCCACTCCACTTGTGAGTACCTGCTTTTTGGTTTACCAAATATTTTCTACCTGTTTAGAGATATCTGCACTATGAGGCGCTCTCTTTTTCTTCTCACCATTTAGATTTCTGATTCACCGACAGCACCAAGAGAAGCAGCCTCACTACACGGAACCCGCCTGCTGATTTGATTTTCACAAGACTTTTTTGTTTCACCAATGGACTTTTTGGGTTTGCATTAGTTTCTAACGCTCAAACATTGTACTATATCACTTGATTATTTGCTTTAGTTTTTAACGTTCAAACACTGTACTATATCACTAGATTATATTAGCACTATTATCACTCACTTCACTCAGTTTTTTCTTGCAACTATTTATTTATTCGTATATATATATATTTTTTTTAGTTTTAGATATATCACAAACATCACTTTACCAATTGAAATATTTCTTGTGATTTATAACAAATATTTTGCAAAATAGACACACACTTTTTCCAAGGCATTTTTTCCAGCACGTAACAACGCACCCATTCTTTAAAATTTTCTATACGGCGCCCGCTATTTATATTCAGTAATATATACCCTCTTTTCACGGTATATGATGCATACCTGCTTAAAAACTAGCGGCTAGATTTAGAGTTTTGTCGGTAACGACCCGCGTAGCTAACGCTGGCTTTTTCCTCCCCGCACCTTTTAAATACCGCTGGTATTTAGAGTTCACAGAATGGCTGCGTTAGGCTCCAAAAAGGGAGCGTAGAGCATAATTTTCCGCCACTGCAACTCTCAATACCAGCGGTACTTACGGACGCGGCCAGCTTCAAAAACGTGCTCGTACACTATTCACCCATAGGAAACAATGGGGCAGTTTGAGCTGAAAAAAAAACCTAACACCTGCAAAAAAGCAGCGTTCAGCTCCTAATGCAGCCCCATTGTTTCCTATGGGGAAACACTCCCTAAGTCTGCATCTAACACCCTAACATGAACCCCCGAGTCTAAACACCCCTAACCTTACACTTATTAACCCCTAATCTGCCGCCCCTGCTATCGCTGACCCCTGCATATTTTTTTTAACCCCTAATCTGCTGCTCCGTACACCGCCGCCACCTACTTTATCCCTATGTACCCCTAATCTGCTGCCCCTAACACCGCCGACCACTATATTATATTTATTAACCCCTAATCTTCTGCCACCAACGTCACCTCCACCTACCTACACTTATTAACTTCTAATCTGCCGACTGGACCTCACCGCTACTATAATAAAGTTATTAACCCCTAGTCCGCCTCACTCCCGCCTCAATAACCCTATAATAAATAGTATTAACCCCTAATCTGCCCTCCCTAACATCACCGATACCTAACTTCAAGTATTAACCCCTAATCTGCCGACCGGACCTCACCGCTACTCTAATAAATTTATTAACCTCTAAAGCTAACCCTAACCCTAACACTAACACCCCCCTAAGTTAAATATTATATTTATAAACCCCTAACCTGCCCCCCACAACGTCGCAGCCAGCTACCTACAATAATTAACCCCTAATCTGCCGACCGCAAAGAGCCGCCACCTACATTATAGCTATGTACCCCTAATCTGCTGCCCCTAACACCGCCGACCCCTATATTATATTTATTAACCCCTAACCTGCCCCCACAACGTCGCAGCCAGCTACCTACAATAATTAACCCCTAATCTGACGACCGCAAAGAGCCGCCACCTACAATATAGCTATGTACCCCTAATCTGCTGCCCCTAACACCGCCGACCCCTATATTATATTTATTAACCCCTAATCTGCCCCCCACAACGTCGCCTCCACCTGCCTACACTTATTAACCCCTAATCTGCCGAGCGGACCGCATCGCTATCATAATAAAGTTATTAACCCCTAATTCGCCTCACTAACCCTATAATAAATAGTATTAACCCCCTAATCTGCCCTCCCTAACATCGCCGACACCTAACTTCAATTATTAACCCCTAATCTGCCGACTGGAGCTCACCGCTATTCTAATAAATGTATTAACCCCTAAAGCTAAGTCTAACCCTAACACTAACACCCCCCTAAATTAAATATAATTTTAATCTAACGAAATTAATTAACTCTTATTAAATAAATTATTCCTATTTAAAGCTAAATACTTACCTGTAAAATAAATCCTAATATAGCTACAATATAAATTATAATTATATTGTAGCTATTTTAGGATTAATATTTATTTTACAGGTAACTTTGTAATTATTTTAACCAGGTACAATAGCTATTAAATAGTTAATAACTATTTAATAGTTACCTAGTTAAAATAATAACAAAATTACCTGTAAAATAAATCCTAACCTAAGTTACAATTAAACCTAACACTACACTATCATTAAATTAATTAAATAAAATATCTACAATTACCTACAATTAAACCTAACACTACACTATCAATACATTAACCCCTTAATGACCACAGCACTTTTCCATTTTCTGTCCGTTTGGGACCAAGGCTATTTTTACATTTCTGCGGTGTTTGTGTTTAGCTGTAATTTTCCTCATACTCATTTACTGTACCCACGCATATTATATACCGTTTTTCTCGCCATTAAATGGGCTTTCTAAAGATACCATTATTTTCATCATATCTTATAATTTACTATAAAAAAAATGATAAAATATGAGGAAAAAATGGAAAAAAACACAGTTTTTCGAAATTTGACCCCCAAAATCTGTTACACATCTACAACCACTAAAAAACACCCATGCTAAATAGTTTCTATATTTTGTCCTGAGTTTAGAAATACCCAATGTTTACATGTTCTTTGCTTTTTTTGCAAGTTATAGGGCAATAAATACAAGTAGCACTTTGCTATTTCCAAACCACTTTTTTTCAAAATTAGCGCTAGTTACATTGGGACACTGATATCTGTCTGGAATCCCTGAATATCCCTTGACATGTATATATATTTTTTTAGAAGACATCCCAAAGTATTGATCTAGGCCCATTTTGGTATATTTCATGCCACCATTTCACTACAAAATGCGATCAAATAAATTTTTTTTTTCACTTTTTCACAAATGTTTTCACAAACTTTAGGTTTCTCATTGAAATTATTTACAAACAACTTGTGCAATTATGGCATACATGGTTGTAAATGTTTCTCTGGGATCCCCTTTGTTCAAAAATAGCAGACATATATGGCTTTGGCATCGCTTTTTGGTATTTAGAAGGCCGCTAAATGCCGCTGCGCACCACACGTGTATTATGCCCAGCAGTGAAGGGGTTAATTAGGGAGCATGTAGGGAGCTTGTAGTTTTAATTTTAGCTTTAGTGTAGTGTAGTAGACAACCCAAAGTATTGATCTAGGCCCATTTTGGTATATTTCATGCTACCATTTCACCGCCAAATGCGAACAAATAAAAATAAAACGTAAAATTTTCCCAATTTTAGGTTTCTCACTAAAATTATTTACAAACAACTTGTGCAATTATGGCATAAATGGTTGTAAAAGCTTCTCTGGGATCCCCTTTGTTCAGAAATAGCAGACATATATGGCTTTGGCTTTGCTTTTTGGTAATTAGAAGGCAGCTAAATGCCGCTGCGCACCATACGTGTATAATGCCCAGCAGTGAAGGGGTTAATTAGGGAGCTTTTAGGGAGCTTGCAGGGTTAATTTTAGCTTTAGTGTAGGTATCAACCTCCCACATGACACATCACACCCCCAGATCCCTCCCAAACAGCTCTCTTCCCTCCCCCACCCCACAATTGTCCCCCGCCATCTTAAGTACTGGCAGTAAGTCTGCCAGTACTAAAATAAGAGTTTTTTTTTTTTTTTTTTTTTAAAAATAATAATTATGTTCTGTAGTATCCTCCCTTAGCCCCCAACCTCCCTGATCCCCCCCCCAAACAGCTCTCTAACCCCCCTCTCTCTGCCTTATTGCGCCATATTGGGTACTGGCAGCTGTCTGCCAGTGCCCAGTTTGCAATCAAATATGTTTTTTTTTAGTTTTTTTAAAAAAAATACTATTTTCTGTAGTGTAGCTGCCCTCCCTCAACCCCCCAACCCCTGCCAGATCGCTAAACAGTTTTGAGATGCCCACCCTCACTCCCACCGAGTACCATCATTGTTCCATAGTGTAGGGCTCCCACCCGCCCGTGCGCGCGCGCGCCCGCTCCCGTGCACGCGCGCGCACCCGCTCCAGTTCACGCGCGCGCACCCGCGCGCACGCCCGCACTCGATCCCGCCCCCCTTCCCACCGATGGCCGCCCACCTGCCTCCCTTGGTAAGCTCCCACCCACCAACGAACATGGCCATCAATGGCCGATGCAGAGAGGGCCACAGGGTGGCTCTCTCTGCATCGGACGGCTAAAAAATGTTATAGCAGGATGCCTCAATATCGAGGCATCACTGCTATAACATGAAAGCAGTTGGAAGTGATCAGGATCGCTTCCACTGCTTTCAAAGACCAACGACGTACGGGGTACGTCCTTGGTCATTAACTGCATTTTTTTGCAGGACGTACCCCATACGTCGTTGGTCGTTAAGGGGTTAATTAAATACAATATCTACAAATAACTACAATGAAATAAACTAACTAAAGTACAAAAAATAAAAAAGAACTAAGTTACAAAAAATAAAAAAATATTTACAAACATAAGGAAAATCTTACAACAATTTTAAACTAATTACACCTACTCTAAGCCCCCTAATAAAATAACAAAGCCCCCCAAAATAAAAAATGCCCTACCCTATTCTAAATTACTAAAGTTCAAAGCTCTTTTACCTTACCAGCCCTGAACAGGGCCCTTTGCGGGGCATGCCCCAAAGAATTCAGCTCTTTTGCCTGTAAAAAAAAACATACAATACCCCCCCCAACATTACAACCCACCACCCACATACCCCTAATCTAACCCAAACCCCCCTTAAATAAACCTAACACTAAGCCCCTGAAGATCATCCTACCTTGTCTTCACCATACCAGGTTCACCGATCGGTCCTGGCTCCAAAATCTTCATCCAACCCAAGCGGAGGCTGGCGATCCATCATCCGGCGGCTGAAGAGGTCCAGAAGAGGCTCCAAAGTCTTCATCCTATCCGGGAAGAAGAGTAGATCCAGACCGGCAACCATCATCTTCCAAGCGGCATCTTCTATCTTCATCCGATGAGGACCGGCTCCATCCTGAAGACCTCCACCGCGGACCCATCTTCATCCGGCGACGTCCAACTGAAGAATGACGGTTCCTTTAAGGGACGTCATCCAAGATGGCGTCCCTCGAATTCCGATTGGCTGATAGGATTCTTAAGGTAGGAATATTCTGATTCTTAAGGTAGGAATATTCTGATTGGCTGATGGAATCAGCCAATCAGAATCAAGATCAATCCGAATGGCTGATCCAATCAGCCAATCAGATTGAGCTCGCATTCTATTGGCTGATCGGATCAGCCAATCGGATTGAACTTGATTCTGATTGGCTGATTCCATCAGCCAATCAGAATATTCCTACCTTAATTCCGATTGGCTGATAGAATCCTATCAGCTAATCGGAATTCGAGGGACGCCATCTTGGATGACGTCCCTTAAAGGAACCGTCATTCTTCAGTTGGACGTCGCCGGATGAAGATGGGTTCGCGGTGGAGGTCTTCAGGATGGAGCCGGTCCTCATCGGATGAAGATAGAAGATGCCGCTTGGAAGATGATGGTTGCCGGTCCGGATCTACTCTTCTTCCCGGATAGGATGAAGACTTTGGAGCCTCTTCTGGACTTCTTCAGCCGTCGGATGATGGATCGCCAGCCCCCGCTTGGGTTGGATGAAGATTTTGGAGCCAGGACCGATCGGTGAACCTGGTATGGTGAAGACAAGGTAGGATGATCTTTAGGGGATTAGTGTTAGGTTTATTTAAGGGGGGGTTTGGGTTAGATTAGGGGTATGTGGGAGGTGGGTTGTAATGTGGGGGGGTATTGTATGGCTTTTTTTACAGGCAAAAGAGCTGAATTATTTGGGGCATGCCCCGCAAAGGGCCCTGTTCAGGGCTGGTAAGGTAAAAGAGCTTTGAACTTTAGTAATTTAGAATAGGGTAGGGCATTTTTTATTTTGGGGGGCTTTGTTATTTTATTAGGGGGCTTAGAGTAGGTGTAATTAGTTTAAAATTGTTGTAAGATTTTCCTTATGTTTGTAAATATTTTTTTATTTTTTGTAACTTAGTTCTTTTTTATTTTTTGTACTTTAGTTAGTTTATTTCATTGTAGTTATTTGTAGATATTGTATTTAATTAATGTATTGATAGTGTAGTGTTAGGTTTAATTGTAGGTAATTGTAGATATTTTATTTAATTAATTTAATGATAGTGTAGTGTTAGGTTTAATTGTAACTTAGGTTAGGATTTATTTTACAGGTAATTTTGTTATTATTTTAACTAGGTAACTATTAAATACTTATTAACTATTTAATAGCTATTGCACCTGGTTAAAATAATTACAAAGTTACCTGTAAAATAAATATTAATCCTAAAATAGCTATAATATAATTATAATTTATATTGTAGCTATATTAGGATTTATTTTACAGGTAAGTATTTAGCTTTAAATAGGAATAATTTATTTAATAAGAGATAATTAATTTCGTTAGATTAAAATTATATTTAATTTAGGGGGGTGTTAGTGTTAGGGTTAGACTTAGCTTTAGGGGTTAATACATTTATTAGAATAGCGGTGAGCTCCAGTCGGCAGATTAGGGGTTAATAATTGAAGTTAGGTGTCTGCGATGTTAGGGAGGGCAGATTAGGGGTTAATACTATTTATTATAGGGTTAGTGAGGCGGATTAGGGGTTAATAACTTTATTATAGTAGCGCTCAGGTCCGGTCGGCAGATTAGGGGTTAATAAGTGTAGGCAGGTGGAGGCGACGTTGAGGGGGGCAGATTATGTGTTAATAAATATAATATAGGGGTCGGCGGTGTTAGGGGCAGCAGATTAGGGGTACATAGGGATAATGTAAGTAGCGGCGGTTTACGGAGCGGCAGATTAGGGGTTAATAATAATATGCAGGGGTCAGCAATAGCGGGGGCGGCAGAATAGGGGTTAATAAGTGTAAGGTTAGGGGTGTTTAGACTCGGGGTACATGTTAGAGTGTTAGGTGCAGAGGAAGTGTTTCCCCATAGGAAACAATGGTGCTGCGTTAGGAGCTGAACGGGGCTTTTTTGCAGGTGTTAGGTTTTTTTTCAGCTCAAACAGCCCCATTGTTTCCTATGGGGGAATCGTGCACGAGCACGTTTTTGAGGCTGGCCGCGTCCGTAAGCAACTCTGGTATCGAGAGTTGCAGTTGCGTTAAATATGCTCTACGCTCCTTTTTTGGAGCCTAACGCAGCCTTTATGTGGACTCTCAATACCAGAGTTATTTTTATGGTGCGGCCAGAAAAAAGCCAGCGTTAGCTACGCGGGTCCTTACCGACAAAACTCTAAATCTAGCCGTAAATAAATGATTTCTTATTAAATAAATTATTCCTATTTAAAGCTAAATACTTACCTGTAAAATAAACCCTAATATAGCTACAATATAACAAATAATTATATTGTAGCTATTTTAGGATTAATATTTATTTTACAGGCAACTTTGGGCTCCATGTACGAAGCAGCGAAAGCTGCTCCGGAGCCTTTGCGGGGCAGGTTCGCATATGCGAGCCTGCTTCCCGCAATGTAAGAAGCAGCGGTCATTAGACCGCTGCTTCCTACTCCCTACGCCACCTCTTAGGTGGCGAAGCAAAATCACAGAGAGCTCGCTCGCTCTCGGTGATTGACAGCCCCTTCAGTCGCGTGATTGGTCGCGCGACTGAAGGGGCGGGCATTACACACTCCGCTGAATGTGTAATGATACATACGGGCAAGCGGATCAATAGATCCGCTGCCCGTGTGTAGCGGAGGCGGGCGGACAGCTTTGCGAGTTAAGAAGCTGTCCGCCCGCCTCTTAGTACATGGAACCCTTTGTATTTATTTTAACTAGGTACAATAGCTATTAAATTGTTAAGAACTATTTAATAGTTACCTAGTTAAAATAATTACAAATTTACCTGTAAAATAAATCCTAACCTAAGTTACAATTAAACCTAACACTACACTATCAATAAATTAATTAAATAAATTACCTACAATTATCTACAATTAAACCTAACATTACACTATCAATAAATTAATTAAATACAAATAAATACACTAACTAAAGTACAAAAAATAAAAAAAGAACTGTTACAAAAAATAATTTTTTTTTTACAAACATTATAAAAATATTACAACAATTTTAAGCTAATTACACCTACTCTAAGCCCCCTAATAAAATAGAAAAGCTCTTTTACCTTACCAGCCCTTAAAAGAGCCTTTTGCGGGGCATTCCCCAAAGAATTCTGCTCTTTTGCCTGTAAAAAAAAACATACAATACCACCCCCAACATTACAACCCACCACCCACATACCCCTAATCTAACCCAAACCCCCTTAAATAAACCTAACACTAAGCCCTTGAAGATCTTCCTACCTTATCTTCACCATGCCGGGTATCACCGATCGGTCCAGAAGTGGCTCCGAAGTCTTCATCCAAGCCCAAGCGGGGGCTGAAGACGTCCATCATCGGGCTGAAGTCTTGATCCAAGCGGCTGCTGAAGAGGTCCATCATCGGGCAGAAGTCTTCATCCTATCCGGGCAGAAGAGGAGATCCGGACCGGTAGACATCTTCATCCAAGCGGCATCTTCTATCTTCTTCCATCCGACGACGAGCGGCTCCATCTTCAAGACCTCCGATCCATCCTGATCGGAACAGCCAATAGAATGCGAGCTCAATCTGATTGGCTGATTGGATCAGCCAATCGGATTGAACTTGAATCTGATTGGATGATTCCATCAGCCAATCAGAGTTTTCCTACCTTAATTCTGATTGGCTGATAGAATCCTATCAGCCAATCGGAATTCGAGGAACGCCATCTTGGATGACGTCCCTTAAAGGAACCTTCATTCTGTGTTAGGACGTCGGAAGAAGAGGATGGATCCGTGCCGGAGGTCTTGAAGATGGAGCCACTCGTCGTCGGATGGAAGAAGATAGAAGATGCCACTTGGATGAAGATGTCTACCGGTCCGGATCTCCTCTTCTGCCCGGATAGGATGAAGACTTCTGCCGCTCCGGATGTCTTCTTTTGGTCCATCGGTGCCCGGCTGGGTGAACACGACTCAAGGTAGGGAGATCTACAGGGGCTTAGTGTTAGGTTTATTTAAGGGGGGTTTGGGTTAGATTAGGGGTATGTGGGTGGTGGGTTGTAATGTTGGGGGGGGGTATTGTATGTTTTTTTTTTCAGGCAAAAGAGCAGAATTCTTTGGGGCATGCCCCGCAAAAGGCCCTTTTAAGGGCTGGTAAGGTAAAAGAGCTTTTCTATTTTTATTTTAGAATAGGGTAGGGCATTTTTTTATTTTGGGGGGCTTTGTTATTTTATTACGGGGCTTAGAGTAGGTGTAATTAGCTTAAAATTGTTGTAATATTTTTCTAATGTTTGTAAATATTTTTTTATTTTTTGTAACTTAGTTCTTTTTTATTTTTTGTACTTTAGTTAGTTTATTTAATTGTATTTATTTGTAGGTATTTTATGTAATTAATTTATTGATAGTGTAGTGTTAGCTTTAATTGTAGATAATTGTAGGTATATTATTTAATTAATTTATTGATAGTGTAGTGTTAGGTTTAATTGTAACTTAGGTTAGGATTTATTTTACAGGTAATTTTGTAATTATTTTAACTAGGTAGCTATTAAATAGTTATTAACTATTTAATAGCTATTGTACCTGGTTAAAATAAATACAAAGTTGCCTGTAAAATAAATATAAATCCTAAAATAGCTACAATATAATTATTATTTATATTGTAGCTATATTAGGGTTTATTTTACAGGTAAGTATTTAGCTTTAAATAGGAATACTTTGGCATTATTACACTTCCCGATTCCTAACATTCTAAAACAACACCAAAAAATAGTGATGACCATCTGCACAGTAATCAGAATCTGTATTGCTCAATACTGGAAAACAACACCTCCGAGCTTCACATTTATCAAGAATAAAATCATTTACCACTATGAAATGGCTAGTTTAGCAGCAGATACCTTAAATACGAAGGAGGAATTTATTGCCCAATGGGAACCTTTCATTATGTACCATGAAGCCAACAGGCAAAGAATTACAGAGACATGTGGGGTTAGTCCCACAGACACAAGAGAGATGGGGAGAGAGCCGGGATCAACTGTCAACGGATAACCATTGTATATGTATATCACTTGTATTATTCTGAAAGCATAGACTGTTGACTACTTAACCCTTATGTTCTAGATTTCGTAAATTAGGATATGTTATGTTCTGAGTTGTGGCTAACTGTACTAAGAATCTAAGACACCTACGGACTTTAGAGTAAGAACACCTGAACTTTTGAACCTTAAAACTGTTAAAGAGAGATATGAACCTGACAACATTTGAAATGCATTTATTGTACTTATATGCTGATTGTACATGTCTGAATTTGTTATGTTTTTTGAACTAAAATTAATAAAACTTTTTTCAAAATAAATAGGAATACTTTATTTAATAAGAGTTAATTTATTTCGTTAGATTTAAATTATATTTAATTTAGGGGGGTGTTAGGGTTAGACTTAGCTTTAGGGGTTAATAAATTTATTAGAGTAGCAGTGGGGTCCGGTCGGCAGATTAGGGGTTAATACTTGAAGTTAGGTGTTGGTGATGTTAGGGAGGGCAGATTAGGGGTTAATACTATTTATTATAGGGTTATTGAGGCGGGAGTGAGGCAGATTAGGGGTTAATAACTTTATTATAGTAGCGGTGAGGTCCGGTCGGCAGATTAGGGGTTAATAATTGTAGGTAGGTGTCGGCGACATTGGGGGCGGCAGATTAGGGGTTAATATATATTATGTAGAGGTCGGCAGTGTTAGGGGCAGCAGATTAGGGGTACATAGGGATAATGTGGGTTGCGGCGGTGTGCGGTCGGCAGATTAGGGGTTACATTTTTTTAATAGAGTGGCGGCGATGTGGGGGGGCCTCGGTTTAGGGGTACATAGGTAGTTTATGGGTGTTAGTGTACTTTAGAGCACAGTAGTTAAGAGCTTTATGAACCGGCGTTAGCCCAGAAAGCTCTTAACTCCTGGCTTTTCTCTGCGGCTGGAGTTTTGTCGTTAGATTTCTAACGCTCACTTCAGCCACGACTCTAAATACCTGCGTTAGAAAGATCCCATTGAAAAGATAGGATACGCAAATGGCGTAGGGGGATCTGCGGTATGGAAAAGTCGTGGCTGGAAAGTGAGCGTTAGACCCTTTCCTGACTGACTCTAAATACCAGCGGTAGCCCAAAACCAGCGTTTTTTAGATCTTGATAAAGCCATGTTATGTGGTGAAACGCGTTGATGGACCTAGATGATTAATCACAAAGTGATAATACATTACTTTCTGCAAGGATTGCAAAGGATTCGTTGGGACTACTTGACTCAGTTCTAATATTACTCTGCGCAGAGTTTCTCTTCCTGACCGGACCTACATTCGACACGCATCCAGCGTTCCTGATGTCACCAGCTGTTGTGAGCCGCGCTGGACACCTGTGCCGGACCTTAACGGAGGATTCAGCTCGAGAAGGAGCAGGTAGGCACTAAAGAGGTGTAGCGGCCCAACAGCGTGGTAGTCAGAGGGTATTCTTATACTCCGCAAAGGAGACACGGTTTATTGATCATTATAGAAACTGCTAATAACCCCTGTTTGATTTGAAACATCTAACGGAACTACAAATATCTCCATACGGTGTTTTTACACCAATTTATTCCTATTACGGAGCCTTAACATTTATTTCAACTCTAGGCAGAACTTTTCATACCTATCTTACTCCAAACGGAACTTTTACTGTGACATAATCTCACACGAGCCAGTATTTCACAGGTGGATTTACACTTTTATATAGGGCAACCATCCCAATATCCTTTCAGACCTAGAGGTCTCAACCTATATTCAGCTTCTTTTAGCCACTTTTAGCATAATTTTAGAGTAGTGTTTTGATACTATATATGACCGGTCATATTATTTTTGTGTTATTTTATATGTGATAAATAAATTTTACCTTATCGCTTTGATATTTTATTCATTTCAGTTGCTTTGATATTTATTTATTTATCCCAGGTGCTAAGATAATACACCTATACAATATTTGTATGCCACATCAAGTGTTTTTATAATATATTATCTGTATTTTATTTTCTATCCCCATAGCTGTTTAGCGCATACACACACTTCTCTCTTTTTTCTTTGCACCAGTTCCTTTATTATCTGCTTTATGGGAGCAGATTAGTGTGTATTGCAAGGGGCAGATTTGCGCACCATATACCCACCTCTTCTCATAGGTCCCAAATGTCAAAGGTTTTGTTTATGATAGGAGAATATCTAATTTAAGTCGGTCTATGGCTTGATGGGAACCAGCATGTACTTCCTAGTAAGTTCATGTTCCAGTGAGACCTATGCTTTATCACAAGAGCTCCCAATGTAGCACCAGTTGATAATTCTACTCAAAATTGTGGCATTAAACCTGTAAACCTGGATGTTGTTATATGTGTGTTTCGCATCAATGAGGCTCTATCCTGGTCAGAAATTTGAAGTGGAAGAATTTCTGATTTATTCAGATTAAAGTAATAATTAGATACCCTCCAATAATCTTCCAGTGTTTCCTACTGTTGCGCTGTAGGGAGAGATCTCAAGAGAGAGGTTGAGCACATAAAGCGGTCATCCACAAAAAGCGGTTATTTATGTTGTTTTAATACTAAGGGTATTCCTTTCATTTCTGGGTTCTTTCCAAGTTGTATTGCCTAAATTTCCATTGATAAAACAAATAATAAGGGTGATAGGGGCAGCCTTGTCCTGTTACATTTTAAATAGAAAATGGATTGGACAAGGCTCTATTAACTCATACTTTGGTTGAGGAATAAAGCAAAGATTTTGGAAATAAATTTATCTGGGAATATGAATTTTTGTAATGTGAGATGTAGAAAGGTCCAGTTAAACCTGCCAAAACCTGACTGAAGGTGTGTTGTTTAAGGAAAATTATTGTAAAAGCTGAAGTAGTATGACAGTATTATCCCTTGACTCTCTCCCAATATATGTGTCAGGGTGGGATTGGCTAAAACCTTAGAGTTTATCTGAAATCCATGTTAAGGTTTTTTCCCAAGCTTTGGTAAGACAGTAACATGGGCTTCTAGCATGGTGGGAGGTAAAGGGTGGCCTTGTTCTATGTGATGAAAAAGAGACATTCAAAGTGGAAATACAATATCTTTGTTCACCTTATAATGTGCAGCTTTTCCCTGATCCAAAGATTTTATTGCTATTGTAATTTTCTCTGAACTAATGAGTTGATGGAGGGAGTCTTTCATTTCTGGAGTGAGTTGGGGAGTATCTGTGGAAAAAGTTATAAAACTGAGTATACTACTCCCAAAAGGTTCTCCAATAAAAAGGGAATCTTCTATTATTTTATGTGTTAATATTGACTTATTCATTTAATTTAGTTCTGCTATATGTTAATTTATCCAGTATCAATTCTTTCTTTATTTCCTTCCCATATAGGAAAACTAAAGTTCAGGGAGCCATATAACAGCAGGTAACACAGGGCAGTAAATAAATTTTATAAGACAGTGTGTTTTGTCAGCATGACGTGGGTTAACACAATTTGATTGGGTGTTGAAACTTGGTGCAAACACTAACTTACCAGGAGACTTTATATTGTAGTGCACTCTCACATATTCAAGTAGAGTTTAGCATTCCCCAGATGAAAGTTGAGGAGGAGAAGCTGAAATAAGTGCAGCTAAATCCGACCTCTAAGATAACTCACTTGGACTCATTAGTGTTACAATAAATCGTTAAATCCGACTTGACTGAAGCTGAGCTTGGCTTCGGAGATAGCACTCCCGGACTTGTCAGCTCTATTGTGGCCACGCAACAATAATTGAGAAGCCGGCAGTGAGATATAGGATAGAGTCATCTTCTACCTCTTGGTAAGTTTACATATTTACTTGCTCTCTGGCTAGTGTTTTCAGTATACCCATCAAGAAATCAGTATAGGTTTTTGGTGTGTTTTAAATATGTGGCAGTGTAGATTTATTGTAGAGAACATCCTCCTGGATTAATCTTCCATCATGTCTTCTCTGGTGCTGAAGGATCACATGGTTGTATGAGGAAAACTATCACCCCCTTAGTTTTTCTTTATTTGCAATACAGAAACCAAAAATATTAAATGAATAGTAAACATTTTGTAATTGCAAGACACTTCTGTTGTCTTGCTAAAGCTTAATATATCAGCCAGTCTTGCTAAAGCATACAATGTGAGCCGGGCTTGAGTCTGCAGACAACAAGGCTAGGGACGGTCGCTATGCTAGTATAAAGCACAGTTTTGCAGCTCCTATCTAATAAAGCCAATTAGGGAAAGATATGTATAAGAATTCTGCAGTGTGCATTTTTCGTTCTTAGAATTAGAAAACTAAGATATTATAGAGCTGAATTACATGAAATGGGAGTGGGGTTTAAAATAAACAATTAAATATATTGCAAATTGTTTTTACTATACATAACTAAATCATTTATATAAAAATGTCAGAATTTTTACTGTCTTTTTTACCTAGATTTAAATGGACACACAGGCCTAGAAACTTGAAAAATGTATTGCAGGGAAAATATTCCCTTCTTTCTAAGGCCCGATATTCAAGACAACGACAAACCAACAAGAAATTCCCTGCTTGGGTTTGCCAGGCTTGCAGTCCGTAGGTCTCAGGTCTGTCGATATATTCTAAAAAAGTGGGCTGAACCTTGTTGTGCTAATGAGTAGTGATGTATCTCACAGAGGATATAATTAAGATTGCAACTTCAGCAAAAAGTCTGACAACATCACCACTGAGCTGCGATGTAGGTGGCGGGGGGGGGGGGGTCTGCCTTTAATTAAAGCGTGTTTACACAAAGTAGACTGTGTCTTTGCAAAAATTAAAAATGTTTGCTGTGTAATAACATGTCTGATTATGCATATGTATATTCAGTTTAACTGTGCATGCAATAGATTTGTCAAACTGGGAAATATCGCCACTGAAAAGCAGGCGAGACTGATATGCCTGAAAAGGTATAGCTTAGATGGAGGACAGTGCTTTGAATATTAGAAACCGATGGTGATTTATCTCCATTAACATACAGGTTACACCCATGGAACGCCCAGTATGCTCCCACAGAACGCCTTTATATTCCCCATGTCTGTGATTGACTTTGTTAATAAAGACAAAAAACCCCCAGTTACTATTAAAACTATATTAGCTGGGGGCATTGTATAGTATAATGTTAAAATATGTATGTAAACGTGATTGTACTTATCTTCTATTGTGTTCTTAGGTATGTATTTTTACTTATTTTAAGATTGAGCTTGTACGTTCTTAATAGTCATATCTACATTATATTGAGAATGCGCATTCGCAATCAAAATATTCATATTTCACAATGTTTGGTTTTAATATTTCACAATTTTGTGTTTGCGTTTTCGGGCTTAAAATATTCATATTTCATAATATTGCAATCGTGATTGCGCCATCGTGTTTTACTTATATTTAGATCTTACTGTAGCAAACGTGTTTTATATTAATGTATATCTATAGATATAGCAAAGCCTCAGTATATAAATGGGGCAATTAAAAATGATCAAAAGCCACAGCAACCTCTGTGGTGGGAGTACTGCATTGCACACAATATTATTAAACTAAATACAGACTAAATTGAAGAAGGAACAGACTTAAAAGGGAGGGACAGGAAGCCAAAAAAATATTTTCATCTCATGCCTTCTTAAAATTACATTTAACACATCTTGCTTATTCCCACCCTTATTTAGTCACACATACCTTACACAACTACACTATAAAATACTAAAAACCGCATACATTTAAGGGACAGTAAAGTAGAAACTTTTATTATCAATTTTGCTTAGTTTTCTTAGTATTCTGTGTTAAAGAGTATTCTTAGGTGAGCTCAAGAGCGTGCACGTGTTTATAGCCATCTGGCAGCAGTATTTACAACATTATTTAATGCAGTGTTATACAATGTTGCAAATACTGCTAGTTTTGTTATCTTTTATCGAAGCATAAACCTATCAACGTACAAAGGATAACAAGAGAACAAAGTAAATTGGAAAAATGTTTAAAATTGCATGTTCTGTCTGAATCATGAATGTTTAATATTGACTTTACTGTCCCTTTAAATGTCTATTACAGGAAAACACTTTTCCCTTTCCATGTCCTTCCACAGCCTCCAGGCTTCACTGAAGTTTGTGTTTCTCTCTCATAGACTGGCTCTCTTGCAGCATTGTTATAGAGGGGCTTTCTATCTAGCCTCACCCACAGTTTAGAAACAGGCAAGGAGTCGGTGTTGTCATCCTACTCTCTTACCTGCTGTACCTTTCAAACATGCCCTGTATTTCTTCCTTCACATTCACTTCTCTTGAATGTCATATGATTTGCTTATTCTCTCTCTATTTGTATTTGTTATACATTTTCACAGGGAATTGTGGTTGTAGAAAGGTGCTAAGGGTGCCCCTATTCTTTTCTATTGGACCCCCAAACCATTATGGGGCCTTTCCCCTTAATTTCAATTTAATTTTAATTTAAAGGGACACTAAACCCAAAAATTTTCTTTCATGATTCAGGTAGAGAATACAATTTTAAACAACATTCCAATATAATTCTATTATCTAATTTGCTTCATTCTTTAGATATACTTTGTTGAAGAAATAGCAATGTACATGTGTGAACCAATCACACAAGGCATCTATGTGCAGCACCCAATGAGCAGCTACTGAGCCTATCTAGATATGCTTTTCAGCAAAGAATATCAAGAGAATGAAGCAAATTAGATAACAGAAGTAAATTAGAAAATTGTTTAAAATTGCATGCTCTATCTGAGGCATGAAAGAAAAAAATTGGGTTTTATGTCCCTTTAAGTGCCTTTTTACACGTCTAATGCTCTATGCAGACCAAGGAGAGAGGAACTGGAGTTAAAAAGGGGTTTTTCCATTCACATCTTACGGTCTAGAACCACCTGGCTGATATAGCTCAAAATCTGAATACTTCTAAATATTTTAATATCATATACTGAGAGGTCCAATATGTTATGTATGTGTCCATGTACAAAGGACTAAAAAGTGACAGATACCTAAATTAGGTTCCCCCAAGTTATCTCTAAATAACAAGTAGTTTATAATATAAATTATCCTCTACCTTATGATAAGGCACGTGCAGTCGTAGGAGGCATATGGGGCCAAAGTTTAATTAAATTAATTTTAGTAAAAAATAAATAAAAAAAAATCACCATTTTCCCCCCCCCATGTAACGCTATGGAGAGGCATCATACAGGACTGCATCTCTCCATAGTGAAACATGTATACATTTCCTTCAATAACAGCAGCATCAACCACTGGTTGTAAAAATACCTTAAAACTACCTAATGCAAAATATTGACCAATAGGAGCCCCCCCCCCATGCTGCCTTTTAGCAAGGGAGCCAATCAGAGACTGTCATATTCTCCTGGTGATTTACAGCACCAGGAGAACTTGACCGGCATTGATTGGCTCCCTGTGCATTTGCAAGGGAGCAGCATAGACAGCGCGGTACTGGCGGGAAGGAGAGACTGTTGCCTCCTGTTATCCATCTTGAGCCTGGATTTAAGTTTTAACTTGGTCTTGCGATCATCATCTGCATCAAGCGATCAGCTGCTGCCCTGGACCGTAAGTAATTGAGAGCGTGACAGTCAACCCTGCTAAATGTCAGGGGTTGAATACAGTGAGTACTGGATTAGTACGATAGTTTAACAAGTCTGCCACACAACAGTAATAAGAGGTATTGGATTGGACATAAGGTGCTGCCATCTACACTTTTGCCTAACAAGAAGATGTGTGTGATATTGCAATAACCACTTGACAATAAATAACGTTATTTAGAATCTGGCTACATAAATCAGCATTCTGTAAATTTTACAGAATACAGTATGTGTTTGACAGTGTTCAAAATAGAGTGTGAGTATGTGATGACACTGCAAGACAGTGTGGCAGTGTGAGAGAGTGTATGTGAAAGTGTGAGAGAGTGTATGTGACAGTGTGAGACTGTGTGAGAGACTGTGAGTGTGTGACAGTGTGAGACTGTGGGGCATATTTATCAAGCTCCAAATGGAGCTTGATGCCCCGTGTTTCTGGCGAGCCTGCAGCAGTTATGAAGCAGCGGTCACAAAGACCACTGCTCCATAACCTGTCCACCTGCTCTGAGCAGGCAGACAGACATCGCTGAAAATCAACCCGATCGAGTACGATCGGATTGATTGACACCGCCTGCTGGCGGGCCCATTGACCGCGAGTCTGCAGGGGGCAGCGTTGTACCAGCAGCTCTTGTGAGCTGCTGGTGCAATGCTGAATACGGCGAGCCTATTGCTCGCCGTATTCAGCGAGGTCTGTCGGACCTGATTAGCACTGTCGGATCAGGTCCGACAGACCTTGATAAATAGAGGCCTGTGAGTGTGTGTGTAACAGTGTGAGAGTGTGTGTGACAGTGTGAGAGTGTGTGTGACAGTGTGAGAGAGTGTATGGGACAGTGTGAGAGAGTGTATGTGACAGTGTGAGAGAGTTTATGTGACAAAGTGAGATTGTGTGTGAGACTGTGAATGTGTGACCATGTGAGAGAGTGTATGTGACAGTGTGAGAGAGTGTATGTGACAGTGTGAGACTGTGTGTGAGTGACAGTGTGAGACTGTGAGTGTGTGTGACAATGTCTGACTGTGAAGTGTGTGTGACAGTGTGAGAGAGTTTATGTGACAGTGTGAGACTGTGTGTGAGGCTGTGAGTGTGTGACAGTGTGTGACAATGTGAGACTGTGAGTGTGTGTGTGACAGTGTGAGACTGTGATAGTGTGTGTGACAGTGTGAGAGAGTGTATGTGACAGTGTGAGATTGTGTGTGAGACTGTGAGTGTGTGACAGTGTGGGACTGTGAGAGTGTGTGTGACAATGTGAGATTGTGAGAGTGTGTGTGTGACATTGTGAGTCTGTGAGTGACAGTGTGAGAGAGTGTATGTGACAGTGAGAGATTGTGTGTGAGACTGTGAGTGTGTGACCGTGTGGGAGAGTGTATGTGATAGTGTGAGAGAGTTTATGTGACAGTGTGAGACTGTGAGAGTTTGTGTGACAATGTGACAGTGTAAGAGAGTGTATGTGACAGTGTGAGATTGTGTCTGAGACTGTGAGTGTGTAACAGTGTGAAAGAGTGTATATTACAGTGTGAGACTGTGGGAGTGTATGTGACAGTGTGAGAGAGTGTATGTGACAGTGTGAGATTGTGTGTGAGACTGTGAGTGTGTGAAAGTGTGAGAGAGTTTATGTGACAGTGTGAGACTGTGTGTGAGACTGAGTGTGTGACAATGTGAGACTGTGAGAGTGTATGTGACAGTGTGAGAGAGTGTATGTGACAGTGTGAGACTGTGAGGCCAAATTATCAAAGGTCTTGCGGACCTGATCCAATAGTGCGGATCAGGTCCGCAATTACCTCGCTGAATGTGGAGAACAATACGGGAGAGTGTATGTGACAGTGTGATAGAGTTTATGTGACAGTGTGAGACTGCAAGAGTGTGTGTGACAATGTGAGAGTGTGTGTGACAGTGTGAGACTGTGAGAGTGTATGTGACAGTGTGAGAGAGTGTATGTGACAGTGTGAGACTGTGTGTGAGACTGTGAGTGTGTGACAGTGTGAGACTGTGAGAGTGTGTGTGACAGTTTGAGACTGTGAGTGTATGTGACAGTGTGAGACTGTGTGTGTGACAGTGTGAGAGAGTGTATGTAACATTGTGAGACTGTGTGTGTGACATTGTGAGACTGTGTGTGTGACAGTTTGAGACTTTGTGTGTGTGACAGTGTGAGAGAGTGTATGTGACAGTGTGAGAGTGTATGTGACAGTGTGAGACTGTGAGTGTGTGACAGTGTGAGACTGTAAGAGTGTGTGACAGTGTGAGACTGTGTGACAGTCTAATTTAATGGTAAATTTAAGCTACCTCTATCGGGCTCATATATGTGTTTCTCGGGCATACCATAAACAGTGCCTCACCAGCCTCTGACCTTACCACACGTCACGACACCACAAAAATATAGGCTATGTAGGAAACCAACTATCCAGAGTAAGAACTTTAGCAAGAGCTGTCTCGTCCTAGATTGAGTGCTGCCAGTTGAAGCTTAGGGTGAGGGAACCCATGTCACATAGCATGGGATTGTTGTTCATTTGACAAAATAGTTATGTCCTAAAAAGTGAAAATTACTGTTATAACTCATATTCATGCTCAAAGGAGAAGTGTAAACCCACTTTAATGTGTTAGACAGCTATAGTCTGTAATTGTAGTGTGCTCACATTTTATCCACGTGCTTAAATTTTTAAACAAGAAGGAGAGTGACATCTACTGGTATATTTGATGTAGTACATGTGAAGTGATGTTTCAGAGTTCTACGGTGTTTGTTTATTTGACTTTCTGTATAAATCATTTTTATACCCATTAATATACAGCAATACAGAACTAAATAATGCCAATGTTCACATTATTTATACATGCCATATATTTTATTGCAACAGCATATATACTATCATAATGACATAAGTCCAATCTCTCTAGCTTCACCGGCTTGACCTCCCTCACCAGCTTCAAATTCCTAAGTTCTATGTAGCTGATTCACCAATGCTGACTAATCTCTATATAATTTAGTAAATTGGCTGCTTAGAATAGCATAGGAACTGGTGAAACTGAATGACTATAGATGCATGTGAACCTCTTAGTGAATTCTGTTTAAATTGTATACCATAGCTGGGTCAGGTACATTGAAGCACACTTAACGTGATGGTAACACTGTCAGATGGCAATCACGGGTATTGGTTTATAGTTGGAAACGTCACCTCACTGAGAGAAGAGCGCTGTGCTGTGGGCGGTGGAGGCTCTGACTTTAATGAGGTGCTGCGGCACCGACAGGGTGAGTTTAGCCCTCTTTTTTTAATAAGTGATCAATGAAAGTTCAAATTATTTTTAGTGATGGTAAATTCTAGTGTTTTTTAAACACTTGGATTTACCACCACTTTAAAGGGATAGTAAAAACAATCTATTTACAGTATGCATATAAAAGAGCAACAATTAACACAGCTTTATCACTGAGTCATTTCACACCACAGTGCATTTAAAGTGACATTAAACTGCTGGGGAAAAAAGAAAACGGCTGCACACTACAGACTTAAAAGTTAAAGTATAACTTTTAATATAATATATTTAAGAACATGGTACATAGAGGCAGCAAAAACAGTAGTCCTATGGGACTGCTGTTTTTGCTGCCTCTAAATATGTTATATTTTAACTTTTAAGTCTGTAGTGTGCAGCCGTTATCTTTTTTTTCTGCTTGTTTTCTTGCGGCGGAACCGGCCGCTTAGTGGCGTGCACCCCCTCGGCTGTTACACACCTCAGTCCTCTTGGCACTTCCAGTGTCATTTACAGCCTTCATGGGATCTGGAGCGGTTTGTACCTCAGAGGAGAAATTAAAATGCTGGGCACAACTACCATAGAATGGTCACTACTCTGTATGCCAATGCTTTAACTCCTGTTTTCTGCAGCTGTCTTTAAAGCTGTTTTGCTAGTTTAACCCCTTAAATGGTGTTTAATGATGAAGCTCCACCTCTTTGTACTGGGGGCTGCCATTTTGGAGCAAAGGTGTTCTCTCATACTGTGACAAAAGTAGTGTGCATTTACATATCAAATAGACTGTCAGCAACTTGTTGACAAATGTATAATGTGCTTCAGGTTAGGGTGCATGACACAAAGCAGGAGCTGTACATTTTTGCAGCTGCGGCATTGCTCTATATTATTGTTGTGTGCTTTTTAACATTTATTCTCTGTAACTGTAAAACTAAACAAAATGCAAAAATGTAAAGCTCACATGATGTGTCATGCACATTAAATTCAAGAAAATAATACAGCTGTAAAAAAGTGACCAATAATACTGCTCTGTGCAGTGCACTGCTTCTGTCACAGGTTGTGAGAATACCTGAGCTCCAAGATGGCAACTCCCAGTATGAAGAGGCGGAGCTTCAGTATCTGGCACTTTTAAGCTATTTAAACAGGAAAACTGATTTGAAAAGAGCTGCAGGAACAGGGTGAAATGGAATAACACAGTGAGTAGTTACTATTCTTTTGTAGTTGTGCACAGCAGTTTAATGTCCCTTTAAATATCACTTTCAATGCTTTGGGGTAGATTTAACAAAGGTTGAGCGGCAGTGGCGACTCTAGGAATAATATATAGGGGGGCACATAAGATACCACAGTCAAAACTGGGGGGGCACTAATCATTTTCACCACTAAATCATACCACTGAAAAAAAAAAAAAAATAAGGGGATAGTAGCTGTAGTGAGAGGATAGAGGCTGTAGTGGGGTATATGGTCTGTAGTGAGGGGATAGGAGCTGTACTGGGGTATAGGGGCTGTTTTGATGGGATACAGCCTGTAGTGAGGGCATAGGAGCTGTATTGGGGGATAGGAGCTGTATTGGGGGATAGGAGCTGTATTGATGGTATAGGGCTGAAGTGGGGTATAGGGACTGTAGTGGGAGGATAGGGGATGTAGTGGGAGGATAGGGGATGTACTGGGAGGATAGGGGATGTAGTGGGTGGATAGGGGTTGTAGTTGGGGGATAGGGGTTGTAGTTGGGGGATAGGGGCTTTAGTGGGGGGATAGGGGCTGTATTGGGGTACTAAAAAAAAACTAAACGAAAATGTATTCCCTTCTCCCTGAGTTTTACCTTATACCAGGGAGGGGGGGAATCCTGAACCCTAGTGGTGGTCCCGTGGGATTTGGAGTTTATCTGTCCACAATAAAGGAATTATCTATCTTTTTAAACAATAACATTTCTGGAGTAGACTATCCCTTTAAAAATAAAGAATTTTAGTTCTGACAGAGGATGCATTAATGTACTACGATTAATTAAATTTACATTGTTCTATTTGTATCCAGGAGCAGCAATGCACTACTGGAAGCTAACTGGTGATTGGAGGTCACACACACATGCCTCTTGTCATTGGCTCACCATGGCCTAGATTTGGAGTTTGGCGTTAGCCGTGAAAACCAGCGTTAGAGGCTCCTAACGCTGGTTTTAGGCTACTGCCGGTATTTGGAGTCACTCAAAATAGGGTCTAACGCTCACTTTTCAGCCGCGACTTTTCCATACCGCAGATCCCCTTACGTCAATTGCGTATCCTATCTTTTCAATGGGATCTTTCTAACTCCGGTATTTAGAGTCGTGTCTGAAGTGAGCGTTAGAAATCTAACGACAAAACTCCAGCCGCAGGAAAAAAAGTCAGTAGTTAAGAGCTTTTTGGGCTAACGCCGGTTTATAAAGCTCTTAACTACTGTGCTCTAAAGTACACTAACACCCATAAACTACCTATGTACCCCTAAACTGAGGTCCCCCCACATCACCGCCACTCGATTCAATTTTTTTAACCCCTAATCTGCCGACTGCCACCTACGTTATACTTATGTAATCTGCTGCCCCTAACACCGCCGACCCCTATATTATATTTATTAACCCCTAACCTGCCCCCCTCAACGTCGCCTCTAACTGCCTACACTTATTAACCCCTAATCTGCCAACCGCAAAGAGCCGCCACCTACATTATAGCTATGTACCCCTAATCTGCTGCCCCTAACTCCGCCGACCCCTATATTATATTTATTAACCCCTAATCTGCCCCCACAACGTCGCCTCCACCTGCCTACACTTATTAACCCCTAATCTGCCGACCGGACCGCACCGCTACTATAATAAAGTTATTAACCCCTAATCCGCCTCACTAACCCTATAATAAATAGTATTAACCCCTAATCTGCCCTCCCTAACATCGCCAACACCTAACTTCAATTATTAACCCCTAATCTGCCGACCGGAGCTCACCTCTATTCTAATAAATGTATTAACCCCTAAAGCTAAGTCTAACCCTAACACTAACACCCCCCTAAGTTAAATATAATTTTAATCTAACGAAATTAATTAACTCTTATTAAATAAATTATTCCTATTTAAAGCTAAATACTTACCTGTAAAATAAATCCTAATATAGCTACAATATAAATTATAATTACATTGTAGCTATTTTAGGATTAATATTTATTTTACAGGCAACTTTGTAATTATTTTAACCAGGTACAATAGTTATTAAATAGTTAAGAACTATTTAATAGCTAAAATAGTTAAAATAATTACAAATTTACCTGTAAAATAAATCCTAACCTAAGTTACAATTAAACCTAACACTACACTATCAATAAATTAATTAAATAAAATACCTATAATTATCTACAATTAAACCTACCACTACACTATCAATAAATAAATTAAATACAATACCTACAAATAACTACAATGAAATAAACTAACTAAAGTACAAAAAATAAAAAAGAAACTAAATTAAGAAAAATAAAAAAATATTTACAAACATAAGAAAAATATTACAACAATTTTAAACTAATTACACCTACTCTAAGCCCCCTAATAAAATAACAAAGACCCCCAAAATAACAAAATGCCCTACCCTATTCTAAATTACTACATTTCAAAGCTCTTTTACCTTACCAGCCCTGAACAGGGCCCTTTGCGGGGCATGCCCCAAGAAGTTCAGCTCTTTTGCCTGTAAAAAAAAACATACAATACCCCCCCCCAACATTACAACCCACCACCCACATACCCCTAATCTAACCCAAACCCCCCTTAAATAAACCTAACACTAAGCCCCTGAAGATCATCCTACCTTGTCTTCACCCTACCAGGTTCACCGATCCATCCTGAAGAGCTCCTCCGATGTCCTGATCCAAGCCCAAGCGGGGGGCTGAAGAGGTCCATGATCCAGCTGAAGTCTTCATCCAAGCGGGAGCTGAAGAGGTCCATGATCCGGATGAAGTCTTCTATCAACGGCATCTTCAATCTTCTTTCTTCCGGATCCATCTTGCAGACCTCCAACGCGGAACATCCTCTTCTCCCGACGCCTACTAGCCGAATGACGGTTCCTTTAAGGAACGTCATCCAAGATGGCGTCCCTCGAATTCCGATTGGCTGATAGGATTCTATCAGCCAATCGGAATTAAGGTAGGAATATTCTGATTGGCTGATGGAATCAGCCAATCAGAATCAAGATCAATCTATTGGCTGATCCAATCAGCCAATCAGATTGAGCTCGCATTCTATTGGCTGATCGGAACAGCCAATAGAATGCAAGCTCAATCTGATTGGCTGATCGAATCAGCCAATCGGATTGAACTTGATTCTGATTGGCTGATTCCATCAGCCAATCAGAATATTCCTACCTTAATTCCGACTGGCTGATAGAATCCTATCAGCCAATCGGAATTCGAGGGACGCCATCTTGGATGACGTCCCTTAAAGGAACCGTCATTCGGCTAGTAGGTGTCGGGAGAAGAGGATGTTCCGCGTCGGAGGTCTGCAAGATGGATCCGGAAGAAAGAAGATTGAAGATGCCGTTGATAGAAAACTTCATCCGGATCATGGACCTCTTCAGCTCCCGCTTGGATGAAGACTTCATCCGGATCATGGACCTCTTCAGCTCCCGCTTGGATGAAGACTTCAGCCGGATCATGGACCTCTTCAGCCCCCCGCTTGGGCTTGGATCAGGACATCGGAGGAGCTCTTCAGGACGGATCGGTGAACCTGGTAGGGTGAAGACAAGGTAGGAAGATCTTCAGGGGCTTAGTGTTAGGTTTATTTAAGGGGGGTTTGGGTTAGATTAGGGGTATGTGGGTGGTGGGTTGTAATGTTGGGGGGGGTATTGTATGTTTTTTTTTACAGGCAAAAGAGCTGAACTTCTTGGGGCATGCCCCGCAAAGGGCCCTGTTCAGGGCTGGTAAGGTAAAAGAGCTTTGAAATGTAGTAATTTAGAATAGGGTAGGGCATTTTGTTATTTTGGGGGTCTTTGTTATTTTATTAGGGGGCTTAGAGTAGGTGTAATTAGTTTAAAATTGTTGTAATATTTTTCTGATGTTTGTAAATATTTTTTTATTTTTTGTAACTTAGTTCTTTTTTATTTTTTGTACTTTAGATAGTTTATTTCATTGTAGTTATTTGTAAGTATTGTATTTAATGAATGTATTGATAGTGTAGTGTTAGGTTTAATTGTAGGTAATTGTAGGTAGTTTATTTAATTAATTTAATGATAGTATAGTGTTAGGTTTAATTGTAACTTAGGTTAGGATTTATTTTACAGGTAATTTTGTTATTATTTTAACTAGGTAACTATTAAATAGTTCTTAACTATTTAATAGCTATTGTACCTGGTTAAAATAATTACAAAGTTGCCTGTAAAATAAATATTAATCCTAAAATAGCTACAATGTAATTATAATTTATATTGTAGCTATATTAGGATTTATTTTACAGGTAAGTATTTAGCTTTAAATAGGAATAATTTATTTAATAAGAGTTAATTTATTTTGTTAGATTAAAATTATATTTAATTTAGGGGGGTGTTAGTGTTAGGGTTAGACTTAGCTTTAGGGGTTAATACATTTATTAGAATAGCGGTGAGCTCCGGTCAGCAGATTAGGGGTTAATGTTTGAAGTTAGGTGTCGGCGATGTTAGGGAGGGCAGATTAGGGGTTAATACTATTTATTATAGGGTTAGTGAGGCGGATTAGGGGTTAATAACTTTATTATAATAGCGGTGCGGTCCGCTCGGCAGATTAGGGGTTAATAATTGTAGGTAGGTAGCGGCGACGTTGTGGGGGGCAGATTAGGGGTTAATAAATATAATATAGGGGTCGGTGGTGTTAGGGGCAGCAGATTAGGGGTACATAAGGATAATGTAAGTAGCGGCGGTTTACGGAGCGGCAGATTAGGGGTTAATAATAATATGCAGGGGTCAGCGATAGCGGGGGCGGCAGATTAGGGGTTAATAAGTGTAAGGCTAGGGGTGTTTAGACTCGGGGTACATGTTAAAGTGTTAGATGCAGACGTAGGAAGTGTTTCCCCTTAGCAAACAATGGGGCTGCGTTAGGAGCTGAACGCGGCTTTTTTGCAGGTGTTAGGTTTTTTTTTCCAGCTCAAACAGCCCCATTGTTTCCTATGGGGGAATCGTGCACGAGCACGTTTTTTAGGCTGGCCGCTTGCGTAAGCAACTCTGGTATCGAGAGTTGAAGCTGCGTTAAATATGCTCTACGCTCCTTTTTTGGAGCCTAACGCAGCCTTTATGTGGACTCTCAATACAAGAGTTATTTTTATGGTGCGGCCAGAAAAAACCCGGCGTTAGCTACGCGGGTCATTACCGACAAAACTCTAAATCTAGGCCCATATGTTTTTAGTTAAGTTCCAATAGTGTTTTGCTGCTCTGGAGATGACTATCAGTTTGACCCTTTTGCAGAGTTAAACAAATAGGTGTATACAAGCACCAGTGTAATAATTAAATGCTCTAACATACAGCATGCTCTTTTTGCACGTTCTTTGTCCCTTTAATATAAGCATATAGTATATAGTTTATTGTTAAAGGGACATGAAACTGAAAAATGTTCCTTCGTGATTCAGATAGAGCATACAATTGTCATCACATTTACTTCATTCTCTTTGTATACTTTGTTTAAGGATGGGGCAATGCACTACTGGGAGGTAGCTGAATACATTAAGTGAGCCAATGACAAGAGACATATGTGCAGCCACCAATCAGCTGCTGCCTTCCAGTAGTGTATTGCTGCTCCTGCTCCTACCCATGTTTGCTGATCAACAAAGGATTCCAAGAGAATTTAGCAAATCATAATAATAATAGAAGTAAACTGGAAAGTTGCTTAAAAATTATGCGTAAATCATGAAAGAAAAATTCTGGGTTTCATGTTCCTTTAATATGAAGTCATAAAGATAAATCAATATATCATATTTGCAGGAATTGCCGACTGTACTGAAAATTAACAGTTGTTTTTCTTATTTTTACCTTTATAGCTCTTGGAAATTATGGCCTAGATTTAACCCCTTAATGACCACAGCACTTTTCCATTTTCTGTCCGTTTGGGACCAAGGCTATTTTTACATTTTTGCGGTGTTTGTGTTTAGCTGTAATTTTCTTCTTACTCATTTACTGTACCCACACATATTATATACCGTGTTTCTCGCCATTAAATGGACTTTCTAAAGATACCATTATTTTCATCATATCTTATAATTTACTATAAAAAAAATGATAAAATATGAGGAAAAAATGGAAAAAAACACACTTTTTCTAACTTTGAGCCCCAAAATCTGTTACATATCTACAACCACCAAAAAACACCCATGCTAAATAGTTTCTAAATTTTGTCCTGAGTTTAGAAATACCCAATGTTTACATGTTCTTTGCTTTTTTTGCAAGTTATAGGGCCATAAATACAAGTAGCACTTTGCTATTTCCAAACCATTTTTTTCCAAAATTAGCGCTAGTTACATTAGAACACTAATATCTTTCAGGAATCCCTGAATATCCCTTGACATGTATATATTTTATTTTAGTAGACATCCCAAATTATTGATCTAGGCCCATTTTGGTATATTTCATACCACCATTTCACCGCCAAATGCGATCAAAAAATCGTTCACTTTTTCACAAACTTTCGGTTTCTCACTGAAATTATTTACAAACAACTTGTGCAATTATGGCATAAATGGTTGTAAATTCTTCTCTGGGATCCCCTTTGTTCAGAAATAGCAGACATATATGGCTTTGGCGTTGCTTTTTGGTAATTAGAAGGCCGCTAAATGCCACTGCGCACCACAAGTGTATTATGCCCAGCAGTTAAGGGGTTAATTAGGGAGCTTTTAGGGAGCTTGTAGGGTTAATTTTAGCTTTAGTGTAGTGTAGTAGACAACCCCAAGTATTGATCTAGGCACATTTTGGTATATTTCATGCCACCATTTCACCGCCAAATGCGATCAAATTAAAAAAAAACGTAAATTTTTTCACAATTTTAGGTTTCTCACTGAAATCATTTACAAACAGCTTGTGCAATTATGGCACAAATGGTTGTAAATGCTTGTCTGGGATCCCCTTTGTTCAGAAATAGCAGACATATATGACTTTGGCGTTGCTTTCTGGTAATTAGAAGGCCGCTAAATCCTGCTGCGCCTCACACGTGTATTATGGCTAGCAGTGAAGGGGTTAATTAGGGAGTTTGTAGGGAGCTTGCAGGGTTAATTTTAGCTTTAGTGTAGAGATCAGCCTCCCATCTGACACATCCCACCCCCTGATCCCTCCCAAACAGCTCCCTTCCCTCCCCCACCCCACAATTGTCCCCGCCATCTTAAGTACTGGCAGAAAGTCTGCCAGTACTAAAATAAAAGGGTTTTTAAAAAAATAAATACATTTTTTTTAGCATATTTACATATGCTACTGTGTAGGATCCCCCCCTTAGCCCCCAACCTCCCTGATCCCCCCCAAAACCGCTCTCTAACCCTCCCCTCTGCCTTATTGGGGGCCATCTTGGGTACTGGCAGCTGTCTGCCAGTACCCAGTTTGCAATAAAAAGTGCTTTTTTTTTTGTTTTTGGTTTTTTTCTGTAGTGTAGCTTTGTAGCTTCCCCCCCACACACACACAGACAAACCCCCACCACCTTGCTGATCGTTTTTTTTTTTTTTTAATTATTTACATTTTTTTTACATTTTTTATTTCAGAATTTTCTGCCCCCACCCTCCCGTGCATGCGCGCCCCCAGCCACCCCCCGCCCACGATCCCGCCCCCCTTCACACAACCAGGGCCATCGATGGCCGCCACCCGCCTCCCGGTCCGGCTCCCACCCACCAACGCAGTAAGCCACCGATCTCCGGTGCAGAGAGGGCCACAGAGTGGCTCTCTCTGCACCGGATGGCTTACAAAGGTTATTGCAGGATGCCTCCATATCGAGGCATCACTGCAATAACCGGAAAGCATCTGGAAGCGAGCAGGATCGCTTCCAGCTGCTTTCCACACTGAGGTCGTGCAGGGTACGTTCTCAGGCATTAACTGCCTTTTTTCTGAGGACGTACCCTGCACGTCCTCAGTCGTTAAGGGGTTAAAGTTTGGCGGTAGCCGTGAAAACCAGTGTTAGAGGCTCCTAACGCTGGTTTTAGGCTACCGCCGGTATTTGGAGTCAGTCAGGAAAGGGTCTAACGCTCACTTTTCAGCCGCGACTTTTCCATACCGCAGATCACCTTACGTTAATTGCGTATCCAATCTTTTCAATGGGATCTTTCTAACTCCGGTATTTAGAGTCGTGGCTGAAGTGAGCATTAGAAATCTAACGACAAAACTCCAGCCGCAGAAAAAAGTCAGTAGTTAAGAGCTTTCTGGGCTAACGCCGGTTTATAAAGCTCCTAACTACTGTACTCTAAAGTACACTAACACCCATAAACTACCTATGTACCCCTAAACCGAGGTCCCCCCACATCGCCGCCAATCGATTACATTTTTTTAACCCCTAATCTGCCGACCGCCACCTACGTTATACTTATGTACCCCTAATCTGCTGCCCCTAACACCGCCGACCCCTATATTATATTTATTAACCCCTAGTCTGCCCCCCACAACGTCACCGCCAGCTACCTACAATAATTAACCCCTAATCTGCCGACCGCAAAGTGCCGCTACTTACGTTATCCTTATGTACCCCTAATCTGCTGCCCCTAACATCGCCGACCCCTATATTATATTTATTAACCCCTAACCTGCCCCCCTCAACGTCGCCTCCACCTGCCTACACTTATTAACCCCTAATCTGCCGAGCGGATCTCACCGCTACTATAATAAAGTTATTAATCCCTAATCCGCCTCACTCCCGCCTCAATAACCCTATAATAAATAGTATTAACCCCTAATCTGCCCTCCCTAACATCGTCGACACCTAACTTCAAGTATTAACCCCTAATCTGCCGATCGGAGCTCACCGCTACTCTAATACATTTTTTAACCCCTAAAGCTAATTTTAACCCTAACACCCCCCTAAGTTAAATATAATTTTATTCTAACAAAATAAATTAACTCTTATTAAATAAATTATTCCTATTTAAAGCTAAATACTTACCTGTAAAATAAACCCTAATATAGCTACAACATAAATTATAATTATATTATAGCTATTTTAGGATTAATATTTATTTTACAGGCAACTTTGTATTTATTTTAACCAGGTACAATAGCTATTAAATAGTTAATAACTATTTAATAGCTAAAATAGTTAAAATAATTACAAAATTACCTGTAAAATAAATCCTAACCTAAGTTACAATTAAACCTAACACTACACTATCAATAAATAAATTATATAAACTACCTACAATTATCTACAATTAAACCTAACACTACACTATCAATAAATAAATTAAATTAAATACCTACAATTAAACCTAACACTACACTATCAATAAATTAATTAAATACAAAACCTACAATTATCTACAATTAAACCTAACACTACACTATCAATAAATTATTTAAATAAAATATCTACAAATAACTACAATGAAATAAACTAACTAAAGTACAAAAAATAAAAAAGAACTAAGTTACAAAAAATAAAAAAATATTTACAAACATTAGAAAAATATTACATCAATTTTAAACTAATTACACCTACTCTAAGCCCCCTAATAAAATAACAAAGCCCTCCAAAATAAAAAATGCCCTACCCTATTCTAAATTAAAAAAGTTCAAAGCTCTTTTACCTTACCAGCCCTGAACAGGGCCCTTTGCGGGGCATGCCCCAAGAAATTCAGCTCTTTTGTCTGTAAAAAAAAACACATACAATAACCCCCCCAACATTACAACCCACCACCCACATACCCCTAATCTAACCCAAACCCCCCTTAAATAAACCTAACACTAAGCCCCTGAAGATCTTCCTACCTTATCTTCACCATACCAGGTTCACCGATCGGTCCTCGGAAGTGTTGATCCAAGCCCAAGCGGGGGGCTGAAGAGTGACGTCCATCCTCGGGCTGAAGTCTGGATCCAAGCGGCGGCTGAAGAAATCCATCATCGGGCTGAAGTCGGAAGTCCATCATCGGGATGAAGTCTTCTATCAAGCCGCATCTTCAATCTTCTTTCTTCTGGAGCGGAGCGGAGCCATCTTCTTTCAAACCGACGCGGAACATCCTCTTCAACCGACGCCTACTCGCCGAATGACGGTTCCTTTAAATGACGTCATCCAAGATGGCGTCCCTCGAATTCCGATTGGCTGATAGGATTCTATCAGCCAATCGGAATTAAGGTAGGAATATTCTGATTGGCTGATGGAATCAGCCAATCAGAATCAAGTTCAATCCGATTGGCTGATCCAATCAGCGAATCAGATTGAGCTCGCATTCTATTGGCTGTTCCGATCAGCCAATAGAATGCAAGCTCAATCTGATTGGCTGATTGGATCAGCCAATCGGATTGAACTTGATTCTGATTGGCTGATTCCATCAGCCAATCAGAATATTCCTACCTTAATTCCGATTGGCTGATAGAATCCTATCAGCCAATCGGAATTCGAGGGAAGCCATCTTGGATGACGTCATTTAAAGGAACCGTCATTCAGCGAGTAGGCGTCGGTTGAAGAGGATGTTCCGCGTCGGTTGGAAAGAAGATGGCTCCGCTCCGCTCCAGAAGAAAGAAGATTGAAGATGCGGCTTGATAGAAGACTTCATCCCGATGATGGATTTCTTCAGCCGCCGCTTGCATCCAGACTTCAGCCCGAGGATGGACGTCACTCTTCAGCCCCCCGCTTGGGCTTGGATCAACACTTCCGAGGACCGATCGGTGAACCTGGTATGGTGAAGATAAGGTAGGAAGATCTTCAGGGGCTTAGTGTTAGGTTTATTTAAGGGGGGTTTGGGTTAGATTAGGGGTATGTTGGTGGTGGGTTGTAATGTTGGGGGGGGGTTATTGTATGTGTTTTTTTTACAGACAAAAGAGCTGAATTTCTTGGGGCATGCCCCGCAAAGGGCCCTGTTCAGGGCTGGTAAGGTAAAAGAGCTTTGAACTTTTTTAATTTAGAATAGGGTAGGGCATTTTTTATTTTGGGGGGCTTTGTTATTTTATTAGGGGGCTTAGAGTAGGTGTAATTAGTTTAAAATTGTTGTAATATTTTTCTAATGTTTGTAAATATTTTTTTATTTTTTGTAACTTAGTTCTTTTTTATTTTTTGTTCTTTAGTTAGTTTATTTCATTGTAGTTATTTGTAGATATTTTATTTAAATAATTTATTGATAGTGTAGTGTTAGGTTTAATTGTAGATAATTGTAGGTATTGTATTTAATTAATTTATTGATAGTGTAGTGTTAGGTTTAATTGTAGATAATTGTAGGTAGTTTATATAATTTATTTATTGATAGTGTAGTGTTAGGTTTAATTGTAACTTAGGTTAGGATTTATTTTACAGGTAATTTTGTAATTATTTTAACTATTTTAGCTATTAAATAGTTATTAACTATTTAATAGCTATTGTACCTGGTTAAAATAAATACAAAGTTACCTGTAAAATAAATATAAATCCTAAAATAGCTATAATATAATTATAATTTATATTGTAGCTATATTAGGATTTATTTTACAGGTAAGTATTTAGCTTTAAATAGGAATAAGTTATTTAATAAGAGTTAATTTATTTCGTTAGATAAAAATTATATTTAATTTAGGGGGGTGTTAGTGTTAGGGTTAGACTTAGCTTTAGGAGTTAATACATTTATTAGAATAGCGGTGAGCTCCAGTCGGCAGATTAGGGGTTAATGTTTGAAGTTAGGTGTCGGCGATGTTAGGGAGGGCAGATTAGGGGTTAATACTATTTATTATAGGGTTAGTGAGGCGGATTAGGGGTTAATAACTTTATTATAATAGCGGTGCGGTCCGCTCGGCAGATTAGGGGTTAATAAGTGTAGGCAGGTGGAGGCGACGTTGTGGGGGGCAGATTAGGGGTTAATAAATATAATATAGTGGTCGGTGGTGTTAGGGGCAGCAGATTAGGGGTACATAGGGATAATGTAAGTACCGGCGGTTTACGGAGCGGCAGATTAGGGGTTAAAAAAAATATGCAAGGGTCAGCGATAGCGGGGGCGGCAGAATAGGGGTTAATAAGTGTAAGGTTAGGGGTGTTTAGACTCGGGGTACATGTTAGAGTGTGAGGTGCAGACGTAGGAAGTGTTTCCCCATAGACAACAATGGGGCTGCGTTTTCATCTACTCTAGTGTTCAATAGGGAGCACTGGCTTTTTATCCGTATAACAACATAGCTTCTACAATATTATCACCTCTGCTATATTTTATCCACTACCTATTTTCTAATATTACTGAATAAATAACATATGCCTAGATTTAGAGTTTTGCGGCCAAAGGGGTGCGTTAGCTACGCATGCTTTTTTCTGGCCGCACCTTTTAAATACCTCTGGTATTGAGAGTTCACAGAATGGCTGCGTTAGGCTCCAAAAAAGGAGCGTAGAGCATATTTAACGCAACTTCAACTCTCGATACCAGCGGTGCTTACGGACGCGGCCAGCTTCAAAAACGTGCTCGTGCACGATTCCCCCATAGAAAACAATGGGGCTGTTTGAGCTGAAAAAAACCCTAACACCTGCAAAAAAGCCGCGTTCAGCTCCTAACGCAGCCCCATTGTTTGCTATGGGGAAACACTTCCTACGTCTGCACCTAACACTCTAACATGTACCCTGAGTGTAAACACCCCTAACCTTACACTTATTAACCCCTATTCTGCCGCCCCGCTATCGCTGACCCCTGCATATTATTATTAACCCCTAATCTGCCGCTCTGTAAACCGCCGCTACTTACATTATCCCTATGTACCCCTAATCTGCTGCCCCTAACACCGCCGACCCCTATATTATATTTATTAACCCCTAATCTGCCCCCCACAACGTCGCCTCCACCTGCCTACACTTATTAACCCCTAATCTGCCGAGTGGTCCGCACTGCTATTATAATAAAGTTATTAACCCCTAATCCGCCTCACTAACCCTATAATAAATAGTATTAACCCCTAATCTGCCCTCCCTAACATCGCTGACACCTAACTTCAAACATTAACCCCTAATCTGCCGACTGGAGCTCACCGCTATTCTAATAAATGTATTAACCCCTAAAGCTAAGTCTAACCCTAACACTAACACCCCCCTAAGGTAAATATAATTTAAATCTAACGAAATTAATTAACTCTTATTAAATAAATCATTCCTATTTAAAGCTAAATACTTACCTGTAAAATAAATCCTAATATAGCTACAATATAAATTATAATTATATTATAGCTATTTTAGGATTTATATTTATTTTACAGGTAACTTTGTATTTATTTTAACCAGGTACAATAGCTATTAAATAGTTAATAACTATTTAATAGCTAAAATAGTTAAAATAATTACAAAATTACCTGTAAAATAAATCCTAACCTAAGTTACAATTAAACCTAACACTACACTATCAATAAATTAATTAAATAAAATACCTACAATTACCTACAATTAAACCTAACACTACACTATCAATAAATTAATTAAATACAATATCTACAAATAAATACAATGAAATAAACTAACTAAAGTACAAAAAATAAAAAAGAACTAAGTTACAAAAAATAAAAAATATTTACAAACATTAGAAAAATATTACAACAATTTTAAACTAATTACACCTACTCTAAGCCCCCTAATAAAATAACAAAGCCCCCCAAAATAAAAAAATGCCCTACCCTATTCAAAGCTCTTTTACCTTACCAGCCCTGAACAGGGCCCTTTGCGGGGCATGCCCCAAAGAATTCAGCTCTTTTGCCTGTAAAAAAAACATACAATACCCCCCCCCCCAACATTACAACCCACCACCCACATACCCCTAATCTAACCCAAACCCCCCTTAAATAAACCTAACACTAAGCCCCTGAAGATCTTCCTACCTTATCTTCACCATACCAGGTTCACCGATCGGTCCTCGGAAGTGTTGATCCAAGCCCAAGCGGGGGGCTGAAGAGTGACGTCCATCCTCGGGCTGAAGTCTGGATCCAAGCGGCGGCTGAAGAAATCCATCATCGGGCTGAAGTCGGAAGTCCATCATCGGGATGAAGTCTTCTATCAAGCCGCATCTTCAATCTTCTTTCTTCTGGAGCGAAGCAGAGCCATCTTCTTCCAAGCTGACGCGGAACATCCTCTTCAACTGACGCCTACTCGCCGAATGACGGTTCCTTTAAATGACGTCATCCAAGATGGCGTCCCTCGAATTCCGATTGGCTGATAGGATTCTATCAGCCAATCGGAATTAAGGTAGGAATATTCTGATTGGCTGATGGAATCAGCCAATCAGAATCAAGTTCAATCCAATTGGCTGATCCAATCAGCCAATCAGATTGAGCTCGCATTCTATTGGCTGTTCCGATCAACACTTCCGAGGACCGATCGGTGAACCTGGTATGGTGAAGATAAGGTAGGAAGATCTTCAGGGGCTTAGTGTTAGGTTTATTTAAGGGGGTTTGGGTTAGATTAGGGGTATGTGGGTGGTGGGTTGAAATGTTGGGGGGGGTATTGTATGTTTTTTTACAGGCAAAAGAGCTGAATTCTTTGGGGCATGCCCCGCAAAGGGCCCTGTTCAGGGCTGGTAAGGTAAAAGAGCTTTGTACTTTTTTAATTTAGAATAGGGTAGGGCATTTTTTTATTTTGGGGGGCTTTGTTATTTTATTAGGGGGCTTAGAGTAGGTGTAATTAGTTTAAAATTGTTGTAATATTTTTCTAATGTTTGTAAATATTTTTTTATTTTTTGTAACTTAGTTCTTTTTTATTTTTGTACTTTAGTTAGTTTATTTCATTGTATTTATTTGTAGATATTGTATTTAATTAATTTATTGATAGTGTAGTGTTAGGTTTAATTGTAGATAATTGTAGGTAGTTTATTTAATTTATTTATTGATAGTGTAGTGTTAGGTTTAATTGTAACTTAGGTTAGGATTTATTTTACAGGTAATTTTGTAATTATTTTAACTATTTTAGCTATTAAATAGTTCTTAACTATTTAATAGCTATTGTACCTGGTTAAAATAAATACAAAGTTGCCTGTAAAATAAGTATTAATCCTAAAATAGCTATAATATAATTATAATTTATATTGTAGCTATATTAAGGTTTGTTTTACAGGTAAGTATTTAGATTTAAATAGGAATAATTTATTTAATAAGAGTTAATTTATTTCGTTAGAATTAAAATTATATTTAACTTAGGGGGTGTTATTGTTAGGTTTAAAATTAGCTTTAGGGGTTAAAAAATGTATTAGAGTAGCGGTGAGCTCCGATCGGCAGATTAGGGGTTAATACTTGAAGTTAGGTGTCGCGATGTTAGGGAGGGCAGATTAGGGGGTTAATACTATTTATTATAGGGTTATTGAGGCGGGAGTGAGGCGGATTAGGGGTTAATAACTTTATTATAATAGCGGTGAGATCCGCTCGCAGATTAGGTGTTAATAAGTGTAGGCAGGTGGAGGCGACGTTGAGGGGGGCAGATTAGGGGGTTAATAAATATAATATAGGGGTCGGCGGTGTTAGGGGCAGCAGATTAGGGGTACATAGCTATAATGTAGCTGGCGGCGCTTTGCGGTCAGCAGATTAGGGGGTTAATTATTGTAGGTAGCTGGCGGCGACGTTGTGGGGGGGCAGGTTAGGGGTTAATAAATATAATATAGGGGTCGGCGGTGTTAGGGGCAGCAGATTAGGGGTACATAAGTATAACGTAGGTGGCGGTCGGCAGATTAGGGGTTAAAAAAATTTAATCGAGTGGCGGCGATGTGGGGGGGGGGGCCTCGGTTTAGGGGTACATAGGTAGTTTTATGGGTGTTAGTGTACTTTAGAGCACAGTAGTTAAGAGCTTTATAAACCGGCGTTAGCCCAGAAAGCTCTTAACTACTGACCTTTTTCTGCGGCTGGAGTTTTGTCGTTAGATTTCTAACGCTCACTTCAGCCACGACTCTAAATACCGGAGTTAGAAAGATCCCATTGAAAAGATAGGATACGCAATTGACGTAAGGGGATCTGCGGTATGGAAAAGTCGCGGCTGGAAAGTGAGCGTTAGACCCTTTCCTGACTGACTCCAAATACCGGCGGTAGCCTAAAACCAGCGTTAGGAGCCTCTAACGCTGGTTTTGACGGCTACCTCCAAACTCTAAATCTAGGCCAGATTTGCTTGGTGGAAGTTGAACTTCGAGTCTGCGGATGCCCCTACCCTTGCTATCTAGTACTGCAAGTGGTTAGGCTGGTTTAGTTACAGTACACACAATAATGTGTACAGTGAAACCTGGATCCTGCCCATCTACCCAGTGGCGGACCTAATAAACAGAGGGCCCTGGTGCAATAACTTTTTCTGGGCCTCCTAATTAAAATAAAAACAAATAATATATATATATATATATATATATATATATATATATATGTATATATACACATACATACATTTATAGACACACACATAACACACATATAGACATGCATTTAAACACACATACATAATACACATATACATGCATTTAAACACACATACATAAATACACATATACATAAATTTATACACACATAGACATACATTTATACACACATACACAATACACATAGACATACATTTATGCACACACACATAATACACAGACATACATTTATACACACACACATAATACACAGACATACATTTCTACACACACATACATTTCTACACACACACATAATACACATATCCATAAATTTATACACACATACATAATACACATATCCATACATTTATACACACATACATAATACACATATACATACATTTATACACACAAACATAATACACATATACATACATTTATACAGACATACATTTATACACACACACATAATACACATATACATACATTTATACACATATACATACATTTATACACACATACATAATACACATATACATACATTTATACACATATACATACATTTATACACACATACATAATACACATATACATGCATTTAAACACACATACATAAATACACATATACATAAATTTATACACACATAGACATACATTTATACACACATACACAATACACATAGACATACATTTATGCACACACACATAATACACAGACATACATTTATACACACACACATAATACACAGACATACATTTCTACACACACATACATTTCTACACACACACATAATACACATATCCATACATTTATACACACATACATAATACACATATCCATACATTTATACACACATACATAATACACATATACATACATTTATACACACAAACATAATACACATATACATACATTTATACAGACATACATTTATACACACACACATAATACACATATACATACATTTATACACATATACATACATTTATACACACATACATAATACACATATACATACATTTATACACATATACATACATTTATACACACATACATAATACACATATACATACATTTATACATACATACATAATACACATATACATAATACACATATACACACACACATAATACACATATACATACATTTATACACACATACATAATACACATATACATACATACATATACACACACACATAATACACATATACATACATTTATACACACATACATAAATACATTTATACACACATACATAATACACATATACATACATTTATACACACATACATAAATACATTTATACACACATACATAATAAACATATACATACATTTATACACACATACATAATACACATATACATACATTTATGCACACATACATAATACACATATACATACATTTATACACACATACATAATACACATATACATACATATACAGGGAGTGCAGAATTATTAGGCAAATGAGTATTTTGACCACATCATCCTCTTTATGCATGTTGTCTTACTCCAAGCTGTATAGGCTCGAAAGCCTACTACCAATTAAGCATATTAGGTGATGTGCATCTCTGTAATGAGAAGGGGTGTGGTCTAATGACATCAACACCCTATATCAGGTGTGCATAATTATTAGGCAACTTCCTTTCCTTTGGCAAAATGGGTCAAAAGAAGGACTTGACAGGCTCAGAAAAGTCAAAAATAGTGAGATATCTTGCAGAGGGATGCAGCACTCTTAAAATTGCAAAGCTTCTGAAGCGTGATCACCGAACAATCAAGCGTTTCATTCAAAATAGTCAACAGGGTCGCAAGAAGCGTGTGGAAAAACCAAGGCGCAAAATAACTGCCCATGAACTGAGAAAAGTCAAGCGTGCAGCTGCCAAGATGCCACTTGCCACCAGTTTGGCCATATTTCAGAGCTGCAACATCACTGGAGTGCCCAAAAGCACAAGGTGTGCAATACTCAGAGACATGGCCAAGGTAAGAAAGGCTGAAAGACGACCACCACTGAACAAGACACACAAGCTGAAACATCAAGACTGGGCCAAGAAATATCTCAAGACTGATTTTTCTAAGGTTTTATGGACTGATGAAATGAGAGTGAGTCTTGATGGGCCAGATGGATGGGGCCCGTGGCTGGATTGGTAAAGGGCAGAGAGCTCCAGTCCAACTCAGACGCCAGCAAGGTGGAGGTGGAGTACTGGTTTGGGCTGGTATCATCAAAGATGAGCTTGTGGGGCCTTTTCGGGTTGAGGAGGGAGTCAAGCTCAACTCCCAGTCCTACTGCCAGTTTCTGGAAGACACCTTCTTCAAGCAGTGGTACAGGAAGAAGTCTGCATCCTGATTTTCATGCAGGACAAGGCTCCATCACACGCGTCCAAGTACTCCACAGCGTGGCTGGCAAGAAAGGGTATAAAAGAAGAAAATCTAATGACATGGCCTCCTTGTTCACCTGATCTGAACCCCATTGAGAACCTGTGGTCCATCATCAAATGTGAGATTTACAAGGAGGGAAAACAGTACACCTCTCTGAACAGTGTCTGGGAGGCTGTGGTTGCTGCTGCACGCAATGTTGATGGTGAACAGATCAAAACACTGACAGAATCCATGGATGGCAGGCTTTTGAGTGTCCTTGCAAAAAAAGGTGGCTATATTGGTCACTGATTTGTTTTTGTTTTGTTTTTGAATGTCAGAAATGTATATTTGTGAATGTTGAGATGTTATATTGGTTTCACTGGTAAAAATAAATAATTGAAATGGGTATATATTTGTTTTTTGTTAAGTTGCCTAATAATTATGCACAGTAATAGTCACCTGCACACACAGATATCCCCCTAAAATAGCTAAAACTAAAAACAAACTAAAAACTACTTCCAAAAATATTCAGCTTTGATATTAATGAGTTTTTTGGGTTCATTGAGAACATGGTTGTTGTTCAATAATAAAATTAATCCTCAAAAATACAACTTGCCTAATAATTCTGCACTCCCTGTACACACACACATAATACACATATACATACAGTTATACACATAAATACATTTATACACACATACATAATACAAATATACATACATTTATACACACATACATACATTTATACACACATACATAATACACATATACATACATTTATACACACATACATAATACAAATATACATACATTTATGCACACATACATAATACACATATACATACATTTATACACACATACATAATACACATATACATACATTTATGCACACATACATAATACAAATATACAAACATTTATAAACACATACATACTACACATATACATACATTTATACACACATACATAATACACATATACATACATTTATACACACATACATAAATACATTTATACACACATACATACATACATACATTTATACACACATACATACATTTATACACACATGCATATATACACAGTACACACATACATACATACATTTATACACACATACATAATACACATATACATACATTTATGCACACATACATAATACACATATACATACATTTATACACACATACATAATACACATATACATACATTTATGCACACATACATAATACAAATATACAAACATTTATAAACACATACATACTACACATACACATACATAATACACATATACATACATTTATACACACATACATACATTTATACACACATACATACATACATTTATACACACATACATACATTTATACACACATGCATATATACACAGTACACACATACATACATTTATACACACATACATAATACACATATACATACATTTATACACACATACATATATACACAGTACACACATACATAATACACATATACATACATTTATACACACACACATAATACAAATATACATACATTTATACACACATACATACATTTATACACACATGCATATATACACAGTACACACATGCATACATACATACAGTGGATATAAAAAGTCTACACACCCCTGTTAAAATGTCAGGTTTCTGTGATGTAAAAAAATGAGACAAAGATAAATCATTTCAGAACTTTTTCCACCTTTAATGTGACCTATAAACTGTACAACTCAATTGAAAAACAAACTGAAATCTTTTAGGTAAAGGGAAATAAAAATAAAAAGCTAAAATAATGTGGTTGCATAAGTGTGAACACCCTTTTATAACTGGGGATGTAGCTGTGTTCAGAATTAAGCAATCACATTCAAAATCATGTTAAATAGGAGTCAGTAGGCACCTGCCATCATTTAAAGTGCCTCTGATTAACCCCAAATAAAGTTTAGCTGTTCTAGTAGGTCTTTCCTGAAATTTTGTTAGTCGCATCCTACAGCAAAAGCCATGGTCCGCAGAGAGCTTCTAAAGCATCAGAGGGATCTCATTGTTAAAAGGTATCAGTCAGGAGAAGGGTACAAAAGAATGTCCAAGGCATTAGATATACCATGGAACACAGTGAAGACAGTCATCATCAAGTGAAGAAAATATGGTGCAACAGTGACATTACCAAGAACTGGATGTCCCTCCAAAATTGATGAAAAGACGAGAAGAAAACTGGTCTGGGAGGCTGCCAAGAGGCCTACAGCAACATTAAAGGAGCTGCAGGAATATCTGGCAAGTACTGGCTGTGTGGTACATGTGACAACAATCGCCCGTATTCTTCATATGTCTGGGCTATGGGGTAGAGTGGCAAGACGGAAGCCTTTTCTTACAAAAAAAAACATCCAAGCCTGGCTAAATTTTGCAAAAACACATCTGAAGTTTCCCAAAAGCATGTTGCAAAAGGTGTTCTGGTCTGATGAAACCAAAGTTTAACTTTTTGGCCATAATTCCAAAGATATGTTTGGCGCAAAAACAACACTGCATATCACCAAAAGAACACCATACCCACAGTGAAGCATGGTGGTGTCAGCATCATGCTTTGGGGCTGTTTTTCTTCAGCTTGAACTGGAGCCTTAGTCAAGGTAGAGGGAATAATGAACAGTTCCAAATACCAGACAATATTGGCACAAAACCTTCAGGCTTCTGCTAGAAAGCTGAACATGAAGAGGAACTTCATCTTTCAGCATGACAACGACCCAAAGCATACATCCAAATCAACAAAGGAATGGCTACATCAGAAGAAGATTAAAGTTTTGGGATGGCCCAGCCAGAGCCCAGACCTGAATCCAATTCAAAATCTGTGGGGTGATCTGAAGAGGGCTGTGCACAGGAGATGCCCTCACATTCTGACAGATTTAGAGTGTTTTTGCAAAGAAGAGTGGGCAAATCTTGCCAAGTCAAGATGTGCCATGCTGAAAAAATCATACCCAAAAAGACTGAGTGCTGTAATAAAATCAAAAGGTGCTTCAATAAAGTATTAGTTTAAGGGTGTTCACACTTATGCAACCATATTATTTTATTTTTTTAATTTTATTTCCCTTTACCTAAAAGATTTCTGTTTGTTTTTCAATTGAGTTGTACAGTTTATAGGTCACATTAAAGGTGGAAAAAGTTCTGAAATGATTTATCTTTGTCTCATTTTTTTTCATCACAGAAACCTGACATTTTAACAGGGGTGTGAAGACTTTTTATATCCACTGTACATAAATACATACACACACACACACATGCATACATAGAGAAGGAAATACATTTATTTACATATAACTCATGTTCTAGTTTTGCCCCATGCAAGCTGATTTTAGAGGAGTAAGCTTTATTTCAAGAAAAATAGGATGTCTCTGCTGTTTTTTAGGCATGGCATACCACAAAAATGTTTGAATTAATTGAATTAGTGACAAAAACAACAACTTACTTTTCACAGGAAAGGCATGAAGAGTTTATAATGAAGAATACAAAATTATCTTCATTTCTAAACAACTTCTGCCTTTCTGAGCAGCCACAGTTTAAATGAAAAAAGGATGTATTACTTAGCTCTTTCCTCCTGAAGCTGCACTGCCTGTCAGCAGCACGATGTGCAGTGTGAGGCTTGAGCCTGGGCTGCTTGCTGATGGTTGGATGATGCAGCTGTCAGTCAGCACAGAACTCCTGTTAGAGCACTCAGGCAGGAACACAGCAAATCCATGACATCATGGTTGCCATGGTTAGTTTGCAATTTCTTCCTGGTTTCGGAAGGCAAACTTTGAAAGCATGGTGCTGCTTGTAAACAATCACTGCTCACTCTCACTGACTTGATCAACTCTCTGCTGCATTATATTAGCGCAGCAGCCGAGTGTTTTAAGCAGCACACTGGAGGAGATTAGATTGAGTAAGCAGTGAGTGGTGTTCTGTTCCTATGTCTATGAGCCCCATCTGCAACAGTGATTGTTCCACCCCTGCAGCTACTCGCCAAAATGAAGTAGATCTCTTTGGGGGGGCAAATAGGGGGGCAAAAATTCCTCTAAGGGGGGGCAATTGCCCCCCCCTCGCCCCCCTGTAGTGACGCCTATGTTGAGCGGACATGATTCACTGTAACAAATCATATCCGCTTGACCTCGCTAAATGCCAACAGCATACGGTTTCGGCATTTAACATTGCACAAGCATTTCTAGTGAAATGCTTGGGCAATGCCGCTCCCTGCTCACTGGCTGTAAATCGACCGCTAGCAGGGGCCGTCAATCATCCCAATCTTATCGGGTTGATTTTAGTAGTTAAGGAGCAGCGGTCTTACGATGGCTGCTTCTTAACTTCTGTTTCAGGTGGACCTGAAACGATGGGGCTCCGAAGTAGCATCCACGGCTTAATAAATGGACCCTTTTGTCTGTAAGGGTACTCGCACAAATCAAACCATTTTGTGGTTTTTTTCCATTACATAAAATTATGTTATAACACTACTGGGTATATTTTTTTTGCCCCAGAATATCACATTTAGGACATTTAGAATTGATTCATAGTAAAGCGCGCTAACCATAGAAGGGTTGGTGTGGATAACTTCGCTCAATCACAGCCTAAACTTTCAATGGATATCACGAACACGCTAACTTGCTCTGGTATTACAAGTTGAAAATTATAGTTTGCGCTTGAGCAAAATCTGAAACTGCCCTAGAACATTTAGTGCGAATTCAAACCTGAAGTAAACTGTAAGGATTAAAAAAAAAAAGTTGCACAAAACACATCAAAATTACATTAAAATAAAGTATTACACACATACCTGTATATACACTTTTTAATAAAAATATGATATTAATATTAATAAAAATGTTTTAAAAGGGATACAGTGTATGACAAAGTAAATAAGAAATACAGTGTGGCATAGGCACAGCAATGATTCAAATTATCCTTGTAACTATTACTTGCAATTGTAACAAAATATATACAGTATGTGCAATGAGGATTATGTTAGCCTTGGTGACACAATAGTCACAATTTTATTAAAGACAGGAGGCAAGTATTTTGCTTTACTTCCTTTACTAGAAATCTCCAGCAGTAAAGATACATAACATTTGAAACAAAGTAAAACCCCCTCAACCAATGGGGGCACAGCAACCATAATATAACATGGATCAGTCCCTTTCACTTCCTCTTTCTTTATTTGATCCAGACAACATCCAGAACAGATGATAAATCAAATAACTGCCGAACAGTAACAGTGGAGCAGGACCAGGATGGAGGATAGGGCCTCAGAAGTCCCTAACGAATACATCTTATCCAATTCTCAGGATGAGAAAATGATGATTACACTGAAAATGAAACAAAATAACACTGCATAATATTCTGGTCAAAATTAATGAATAAATCAAAGAAACAAAGTGAAAGACAAAAGATAACTATTTTTAATTTTTTTTTATTTTGATTTTTAGGGAAGGGAGTAAAAGTGGGAGGGCAAAATACTCGCCTCTTGTCTTTAATAAAATTGTGACTATTGTGTCACCAAGGCTAACATAATCGTCATTTTATTACAAGAGAGGAGGCTCCTATTTTGCTTTTTTAAAGCTACACATCTAACAGAGTCAGAGCTGCATGAGAAATAGGCTTATAATAAAATTTGCGGAACACAGAGTCCGAGGACCAATCAGCCGCAGTTAAAAGGTCTTGTAGAGAGCAACCCAAAAGGAAAGCTTTAGATGCTGAGGCTCCCCTTACCGAGTGAGCCCCAAATGACGAAGGAACTAGGACCAGAGACATAATCCATTTAACCCATCTTGCTATGGTAGGAGCTGAGACTGGTCTAAAAGTTTGAACATAAGAAATTAGGAGGGGACCAGAGGCAGAGACAGCTAAGGAATCTGTTCGAGATAAATATTCCTTTAGGCATGCTGCTACGCATAAGTGAGGTTCTTCATCTAAATAGGGATAGGAAACCTCAGAGGAAAAAGTCTTGGTATGTCTGTGTATAGAGAAGACAACCCCTTTTGGGGAAAAAGTAAACCCATCTCTATCCAGAGCTTGCACGTCCGACACTCTGCAAAAGGAAAGGAGACAGAGGAGGACAGCCAATTTGGCTAGTAACTGTTTAAGAGAAAGTTAATTATTCTGAGGCCAGGATCAAAACAGAGAAAAAATTAAGGATACATCCCAAAGGTATTTATACTTAGTTTTGGGAGGGATCTTTAACCTGATCCCCCTCATAATGCGGCAGATAAGATGGTGTTTACCTACAGGAAAACCATCCACCGGATAGTGAGCTACCGAGATAGCTGATCTGTAAATGTTAATGAAGGGATAATCTTTCCCTTGTTTGTAGAGATGAGCGAGGAAATTTGCTACTAAGGTAACAGGGGCTGTATAGGGATTGGAATGTTACGCCATACACCAATAAAGCCATACTGACCAGGCTGCCAAGTAAGATCTTCTAGTTTCTGGAGCCCAAGAGGCCTGGAGGAGTTCTCGAGCTGGGATCGAAAGACCTGAGGAGTCCCAGGAACCCCTGAAATTGTCCAGGCCAGCAGCTGGAGGCTGTTGTTGAGAATTAAGGAATGGGGAGATACCTGAGAGTGTGTGAGGAGATCCAGCCGGAGAGGAAGGGCCTTATAGGTGAAAAGCCACACTTTACAAGAACCCAATAGATAGATAGATAGATAGATAGATAGAGAGGAGGAAGGACTGAGTGTTCTAGCAAGTCTGGAAACCAAGCTTGGGACGGCCAGCATGGAGTGATCAGGACTAATTGGATTTGAAGTCTGCATGTGTGGAGAATTAGAACAAAACATTGGTAGAGGAGCACCGGTTTAAAAATCAAAAAATCTTTATTTCCAAAAATATATATAAAAACAATTCAGGAAACAGTAGTGGAGTATTGTTTCAGAAGGAGTTAGCTAGTCCAGCTGACATGTTTCGGTGTGGAGCCATTATCAAAGCTGATGGTTTACAGAGGTAAATCCCCCGCCTCCGAAACTGAGTAAATGACTCCTATTGGACTATGTTAATTATACAACATTTGCATATTAACTATTGCTGAGCCTGTATTTCATTGCAACAAGCACCCGGACACTTAGGCTAATGTTGCCTGTTAATACTAAGAATAAATGAAAGTTGGACCTAAGTCCTTAAACAACTGTATGGTACCATATATCGCATAATAGTTTGTACACTGTAGAATTATTGCTACTCAATCCTACCCCTATCTTATGTGAACCATGGCCATGTATTATATCAAATGGGGGCGGAAGTGTAGTGTATTTCAAAAAGGGAATCTAGCCTCACTAGCTTAAGTTAAAGGTAAAGATTTCTCTGACCTGTATTTTCTAATCTTAGCTTCGCCCTATGGCCCCTATTTATGAAGGGCTGGCGGACCTGATCCGACACTGCGGATCAGGTCTGCCAGACCTCGCTGAATACGGCGAGCAATACGCTCACCGTATTCCGCATTGCTTGTGAGCTGCTGGTGCAACGCTGCCCCCTGCAATAGGCCGCCAGCAGGGGGGTGTCAATCAACCCGATCGGGTTGATTTCCGGCGATGTGTATCCGCCTGCTCAGAGCAGGCGGACAGGTTATGGGGCAGCGGTCTTTGGGACCGCTGCTTCATAACTGCTGTTTCTGGCGAGCCTGCAGGCTCGCCAGAAACACGGGGCATCAAGCTCCAATTGGAGCTTGATACATATGCCCCTATATCTTAATGATATAAATGATAGGAGTCATCTAAAAGATCACTGCTAGTGTATGCATATTCCCTGAACTGTGTGGGTTCCGTTAGTGCTTGACTAGTAAAGCTATATGAGGAAAGCAATGGTATATACAAATAACATTGATGTACAATCAATGGTTCTGAGACCCTTCCAGCGGGACCACCACTAATGCCTATGCACAATAAAACAACTGTGCTTGATACTTAAAAAACTCCACAGGAGTGTCCGTTGTCAATGGCAAATTAATTTACAAGTATTATATTAACTTAGGTTTTAGAAATGTCTATACTAATGTAGTCATATAGTATAAATGTGTTTAGCTGTAGCTAAAAAAGGTGTCTATACTTGTATAGTCATATAGTGTTAATGTGTTTAGCTATAGTTCATAAGAGGTAGGAGGGGAGAGACAGGGATTTGCGCCCTAATGGGATGTGGGAGAGATTGAAATTACCCATAATGCTTGCGTTACCTAACCATGCCCTTTATTGGAGTGTGTTACTCAAAACCTTGTTAGTTTTCTAAAGATCTCTCACAGTCCCATTTAAGAGAGTAAAGGATTGTATGGGTCCCTAGAAGATGTCTATTGAGGGGCCCAAAAAATGTTATTCCCAAAAATTAATTAAATTATATAATGAATTTAATCCCAATGGGTGTCTGGTTTTCAATGTGGTACAGCACTTTGCTATTAAGCATAATAAGAATACTGATACATTCCGATGGACATGCATAGAGAGGTTGCTTAGGCCTCCCGGGGGGGGGGGGGGTAAATTGCTAGCAAAGCGAGAAATTTTTTGGATGTTCACATTGAAAACCAGACACCCATTGGGATTAAATTAATTAAATGATTTCATAAATTTTTGGGAATAACAATTTTTGGGCCCCTCTATAGACATCTTCTAGGGAACTATACAATCCTTTACTATCTTAAATGGGACTAATGTGTCCCATCTTTAGCAAACTAACAAGGTTTTGAGTAACACACTCCAATAAAGGGCATGGTTAGGTAACGCAAGCATTATGGCTAATTTCCATCTCTCCTACATCCCCTTAGGGCACAAATCCCTGTCTCTCCCCTCCTACCTCTTATGAACTATAGCTAAACACATTAACACTATATGACTATACAAGTATAGACACCTTTTTAACTACAGCTAAACACGTTTATACTATATGACTACATTAGTATAGACATTTCTAAAACCTAAGTTAATATAAGTTAATTTGCCATTGACAACGGACACTCCTGTGGAGTTTTTCAAGTATCAAACACAGTTGTTTGATTGTGCATAGTCATTAGGGGTGGTACCGCTGGAAGGGTCTCAGAACCATTGATTGTACATTAATGTTATCCCACAGACACAAGGGAACATTTGTATTTACCATTGCTTTCCTCATATAGCTTTACTAGTCAAGCACTAACGGAACCCAAACAATTCAGGGAATATGCACACACTAGCAGTGACCGTTTAGGCGACTCCTATAATTTATATCATTAAGATATAGGGCGAAGCTAAGATTAGAAAAGATAGCAATGGGGTCTGAGGAGCGCCTCGAAATGGGCAGAGGATAACTACGTCGCTATGGTTTCAACAAATTTATTAATCCACAGACAGTTGATCTAATAGTGACCAGTTAAAATGGTTAAAACAATGTCACATATAGTATCACATATAAAATCACATAAAATTATATCAGATAAAAATCACATAAAAATAAAAATACATGGATCCATGTTACATAAAAAATCAATACATATCACAATGCACAATAACCTTTAAACTTATGCAAATAAAACACTTGGAAAGGCAAACTTTGGTTATCCTATTTGGCCAATCAGAAGTGGTTTTCTGAAGGAGTGGCGTGGTTTGTGAATGGCTCGTTATTGGAAATTATTTTAGAAGATATAGTTCCTAGTCTTTAAAGGTTATTTGGTCAGATATAAATCCTAGATAGTGTCTCTCCTATGAATAGAGGTGTCTGTGTGACAGTGTCCAAAAAAAGAAAAAGTAGTTAAAATGTGAAAATTTAAAATGTAAAAAATGCAAAAAGTAAAAAAATGTGTCGGCGGTGATGCTGAATTCAGTGATGAAAATCGAATTAAAAATTGAGATACATGGTGAAGTGCCAAAGAAACTTTTTGTGGAAAAATGTGATTGACAAAGTAAAAGTAAAAATAAAAATATAATTCCAAATGTGTACTGAAGGTTAGTTTCACAGATAAATTCTGTCAGAATCGGTGAATCCTGTGTTGTGGTGTATTAAACAGTTTATCCATAGATGTGGTGTAGTACAAAGTTTATCCAAGATAAATCCAAACAAATCCAAAAAAAATTAGAAAAAATTATGAACAAAAATAGAGCATGAATTCCCAGTGTCCCTGTGGAAAACAAACACAAAATAGTGCAATAACGCTAAATAATTCCTGTATACAATTAAAATAAGGCTTACCATACAATAGCCAACACGTTTTGGCCCTTCCCTGGGCCTTTCTCCCAGATTTCTCTAAGATTAGAAAATACAGGTCAGAGAAATCTTTACCTTTAACTTAAGCTAGTGAGGCTAGATTCCCTTTTTGAAATACACTATACTTCCGCCCCCCATTTGATATAGTACATGACCATGGTTCACACAAAATAGGGGTAGGATTGAGTAGCAATAATTTTACAGTGTACAAACTATTATGTGATATATGGTACCATACAGTTGTTTAAGGACTTAGGTCCAACTTTCATTTATTCTTAGTATTAACAGACAACATTAGCCTAAGTGTCCGGGCACTTGTTGCAATGAAAAACAGGCTCAGCAATAGTTAATATGCAAATGTTATATAATTAACATTGTCCAATAGGAGTCATTTACTCATTTTAAGAGGCGGGGGATTTACCTCCATAAACCATCAGCTTTGATAACGGATCCACCCCGAAACATACCAGCTGGACTAGCTGACTCCTTCTGAGACAATACTCCACTACTATTTCCTGAATTGTTTTTATATATATTTGTGGAAATAAAGATTTTTGGATTTTTAAACCAGTGCTCCGCTACCGTTGTTTTGTTCTATTTGGATCTGACCACCCACAGCGTGCAAGCACGGTTGAATAGGGGAAATCCCCTAACTATTCCCTACGGCCCAGCCAGGCCAGACTGCACTACTAGCATTTCCCATTGAGGAGAGAAGGAACGGACAACACCCCCCTCTGCAACGTCTGAAGAGGGAACGGATTGGATAACTGAGGAATCCGGAAGTCCCTACAGGAGGAGGAGGAGAAGCGCCCACTCACATAGTGGTACCTAGATATGAAAATGTTATCGGACTCAGCATTTCCCAAAGACCAGACACAGCGCAGGAGAGGGGGGAGATTGACTGCCATTAAGTTTATACAGCAACAGGACTCAGTTCTGAAGTGTTTTGCATTACAAAATTGGGATTTCATGCTATACTTGCTAACAAGAAGTGGTGTTACAATATTGTTTCTTATTAGCACTATACTAACGGAGGGGAGATTTTCCATTTCTGTGTGGAATATTACCCTAGGAATTATGGAGAAAGGAGGAAAGGCATAACTCCCTGTGAGTGGCCAGGTCTGGAGGAAAGCATCCAAAGATATCGCACCTGGATCCAGAAGCCAACTGAAATAGGCTGGAAGCAGGGTGTTAATCCTGGAGGCAAAAAGGTCCAGGGATAGAGGACCTCTGATGGATTGAATGGGGAGGAACACTGATTTGAGCAGGTGCCAATCGCTCACATCTCTCCAGTAGCATGAAAACCGATCCGCTATGACGTTGGACTGGCCCGTTTAGTATTCCGCTATCACTGATATTCTGTGATCGAAGCAGAATTGGTAGAACTGTTTTGCCAAAGATGACAGGGTCTGTGATCTGGTGCCACCTAGGCGGTTGATATATTGAACCGCTGATATGTTGTCCATACGGAGAAGGACACAGCAATTTGTCAAGGAATCTGCAAAAGAATGTATTGCAAAGGAACCTGCAATAAGTTTCAAGCAATTGATGTGTAAGGAGGATTCCTCCGGAGTCCATTTGCCTCCCATAGCTTGGACGTTGCAGGACGCTCCCCAGCCCAGAAGGCTGGCACCTGAGTCTATTATATAGTCTGGCAGGGATCCGAAAATAGCCCTGCCATTCCATGTCTCCATATTGTGAAGCCACCATGACATTTCTTTTTTGACCTCTTGGGTCAGGGCAATGGATTGAGAATACGAGGGATTTAGAGCGAGATGAGAGTGTTTGAGTCTCTGCATAGCTCGGTAATAAAGAGGATCTGGGAAAATTGCCTGGTTTGAGGCTGAGAGTAGGCTAATGATTCTGGCTAGTTGCCTGAGAGAAATATGCGACTTCTTTAGCATGGAACTGAGCTCCTTGCGAATGGTTTTATTTTGGTCTCTGGAAGAGCCAGAGAAGCTAGAAGGGAATTCACTGAAAAGCCTAGGAATTCCATGGACTGGGAATAAGAGGTACAGAATTTTTCTAAATTTATGGCAAACCCTAGATTTTGTATGAGAGAGGCTGTAGTGGACAGGTGTTGTAAGAGGATGGATTTGTCAGGGGAGGGCTGGCAGCCTTAGGCCTGGGGGGCAAATCCAGTCAAGTGGCCCATTGCACTAACGAATCGGCTCTCAGGACCTACAGCCAGCAGGACCCACCGCAGGACCCACAGCCAGCAGGACCCACCGCAGGACCCACCACAGGCCACAGCATGACCCACTGCAGGATCCATGGCCAGCAGAACCCAACGCAGGCCAAAACAGGACCAACCACAGGCCACAGCATGACCCACTGCAGGACCCATGGCCAGCAGAACCCACCGCAGGCCAAAGCAGGACCCACAGCCAGCAGGACCCACCAAGAATAACCTTTACTGAAGCCAACTGGGAACAGATAGTGCATGTTCACTTCCAATTCTTGGCATTAGAAAAAAAAACTTTGTTTTCAAAGTCTAATTGCAGAAAAGGTTGCAAAATAATGAAAGTTTTTTGCAAAGGTGTTTTACTAGACTTTATTTAAAATATTGTATTGTAATCTCAAACACCTAGATTACGAGTCTTTCGTTAGCCTTAAAAAGCAGCGTTGAGAGGTCCCAATGCTGCTTTTTAAGCCCCGCTGGTATTACGAGTCTGGCAGGTACAGGTGTACCGCTCATTTTTTGTCCTGCTGGCTGTAGGTCCTACAAGCTGATTCGTTGGTGCAATGGGCCACTTGACTGGATTTGCCCCCCAGGCTTAAGGCTGCCAGCCCTCCCCTGGAAGGGGTCTAGCCTCTGGAAGAGGGGTGAGTTCAGTCTTTATAACACAGCTGAGAATCATATTCACAGCTAAACAATGACAATAAACATAATCTCCCATAATGTCAGGGGTTTACACTCTAATATAAAAAGACGTAAAGCAATTTCAACTTACAAATCTCTAAATGCACACATTGTTCTTATGCAGGAAACCCACTTTACTACAAATAAACCCCCCAAATACTGGGATAAAACATACCTGTCACAATATCATGCTACATGCCAAATGAAGAAATGAGGGGTGTTAATCCTAATACATTCCAACCTTAAATTTAAAGAAGATGAGATAATTATGGATAGAGCAGGATGCTACATTATAGTAAAGGGCAGAATTTATGACACACATGTAATAATAGGGAATATTTATGCTCCCAATGAGGCCCAAATACCTTTCTTAACTAAAATAGGCAAGCTATTAACTAGCTGGAAAACAAATCCTGTTTAATAATAGGAGGTGACTTTGATTTAGTAGTTAATCAAGAGATAGATAAATCAATAATTCCCCATTCTTCAGTGTCACGAAACGCTAAAAAAAAATCTTGTGGACAGTTGGAGGACCCATAATCCACAAGTAAAAGATTTTACATTTTACTCAACGGTACACAACGTCTATTCTCGGATAGATTACATTTTAATTAGCCAAACTTTATCTCCCTTAATGCTTAAATCTGATATTAAACCAGCAACCTGGTCAGATCACCATATAATGCATACAAAATTGTTGGGCTTAATTGACCTTCATAGAAATAGACGTTGGACATTAAAACATAACATTGTTTAGGGATAAACTATTCACACAGACACTATAAACAGAAATAAACTAATTTTTTTATAACAAATCATAATTCAGTATCTAATCCTGTCCATATTTGGGGTGCATTGAAAGCATTTCTCAGGGGAACTTTGATAAAAGAATCTAGCGAACAATACAAAAATTCACAACAACTTATTCAACGACTCGAACAAAAAGTTCTTCAGCTCCAATCTCTCCATAAATTAAACCACTCAAAAAAAACTCTTAGCCTTTTAAATACCAAAAAATCATCCCTTGATAACCTATTAACATTGGAGACCACTAGATCAATAAGACTTATTGACACACAGTATTTTATACAAGCTTACAAACCAGACAGAATGTTAGCTTATAAACTAAAAGAAATTACTAGAGTAACATCAGTTCCCGATGGGCAAACTTCTAATCACCCTCAAATAATTGCAGATACTTTTGCTCAATACTACCAGATTCTCTATGCTCTCCCCACTAATAGCAATAAATCCCAAAATGAGAAAGAAACAAATGAATTCTTGCAGAACTGTAACTTGCATAAACTTGATGCTGAAGAGTTAAACAAATTAAACGCTCCCATAACACCACAAAAAGTAAAATAGACAATCCAAATTTTAAAAACCAGCAAGGCACCTGGTCCGGGTGGATATTCAAGTCTTTTTTTATAAAACCTTTGCAAATAAGATAGGACCAATTTTAACCACGATTTTCAATCATATTTTAGAAGGGGGAAACATTCCTTTATGTAAAAAAGAAGGTGGCACATAATGATTTGCTGATTCCTTGAGTCCTAATTAAAAATATGTACATAAAATATGCACTCCTTAACTATCGAGTTAATATTGATACATAGTTTGACAAATATCCAATATCACTTTAGTACCTTCTTACATATATTATAATGATAAGATTGACAATAGTTGACTCTAAAAAAGCAAAATGTATTTATTTATATACAAATTGGCTAATACCCGTGTAGTTTGTGAATTGTAAAATATTTTAAAATTATACACTTAAACTATGCAGTTAATAAAATTACATACAAAAGATGTCTTATAAAATAATAAAACCAATAAGCGCAATTCCTGGTCCACAATAATAGCCTGTGGGAATGAAATGGAAATTGAATCCTTAAGGCTAATTATCTTTGTAGAGATATATTACTAAGATCTTTGTCCCAATTTCATTATCGTTAATGAATCTTGCTTATAGTGCAGTCTGGTGAAGTAGCAGATATGGCTTGAATACAGTTTATGTAGTAACTGGCGATGGGCTGGTATTGATAGATGTTGCAAATATGGATCGCTATTTTGTAGCATTGATGCTAGTGGTAAAGTTCCATGTATAATCAAATGTGAACATGTCAACTAAAGTGAATCTTCAGCCTTCTGGCCCAAATTACCTAACTTCTTGCTGGTGTAGATGATAGTGTGAAATCCTTCTGTCCTCGCTGTCTTTATGTTTCCAAAATTAAAGTGCACTGTAATACCGATGAGCTGTTGATGTGCCGGATCTGTCTTCGGTAACGCTGGTGAAGTACTCCATATGTAGCCTCCGTTTACCAGGTTTTTTTCTTCTTCATAAGTTCCAGCAGTCCATTAATGTAGTGGTTAGGTTCCCGGATGCGTCTCCGGTTTTCAATGTTCCAATGGAGTGCTTAGTGGACAGTCTCTTTCTCAGCAGTGCTCCGTGTGAGGTTTCTTTCTCAGTAGTCACAATGATCTGCTGATGTGATCAGGTTCTACGAGTTTCGGATAGCAGCCTTTCTCAAGATGCCTGATAGGATCGATCTGTTGTTTTTTAAAGCCCATTTCGGTTACGCCCATATTTTTCTTAACTCATTCTGTTCCTAATTCTTTTCCGTGTTACGAGTTTTATTGGTTCAGCTATTTTTGTTCTTAAATTTTATTATCAGTATTATTCTGCGGTAATCAGATTTGGCTTATTGGTGTCTAGATATTGTGGTTGATAGTATTTATACATTGTATCTAGTATTTTAGGAGTATATATTATATGTTATTATGTTTATTTTTAATACATTACTATTCTCTTGATTAAGGATAATTTCCTTATGTCCTATTTTGAGAGATATGGAAATTAATGGGGCTCAATATAAGTTCATTTAATAAGGGAATGAATTAGCTACAAAAACTTTGTAAGCTTATTCCATAGCCGCCTAAAATCTCAGGAACAAAGAACATATGAACCTACAAATTACTAGATAATAATATATAATATTTGATGATATAGGAGTAATTTGATGTCTCCGAAAAAATCATGCATTTACATGTTTTATCACTAATATGTTAAATAAACATGTATAATTTCCTAGGATAATATAGGATAGAGAGCTATATTTAATATGAAGACGGTATATCAACGTAAAATATATATATACTATGGAGACGAATTATATAAGTTTAAAGAAAAAAGATATATATTAAAAGGAAAATTAAATACAATATATATATATATATATATATATATATATATATATATATATATATATATATATATATACACTTTGGCCTCTATTTAACAAAGTCTACCGGACCTGATCCGACAGTGCGGATCAGGTCCGCCAGACCTCGCTGAATAAGGAGAGCAATACACTCTCCGTATTCAGCATTGCACCAGCAGCTCACAAGAGCTGCTGGTGCAACGTCGCCACCTGAAGACTCGCGGCCAATGGGCCGCCAGCAGGGAGGTGTCAATCAACCCGATCGTACTCGATCGGATTGAATTCCGGCGATGTCTGTCCACCTGCTGAGAGCAGACGGACAGGGTTATGGAGCAGCGCTCTTTGTGACTGCTGCTTCATAACTGGGGCACCAAGCTCCATTCAGAGCTTGATAGATAGGCCCCTATATATATATATATATATATATATATATACATATATATATATACAGGGAGTGCAGAATTATTAGGCAAGTTGTATTTTTGAGGATTAATTTTATTATTGAACAACAACCATGTTCTCAATGAACCCAAAAAAACTCATTAATATCAAAGCTGAATAGTTTTGGAAGTAGTTTTTAGTTTGTTTTTTAGTTATAGCTATTTTAGGGGGATATCTGTGTGTGCAGGTGACTATTACTGTGCATAATTATTAGGCAACTTAACAAAAAACAAATATATACCCATTTCAATTATTTATTTTTACCAGTGAAACCAATATAACATCTCAACATTCACAAATATACATTTCTGACATTCAAAAACAAAAACAAATCAGTGACCAATATAGCCACCTTTCTTTGCAAGGACACTCAAAAGCCTGCCATCCATGGATTCTGTCAGTGTTTTGATCTGTTCACCATCATCATTGCGTGCAGCAGCATCCACAGCCTCCCAGACACTGTTCAGAGAGGTGTACTGTTTTCCCTCCTTGTAAATCTCACATTTGATGATGGACCACAGGTTCTCAATGGGGTTCAATTCAGGTGAACAAGGAGGCCATGTCATTAGATTTTCTTCTTTTATACCCTTTCTTGCCAGCCACGCTGTGGAGTACTTGGACGCGTGTGATGGAGCATTGTCCTGCATGAAAATCATGTTTTTCTTGAAGGATGCAGACTTCTTCCTGTACCACTGCTTGAAGAAGGTGTCTTCCAGAAACTGGCAGTAGGACTGGGAGTTGAGCTTGACTCCATCCTCAACCCGAAAAGGCCCCACAAGCTCATCTTTGATGATACCAGCCCAAACCAGTACTCCACCTCCACCTTGCTGGCGTCTGAGTCGGACTGGAGCTCTCTGCCCTTTACCAATCCAGCCATAGGCCCATCCATCTGGCCCATCAAGACTCACTCTCATTTCATCAGTCCATAAAACCTTAGAAAAATCAGTCTTGAGATATTTCTTGGCCCAGTCTTGACGTTTCAGCTTGTGTGTCTTGTTCAGTGGTGGTCGTCTTTCAGCCTTTCTTACCTTGGCCATGTCTCTGAGTATTGCACACCTTGTGCTTTTGGGCACTCCAGTGATGTTGCAGCTCTGAAATATGGCCAAACTGGTGGCAAGTGGCATCTTGGCAGCTGCACGCTTGACTTTTCTCAGTTCATGGGCAGTTATTTTGCGCCTTGGTTTTTCCACACGCTTCTTGCGACCCTGTTGACTATTTTGAATGAAACGCTTGATTGTTCGATGATCACGCTTCAGAAGCTTTGCAATTTTAAGAGTGCTGCATCCCTCTGCAAGATATCTCACTATTTTTTACTTTTCTGAGCCTGTCAAGTCCTTCTTTTGACCCATTTTGCCAAAGGAAAGGAAGTTGCCTAATAATTATGCACACCTGATATAGGGTGTTGATGTCATTAGACCACACCCCTTCTCATTACAGAGATGCACATCACCTAATATGCTTAATTGGTAGTAGGCTTTTGAGCCTATACAGCTTGGAGTAAGACAACATGCATAAAGAGGATGATGTGGTCAAAATACTCATTTGCCTAATAATTCTGCACTCCCTGTATATATACACACATATATAGATTATAAATGTGTATCCAAAGAACTGAAATACAAAAAGTGCTAGAATCTAAATAATCTTGGTGATCCAATTTGGATTCACTAGAAAATTAGCTCTCAAAAAATATTTTATGAAAAACCCCATTGAAAATACAAATATGGGAGAATTCACCTTCATACACACAAACCTTAAACAAAAATTATGTTTCTTTCCCATGCAAGATAAAGGCTTTGCCATAGAAATGTTCGAGAAAAAAGTTAAGGAAGACATAGAGAAGTTATATAGTAAAAATTAAATAAAATGGAAGCTAACAAAAAAGGGAAATTCGAACAAAAACATTATAATTAAACATGCCGACAAATGCGGCGGGGTTGTCATTTTGGACACAGACAAATACCTGAAGGAGGCATATAGACTATTGTGAGAGGAAGAAACATACAAGAATTTGGTAAAAAAATCCCACAGATAAAATAAAAATAATCTAGAGATTATGTTAAGGGAAGCCCATGACAAGGGAATAATTAATAATAATGAGAGTAAATTCCTTACAATAGAACATCCCCGCACACAGGTTTTTTTATTTTCTTCACAAAATCCATAACGATATAGCAAATCCCCAAGGTAGACCCATCATCTCTGGAATAGATTCACTGACCTCAAATCTTTCACAATACGTTGACTATTTCCTTCAAAAATATGTCAAAGAAATACCATCACATTTAAAGAACACAAAAATTTCATAAATATAAAACAAGAATTAGAATGACAAGACAACTACATACTACATACATACTAGCGACATGCGATGTTAGCTCCCTTTACACATGTATAGAACATAATAGAGGACTGGAAGCAACAAATAAATCTATACAAAGAGATATAGAAATGTTGAGTATACAAAGAGAGTTTATTTTAGAATGTATGGGTTTTATCTTGAGAAACAACTACTTCAAATTTGACGGAAAATACTATCTACCAAAAAGAGGTACAGCCATGGGCACGAGATTCGCACCTAGTTATGCAAATTTATGCGTAGAATATTTTGAAGAAAACTTCATAGCCATGACAGCATTGGGTGCGAATCTCGTGCTCTATAAGTGCTTTATAGATGACCTATTCATAGTCTGGAAAGGAGATTTAGAGCTCTTTGACCAATTTATTGAAGATTTAAACAGCAATGATCTGGGACTCAAATTCACCCATGAATCTAGCAAGAATAAAATATTTTTTTGGATATAGTAATAACAATACTAGACAATAAAATCACCACAACCACGTTCTTTAAAAAGGTGGACGCAAATAATTACATTGTTTATAAAAGCTGTCATCACGAGAAGTGGAAAATAAATATACCCAAAGGGCAATTTTCCCAAATTAGAAGAAATTGTTCTCAGATCTCAGATTATGATGTACAATCTAAAATTTTACAGGACAGATTAGTGGAAAAGGGATATAATCCAACTAACATAACAGATATAAAAAAGAAAGTGAGAGAAATAGAGAGAAAAGATTTGTTACAAAGTAGTCATACAGATCTTAAAAGTAATGAAGAACAAGATACATTTAATATTCCTTTTATAACCACATTCTCAGTTCAACATAAACAAATACAAAATATTATCAAGAAACACTGGCATTTAGCCAGAAGCGATCCACTAATAGGTAAGAGACTCAAACATCACCCAGACTTAACATTCAGAAAAGCCATTAACCTCAAAAACATTCTCGCACCAAGCGAATATAAACCTAAAACTATAAACCAACATCAAAATATTAAGGGATAGAGAATAGAAGGCTTTTTTCCTTGTCATGACTGCAAATCTTGTAGTTTCAGCAGCAAAACTAAATTAGTGAGATCTACAATTACGAACGTTTAAAGTTTAAAATTAAGGACATTATTAGATGTACAGATCACAACGTCATCTATCTATTGCAATGCTCTTGAAAATTAAAATATTTGGGTCAAACGAGTAGAAAACTGTAGGATAAGGGAGCACATTAGAAGTATTGAACTGGAAAAAGATGACACTAGACTATATAAACATTTTAAGGAACACCATAAAGGTAACCCAAAATAAATGTCATACTGGGGCAATGAGAAAGTAAGGGAAGATGGCAGAGGTGGGAATATGGAGAAAAAACTGCTGCATCAAGAAGCAGAGCTAATTTACAAACTAGGCACATTATTCCCCAAAGGCCTCAATAGTGAAATGGATTTGAACTCCATAATATAATTGGTAAATTGTCTTAATTAACACTGGAAAGCTTTTCCCTTTACCAATCACATTTACAATATTACTAAACCTATTTGCTCATATATTGAGTTAAATTAAGACAAATAATAAAAATGTCTCTGCAAATTTAATATTGGGATTTTTTTTTATAAACAAGCTTTATTAAGTAAATATGTTGTACAGAATACAGACTAAATTTAGACATGTACACAAACAAAGAAATCATTATAGAAAACAAGGATAGACCTTCAGATGTCAGTCAAATGCTGAAGACCTTCTCATGGTTCAGTTCACTCCTGATCCTCTTTGGTGATTCAATTCTGCAACTGCTATTCTATATGAGTTGAACAGAATGGGCACAAGGTGAATCAGCCCTGATGCCCTACTTTTTTATACATATGCGTAGCTTCGGCAAATGTGTATTATACCTATCATGAGTCCATTGAATGAGATTAAAGCTTGTTGATTTACATAACATTAATTTTTATTCCCTTGTTTTTGTTATTTACAGATATATTAATAACTTTTGAACCACAAAGAAAAAATTAACTTTCTTACAGCTAGATTACGAGTTTTGAGCGCTATAGGGAAATTAACGACTGCCACAAAAGCGGCGGTATTTAACCTCCCTATAGCGCTGCTATTACAGGTTTTGTAAAACCTGGCTTGTTGCCTTGAGCTCCATACCTCACCCAAATACAAGCAGTGTTTTGACGTGCTCGTGCATGATTTCCCCATAGACATCAATGGGGAGAGTGGGCAAATCAATGGGGAGAGTCGGCAAAAAAAAAGCCTAACACCTGTGATCGCGGAAACAAAAGCTCCGTAATGCAGCCCCATTGATGTCTATGGGGAAAGAAAAAGTTAAGTTTAAACCTAACACCCTAACATAAAAACCACGTATTAACCCCTAATCTGCTGCTCCCGATATCGCCGCCACCTACATTACAGTTATTAACCCCTAATCTGCCGCCCCCAATGTCGCCGCCACTATACTAAAGTTATTAACCCCTAAACCTCTGGCCTCCCACATCACTAACACTAAATAAATATATTAACCCCTAAACCTAACCCTAACGTAACCCTAACCCTAAGCATAACCCTAACGTAACCCTAAGCCTAAGTCTAACCCTAACCCCCCTAACTTAAATATAATTAAAATAAATCTAAATTAAACTTACAATTATTACCTAAATAATTCCTATTTAAAACTAAATACTTACCTGTAATAAAATACCTAAGCTAGCTACAATATAACTAAAAGTTATATTATATCTATCTTAGGTTTTATTTTTATTTTACAGGTAAGTTTGTATTTATTTTAATTAGGTAGACTAGTTAGTAAATAGTTATTAACGATTGACTAACTACCTAGTTAAAATAAATACACATTTACCTGTAAAATAAAACCTAACCTACAATAAAATAAAATAAATTAATAAAATACAATTATCTAAATTACAAAAAAAATCCTAACCTGCCTTACACTAAAACCTAACATTACAATAAAATAAAATAAATTAAATTAATAAAATACAATTATTTAAATTACAAAAAAAAAATAAACACTAAATTACACAAAATATAAAAAACGAAATTATCAAAAATAAAAACAAATTACTCCTAATCTAATAGCCCTATCAAAATAAAAAAGCCCACCCAAAATAAAAAAAAAACCCTAGCCTACACTAAACTGCCAATGGCCATTAAAAGGGCCTTTTGCTTGGCATTGCCCCAAAGAAATCAGCTCTTTTACCTGTTAAAAAAATACAAACACCCCCCCAACAGCAAAAACCACCAACCACCCAATCAACCCCCCCCAAATAAAAACCTATTGCCTAGATTTAGAGTTCTGCAGTAGCTGTCAAAAGCAGCGTTAAGGGCTCCTAACGCTGCTTTTGGCCGCCCGCTGGTATTTAGAGTCAGCCAGGAAAGGGTCTAACGCTCACTTTCCAGCCGCGACTTTTCCATACCGCAGATCCCCTTACGCCAATTGAGTATCCTATCTTTTCAATGGGATCTTCCTAACACCGGTATTTAGAGTCTTGGCTGAAGTGAGCAGTAGACCCTCTACCGACAAGACTTCAGCCGCAGAAAAAAGTCAGTAGTTAAGAGCTTTACGGGCTAATGCCGGTTTATAAAGCTCTTAACTACTGTGCTCTAAAGTACACTAACAACCATAAACTACCTATGTACCCCTAAACCGAGGTCCCCCCACATCACCGCCACTATAATAAATATTTTAAACCCCTAATCTGCCGACCGCACACCGCTGCCACCTACATTATCCCTATAAACCCCTAATCTGCTGCCCCTAACATCGCCGACACCTACATAATATTTATTAACCCCTAATCTGCCCCCCCAACGTCACTGCTACCTTACCTACACTTATTAACCCCTAATCTGCCAACCGGACCTCGCCGCTACTCTAATAAAAGTATTAACCCCTAAAGCTAAATCTAACCCTAACCCTAACACCCCCCTAAATTAAATATAATTTTAATCTAACTAAATAAATTAAATATTATTAACTTAAGTCTTCCTATTTAAAGCTAAATACTTACCTGTAAAATAAACCCTAATATAGCTACAATATAACGAATAATTATATTGTAGCTATTTTAGGATTTATATTTATTTTACAGGCAACTTTGTATTTATTTAAACTAGGTACAATAGCTATTGAATAGTTATTTACTATTTAATAGCTACCTAGTTAAAATAATTACAAAATTACCTGTAAAATAAATCCTAACCTAAGTTACAATTAAACCTAACACTACACTATCAATAAATAAATTAAATCAATTAAATACAAGTACCTACAATTACCTACAATTAAATAAACTAAACTAAATTACAAAAAAAAACCCCCACTAAATTACAAAAAATAAAAAAAGATTACAAGAATTTTAAGCTAATTACACCTACTCTAAGCCCCCTAATAAAATAACAAAGCCCCCCAAAATAAAAAAAATTCCCTACCCTAATCTAAATTAAAAAAGTTAACAGCTCTATTACCAGCCCTTAAAAGGGCTTTTTGCGGGGCATGCCCCAAAGAAATCAGCTCTTTTGCCTGTAAAAAAAAACACAATACCACCCCCCAACATTACAACCCACCACCCACATACCCCTACTCTAACCCAAACCCCCTTTAAATAAACCTAACAATACCCCCCTGAAGATCTCCCTACCTTGAGTCGTGTTCACCCAGCTGGGCACCGATGGACCAAAAGAGGATATCCGGAGCGGCAGAAGTCTTCATCCTATCCGGGCAGAAGAGGACATCCGGACCGGTAGACATCTTCATCCAAGCGGCATCTTCTATCTTCATCCATCCGGTGCGGAGCGGAGCCATTTTCTTCCAGCCGACGCGGATCCATCCTTCTTCCACGACGCCTACTCGCCGAATGAAGGTTCCTTTAAATGACATCATCCAAGATGGCGTCCCTCAAATTCCGATTGGCTGATAGGATTCTATCAGCCAATCGGAATTAAGGTAGGAAAAATCTGATTGGCTGATTGAATCAGCCAATCAGATTCAAGTTCAATCGGATTGGCTGATCCAATCAGCCAATCAGATTGAGCTTGCATTCTATTGGCTGATCCAATCAGCCAATCAGATTGAGCTTGCATTCTATTGGCTGATTTTAGTTTTTTTTTCAGCCCAAACTGCCCCATTGTTTCCTATAGGGGAATCATGTACGAGCAAGTTTTTCCAGCTAGCCGCTACCGTAAGCAACGCTGGTATTGAGAGTTGAAGTGGCGGTAAATATGCCTGTACGCTCCCTTTTTGGAGCCTAACGCAGCCCTTCAGAGAACTCTAAATACCAGCGTTGTTTAGAAGCAGCGCTAGAAAAAAAAGACGTGTAGCTAACGCACCCCTTTGGCTGCAAAACTCTAAATCTAGGTGTATCTAAATAAACCTAAGCTAACCATTGCCCTGAAAAGGGCCTTTTGATGGGCATTGCCCTTAAAAGGGCATTTAGCTTGTTTACATTACTCAAACCCTAAGCTAAAAATAAAACCCACCCAATAAACCCTTAAAAAAACACTAACCCCCGACGATCCACTTACAGTTTTCGAAGACCGGACATCCATCCTCATCCAAGCAGCAGATTAGGGGTTAATAATATTTAAATAGTGTTTGCGATGCAGGAGCTTTATTATAGTGGCAACGATGTCGGGGAGTGGCGGAATAGGGGTTGATACATTTTTTAAGTGGCGGCGATGTCCGGAGCGGCAGATTAGGAGTTAATAATTTTATTTTAGTGTTTGCAATGCGGGAAGAGCTTGGTTTAGGGGTTAATAGGCAGTTTATGGGTGTTACTGTACTCTGAGACAGTTTAGTTATGAGTTTTATGGTACAGCTTTGTAGCATAAAACTCGTAACTACTGACTTTAGATGGCTGTACGGATCTTGTCATTTTAGGTTGTACTGCTCACTTTTTAGCCTCCCAAGCAAATTTGTAATACCGGCGCTATGAAAGTCCCATTGAAAAAGGACTTTTTTGAAAGGCTCGCCAGAAACACGGGGCTTCAAGCTCCATACGGAGCTTGATAGGTATGCCCCTTGGCCAGAATCTTCACATCAGTATTTTGGAGGGAGATTCGTCTGAAGTTTTGGGGGCAGTCTAAGGATTTCCCCGGCTTGGGTAGGACCATTATATGGGCTTCTAACATGCCAGGGGGTAATATTGGAATTTTTATATAAAATACATTTTCTCACCAGAATTGTAAAGTGCTTTAATTTGGAGAGATTAAAATTGGATCACCAAGATTATTTAGATTCTAGCACTTTTTGCATTTCAGTTCTTTGGAAACACATTTATAATAATAATACATATATATATTCTCATATATATATATTTAATTTTCCTTTTAATATATATCTTTTTTTCTTCAATATAATTATATAATTCATCTCCATTGTATATATATATATATATATATATTTTTTTTTACGTTGATGTACCTTCTTAATATTAGATATAGCTCTCTATCCTATATTATCCTAGGAAACTATACATGTTTATTTCACATATTAGTGATAAAACATGTGAATACATTATTTTTTTCCGAGACATCAAATTACTCATTACACCTATATCATCAAATATTATATATTATTATCTAGTAATTTGTAGGTCCATATGTTCTTTGTTCCTGAGATTTTAGATTTAAAAGTTTAGGTTTTAAGCGCCTATGGAATAAGCTTACAAAGTTTTTTTAGCTAATTCATTCCCGTATTAAATTAATTTATATTGAGTCCCATTAATTTCCATATCTCTCAAAATAGGACATAAGGAAAGTATCCTTAATCAAGAGAATTGTAACGTCTTAAAACGTATTAAAAAAACCCATAACAACATTTAATATATACTCCTAAAATACTAGATACAATGTATAAATGCTATCAACCACAATATCTACACACCAATAAGCCGAATCTGATTACCGCAGAATAATACTGATAATAAAATTTAAGAACAGAAATAGCTGAACCAATGAAACTTGTTACACGGAAAAGAATAAGGAACAGACTGAGTTAAGAAAAATATGGCCGTAACCGAAATGGGCTTTAAAAAACAACAGATCGATCCTATCAGGCATCTTGAGAAAGGCTGCTACCCGAAACGCGTACAACTTGATCACATCAGCAGATCATTGTGACTACTGAGAAGGAGACTTCCCACTAAGCACTCCATTGGAACATTGAAAACCGTAGATGCATCCAGGAACCTAACCACTACATCAACGGACTGCTGGAACTTACAAAGAAGAAAAAAAACTGGTAAACGGAGGCTACATATGGAGTACTCCACCAGGGTTACCAAAGACGGATCTGGCACATCAACAGCTCATCTGTATTACAGTGCACTGTAATTTTGGAAACATAAAGACAGCGAGGACAGAAGGATTTCAGACTTTCATCTACACCAGCAAGAACTTAGGTAATTTGGGCCAGAAGGGTGAAGATTCATGTTAGTTGACATGTTCACATCTGATTATACATGGAACACTAACATCAACGCTATATAATAGCGATCCATATTTGCAACATCTATCAATACCAGCCCATCGCCAGTTACTACATAAACTGTATTCAAGCCATATCTGCTACTTCACCAGACTGCACTATAAGCAAGATTCATTAACGATAATGAAATTGGGACAAAGATCTTAGTAATATATCTCTACAAAGATAATTAGCCTTAAGGATTCAATTTCCATTTCATTCCCACAGACTATTATTGTGGACCAGGAATTGCGCATATTGGTTTTATTATTTTATAAGACATCTTGTGTATACAATTTTATTAACTGCATAGTTTAAGTGTATAATTTTAAAATATTTTACAATTCACAAAGTTTAACTTGACACCGGTGTCCACTAACAATTTTTATCGGGTATTAACCCATTTGTATATCAATAAATACATTTTGCTTTTATAGAGTCCACTATTGTCAATTTTATTATTATAATATATGTAAGAAGGTACTAAAGTGATAATGGATATTTGTCAAAGTATGTATCAATATTAACTCGATAGTTAAGGAGTACATATTTTATGTACATATTTTTAATTAGGACTCGAGGAATCAGCAAATCCTTTTGCGCTACCTTCTTTTTTTACATTTAGTATTTAACTGTGTTGTGGGTTAAAATGTTTTAAAGGTGTGCTGCGTTCCTATTCTGTCCAGGACTATATACATTCTTTTTATTGGAACCATTCCTTTAGAATTGCTAGAGGCAAGAATCTCAGTACTACCAAAACCAGGTAAAAGCAAACAACATTGCCAAAACTATAGATCTATCTCACTAATAGATATTGATATAAAAATATTTACAAAACTTTTGGCCTTTAGGCTAAATGAGCTGTTACCAAATTATTTATACAGATTAGGTAGGCTTTATTAGGAATAGGGAAGCCCCTGATAATATAAGGAAAATTATAGATCTAATAGATTATTCCTCAAATTATGGAGTGCCTTTTCTGTTTCTTTCATTAGACGCAGAAAAGGCATTCGGCCGAGTGAGTTGGAGCTACTTACACTCAGTACTTGAAATAATGGGAACTTCAGGAAAATTTTGCTCTGCCATATCTTCAGTATATTCTTGTCCATCAGCGTTTGTCAAGGTGGTAGGTTACAAGTCTAAATCCATACGCATATTAGACAGGGGTGCCCACTATCTCCACTTCTCTTTGCCTTGTGTATTGAGCCTTAAGCAGCACATATCCGTCAAAATGTAGATATTTCGGGAATAAAGATAAACGCTCATGATCATAAAATAAGTCTATTTGCAGACAATGTCATCCTATCAGTCACTAAGCCCATGATATCTCTTCCCTTAATATATTCTACTATTAACAAATTTGCCAGAATTTCAGGATACAAAATAAACAACAATAAGTATGAAGCTATTAGTGTACATCTCCTGCAACACACTAAAAAATTGCTCGAAATTATTATTCTTATTCTTTATTTATAAAGCGCCAAAAGATTTCGCAGCGCTGTTCATAGGTAACAAAGATAAAAGGACAGTACAATATGAGACATCAGACAAAATTTAACAAACAAATACAGGATACAATGATCCTCACACCTTCCAGCCTTATCAAATGGTCAGATAAGGGTATGAGATACTTGGGCATTTCAATACTGAACAACTTAGACCTGTTATACAAACTTAATTATGTCCCTTTGTTTTCACAAATAAAAAATGTGTTGTCTAGATGGAGCAAATTTAACATATCGCTGTATGGTAGATTAATTGCAGTAAAGATAACAATATTGACCTATTTAGATCCCTACCTAATAAATATCTCAACTACAATCCTGTTGAAAATCCAAAAATAACTAATTTTGTTCATCTGGAAGGGAAAAACAAACACTTGCTCTTCATAGGAAAAGGGGTGGGATGGGATTGCCAGATTTAGTTGCATATTATTATGCTGCCAGAACTGCACAATCGTCATTATGGCATAAACAAACTGATAATATCCAATGGGTCAAAATTGAATCGGACATGAAAATGATATTCCCAATTTATAAATTTGCTGTGGTTTTCCAAAAAAGAAAGACCACCCGCATGGCGGACATTCATCGCCATATCCCATACAGTGACATTATGGGAATTCTTGAAAACTAAATACCCCATTATTCAATTAGGTTCAAGGGCGACTCCCCTAGCAACCTTAAATACTGAACAAGATCACACTCTTCAGCAGAAATGGGCCAATAGGGGCCTTTGTCGTATTGCTGACACCTTCATAGGCAATAATTTTTTAACCTACAATCAGTATATAGACCTTAACACACAAGAAACACACAAGAAAGTTCAAGCTGGTTTCAATACCTAGAGCTAAGAGCTAGAGTAGCCGAAGTAGTTGGGACAAATAGGGTAGATATCAACACTTATTTAGAACACATATGTCTTACATTGCACCTAACAAGAGGAACTATCTCTAACTTATACATTATGTTTAATACCCCTTCCACTCCAATTAAACTCCCATTTATGCAAAGATGGGAATCGGACTTTAATTTGGACTGACCAACAGAAACATGGTATGACAACCCTAAGGTCAGGCTCTTCTTTCTCAATATGTGCACACTTAAAGGAAAATTATTTAAAGGTTGCATTTAGATGGTACTTTTACCTCTCTAGAATAAACAGTACAGAGCAACATAATAGTAACTGTTTGCGCGGTTGTGATTAAAGAGGCACATTTTCACATATGTGGTGGCATTTTTGTCATGTTTCTAATATTTGGACACAAGCCTCCACCTTATTGAGCAAAATTTTTGATAAAACAATTTATTTGACTCCTACTCAAGCACTGCTGCATGAACCTTTACTAGGTCTTAACACTAAAGCAAATAAACTTGTAGCTATGATATGCACTATTATTAAACTAAGTATAGCAAGATAATGGAAGACATTTCAAATTATTGAATGAAAATTTAACTTTTAATTCCAGACGAGCAGTGCTTTTGCGGATATCTTAGATACTAAAGATCAATTGTTATCCATTTGGGAACCATGGATTATGTATACAGAAAGCAAAAATTGACGACAAACTCATGAATCCGATATTTAGGTATCAATCCTTGGCTCACACAACCCATATCAGGATTTAATAAACTAGTTATAATTAACTATATATAATATTATGTAGACCCAAGAATGGGTAGAAAAGTAACAATCATAGCCGGGCCTGATATTGTTTGATAAAACATAATACTTGTTTAAGGTTTTACACTGTATAACTTGAATTGTTTGAAAAAATTGTAATGTCTTGAATTTTCTCTTATGTATAAATTTTATTGAAAATTAAATATTTTTTTTTCTTTTCTATAAAGCAAATGAAAGGGCAACATTTATACAAGTGGAAAATATGGTTTTGCCTGGAAAAAGGGACAGTATACAGAGACAAACAGCTGCTTAGATTCCAAGCAACTCAGGAACATAAATTTAAAGGAGCTGGGCTCCCTTACTCTTCTACCCTTGACTACTGCTGCTGGCTACATAGCTTTTCTAAAAAAAAGAAAATACTGTCATATTATTTTTTTCTATACAGTTGGCAGTTTCAACAGGCAAAAGCAGCTATTTCAAAAGACAGAATTAAGGTAAATGAGCTGTTTGCAAATAATTTAATACACCCTAACAGGTAAAATGGATAATTGGGAACATATTATAAGGGAGAATATTTTACAGTACAATAATTAAGATTAAAACCACAACACCTAGGATGTAATGACCACAGACAATATTTTTATGCAAATTTTCCAGAGGAAGAATTTACTGTTTGAAAAGATTTCTGTGCCTGATAGTGGAATCTGGAGTCATCTATCTCTTTTTCAATACATTAGTATAAATATTCCAAAATATCTCCCCGTATGTTGTGTTGGGTAGAAATGTAATTTCTTTGAACTCATAAAGACAGTTCTCAGAGTACTTATGCCAGATGATAAAACACAGTTCTACAGTGGTAACAGGGAGCAGATGGAAGGCTGGTTTAGAATCAATTTTATATGCAATAATACAGCAAGGCAGAATTAATAACTGCAATACAAGCCATATGGAAACCAGTCCTGCCCTCTTAACTGCTTCAAGATGTCAGAGACTTAACACACAATATCTGACCTCCATTCTTCCAAGTAAAAACCCTGACAAGGATCTGTCACTCTGCCATAGACGTGCCGGTGGTGACTCGTTGCTATGGCCGTTGCCATAGACGCAGGCGGTGGTGCAGAGTGTGCGGCGATGATGTCATCGCCACACGCTGTCTCTCTCTCCTGGATGCCACTCTGATTACACCTGTGTGTCCTCCTTGGCACCAATATGCGCCTATGTAAGTACTCCATTCACCTTACATCACTGCCCAAGTATAGGTGTTACCGTGTGTGCTCCTGGGGGCTATTATCTGTTTGTGCTGGATTGCTATTACGTTACTGAACTCTGCCTGTCTGACTACTCTGCTTGCTTAACCCCTGAAGTGCTGGATTGCTATTACGTTACTGAACTCTGCCTGTCTAAATACTCTGCTTGCTTAACCCCTGTAGTGCTGGATTGTCATAACGTTGCTGAACTCTGCCTTTCTGACTACTCTGCTTGCTTAATCCCTAAAATACTGGATTGCCATAATGTTGCTAAACTCTGCCTGTCTGACCACTCTGCCTGCTTGACCCCTGAACTATTGGATTGCTATACTGTTACCAAACTTTGCCTGCCTGGCCATTCTATTGTTTTATCCCTGAACTGTTATATTACTGGATTTCCTTTGTTGCTGACTCCTGCCTGTTTCCAGTTCTTCTATTGGTTTATCCCTGAACTGCCATACCGCTGGATTTCCTTCCTGTTGCCGCTAAAGACTACCCTGCCTACTGTGAGTACTGCTTACCTCATTTTACAAACTTTTTCTGCTCTGGGTTATTTCCTATCTTTTCAGCTTGATGCCGGGATAAGAAGACTACTGGCCAAGTTTGATCAGATAATGGAATATCCCATGAGCATTACATTATACTTGGGCACTGGACCCAAATGAGGTAGCAAGAGCAGTGTATCTTCAAGGACAGATGCTGGGAACCCATACCACACAACTGCAGAGTGTGGATTCTAAACTAGAGGCTATAACCGCTAAGCTCTCCTCACTACTTGCTGTGAAGGATACTTATCCTGTTCTTACACTGCAGGTCTCTGCTCCTAGTGCTGCAACTTCTTCCCCTGCTTCTGGAAGTATACCCCGGATACCATTGGCTGACAAATATGAAGGCACTTTTGATTGTAGGGGTTTTCTTAACCAGTGCAGGCTGCACTTTCACAATGATCCTCACACCTTCCAGTCTCATCAGTCAAAGGTCACCTTTATCATTTCCTTATTGAAAGACAAGGCCCTGGCCTGGGTCTTCCCCTTTTGGAACAGAATGCGCAACTCCAGACTGATGCCGAAGCTTTCATTTCTGCACTATCTTCTGTCTTTGGGACTTCTGCTACAGAATACTCTCTCCTGGTTCTCCGCCTGAACAATAGAACTGTGGCACAATATGCCATCTTGTTTCGCTCCTTGGCACTTGAGACAAGTTGGGATGGCAGTGCTCTCAAGGCGTCCTTTAGGAGAGGTTTGCATGAACGCAACAAGGATGAACTTACTTATCGTGATGTTCCTTCTTCCTTGGATGACTTTATAACTCTTTGTATCAGTCTAGATTCTCGCTTCCAGGAGAGACAAGCTGAGAGAGAAAGAACTTGTAGAATCCTTCCCTCTCGTCCTTTCACTCGTCCAGACTCTATACTATCCTCTTCCCCCTCAGCCTTCCAGTAAACTCTGTAGAGGAACCCATGGATCTCTCCTCCCTCAAACCCTCTGAATCTGAAAAGACAGAGAAGAAGAAGATTAAGACTGTGTTTCTATTGTGGTTCTAACTCACACCAGCTTAAGAATTGGGATATTCTGCCAATACTTAGAGGACAGTATTGGGGTGCCTCTAAGCATGATCACTACTAAACCCCCCACTCCTCTCGGATCCTGGTACCTGTTACCCTGACCTTTCTTCAGAATTCTGCCAACACGCAAACCTTTATTGATTCAGGGGCAGCTGTAAATTTTCTTGACCACCGTTTTATTATTCAGACAGGCTTACCTCTTTTGCAGAAACAAAATATCTCAAAATAACTGCTCTGGATGGCACTCCCCTTGGATCAGGTTTAATCCATTTCGAATCATCACCCCTAACCCTGTCTGTGGGAGTCCTTCATACCGAAGAGTTGCAGTTCGATGTCATTCATTCTCCAGCACAACCTGTCATCCTTGGTCATCCTTAGCTTTGTATACACAATCTACAGTTCGGCTGGGCTGAGGGACAGTTGGCCTCCTGGGGTACCTCCTGTTTCCACTCCTGCCTTGCTAAGGTTACTCCTCTGCTCCGCATCCCCATAGCCAGTCTACAGACCCCTTCAAGCTTCCCTCAGTATATGCAGATTTCACAGATGTGTTTGAAAAGAAAGCAGCTGATGTGCTGCCACCCTACCATCCTTACGACTGCAAAATTGACCTCTTTCCCGGAGCCCCATTTCCTATAGGGAGGACTTATCCAATCTCCAAAGCTGAAACCAAGTCCAATAAGGAGCATATTACTGGATTTCCTTTGTTGCTGACTCCTGCCTGTTTCCGGTCCTTCTATTGGTTTATCCCTGAACTGCTATACTGCTGGATTTCCTTACTGTTGCCGCTAAAGACTACCCTGCCTACTGTGAGTACTGCTTACCTCATTTTAAAAACTTTATCTTGACGCCGGGATAAGAAGACTACTGGCCAAGTTTGATCTGATAGTGGAATATCCCACGCGCATTACAGGATCATTGGATAAAGGGTCCTGCTCAAATTAACGCTCCCCCTGCTTTGGCATCACATAAAGATTATCCTAATTATTCTAATGTACAGACCCAGAAATTATCAATACAACAAAACCAAAATTAAAGAAAAGCAGAGATATATTCGGTGACAAATGTTCTGGTTATATGACCCTTGCTTTATGCACACTCTTTATAGGCAATAGTAATGTGAAAACAAGTGTAATTCTACCTCTACTGTAGCTCAGTGCAGTACCTCTTTTCGCCTTCTGCTGTGGTGATGCTGTTGTGCAAGTTCAGCTTACACAAGCATATAGTACAGTACAATTTATCACTTTGTTTACAGCCAATCTCAGCTCCCTGTTACTTTTATTTACAAACTGTTTCCAGATTATAATGCCCTTATTTTGAGAATAACTCAGTGGGTTCACTTTCTTTTCTCTGTACTAATTTATTTATAAACCAGGCTACTTTATTCAGCAACTTTGTTGCTGACCCTGAGTGTTTCTAACATCCCAGTTTCCTACCTGCCTTGATTATTTGGATTTAACACCTAGTCATATACGAAAGCTTTGTTATAGTCTTGCCTAGATTACAGACACCTTCAACTTTATCAGTGTGCTACCTTCCCTGCTTCTGCTTAGTATCAGGTAAATTACGAGTTGTGCGTTCGTCTTTTAACGCTGAAAAAATGGTCATTTCAGCATTAAAACAACAACTCAGCCATTACAAGTCTTGTCGGTATAGCTGTACTGCAAGCCTTTTAGCCTGTAACACAACGTCAGTCCCGCACACGTAAAAATTATGTTTTTTTCATGGGACTTCCATAGCGCTGCCATTACAAGTTTGCGGTGAGGCTAAAAAGCTTGCATTATACCCTATAATGACAAGATCCGTACCGACCATTTGAAAGCAGTAGTTATGAGTTTTACGCTACAAAACTGTTACATAAAACTCATAACAAAACTGTTATAAAGTACACTAACACCCATAAACTACCTATTAACCCCTAAACCGAGGTCCTCCCGCATCGCAAACACTATTTAAATATTATTAACCCCTAATCTGCCATCTTCCCACATCGCCCCCAGTATACTAAAATTATTAACCCCTATTCCGCTGCTCCCTAAAACCCACCACCCAGACAACCAACCCCGCAAATAAAACCCTAACTAAAAAAACCTAAGCTACCCATTGCCCTGAAAAGGGCATTTGTATGGGCATTGCCCTAAAAAGGGCATTTAGCTCTATTGCGGGCCAAACCCTAAGCTAAAAATAAAACCCACCCAATAAAGCCTTAAAAAAACATAACACTAACCCCTGAAGATCCACTTTTGAAGAGCCGACATCCATCCTCAACGAAGCCGGGAGAAGTCCTCAACGAATTCTGATTCTGATTCTATCAGCCAATTGGAATCTAAGGGACGCCATCTTGGATTACGTCACTTAAAGAGACATTCATTCAGGAAGAAGACTTCATTTGAAGAGGATGCTCCGTGCCGGATGTCTTGAAGATGGACCCGCTCTGCGCCGGATGGATGAAGACAGAAGATGCCGTCTGGATGAAGACTTCTGCCCGTCTGGAGGACCACTTCTCCCCGCTTGGATGAAGACTTCTCCCGGCTTCGTTGAGGACTTCTTGCCGCTTCATTGAGGACTTCTCCCGGCTTCGTTGAGGATGGATGTCGGCTCTTCAAAACTGTAAGTGGATCTTCAGGGGTTAGGGTTTTTTTAAGGGTTTATTGGGTGGGTTTTATTTTTAGCTTAGGGTTTGGGCTGCAATAGAACTAAATGCCATTTTAAGGGCAATGCCCATACAAATGCCTTTTTCAGGGCAATGGGGAGCTTAGGTTTTTTTAGTTAGGGTTTTATTTGGGGGGTTTGGTTGTGTGGGTGTTGGGTTTTACTGTTGGGGTGGTTGTTTGTATTTTTTCCAGGTAAAAGAGCTGATTTCTTTGGGGCAATGCCCCACAAAAGGCCCTTTTTAAGGGCTATTGGTAGTTTAGTTTAGGCTAGGGTTTTTTTTATTTTGGGGGGCTTTTTTATTTTGATAGGGCTATTAGATTAGGTGTAATTAGTTTAAATATCTTGTAATTTGTTTTTTATTTTGTGTAATTTAGTGTTTTTTTTTTTGTAATTTAGGTAATTTATTTAATTTAGGTAATTTATTTAATTGTAGTGTAAGGTTTGGTGTTAGTGTAACTCAGGTTAGGTTTTATTTTACAGGTAAATTTGTATTTATTTTAGCTAGGTAATTATTAAATAGTTAATAACTATTTAGTAACTACTCTACCTAGTTAAAATAAATACAAACTTGCCTGTAAAATAAAAACAAACCCTAAGCTAGCTACAATGTAACTATTAGTTATATTGTAGCTAGCTTAGGGTTTATTTTACAGGTAAGTATTTAGTTTTAAATAGGAATTATTTATTTATTAATAGTAGGTTTTCTTTAGATTTATTTTAATTATATTTAAGTTAGGGGGTGTTAGGCTTAGGGTTAGACTTAGGTTTAGGGGTTAATAAATTTAATATAGTGACGGCGATGTTGAGGGCGGCAGATTAGGGGTTAATAAATGTAGGTAGGTGGCGGCGATGTTAGGGGCAGCAGATTAGGGGTTAATAATATTTAACTAGTGTTTGCGATGCGGGAGTGCAGCGGTTTAGGGGTTAATATGTTTATTATATTGGCAGCGATGTCGGGAGCGGCAGATTAGTGCTTAATAATTTTATTTTAGTGTTTGCGATGTGGGAGGGCCTCGGTTTAGAGGTTAATAGGTAGTTTATGGGTGTTAGTGTACTTTTTAGCACTTTAGTTGTGAGTTTTATGCTACGGCTTTGTAGTGTAAAACTCATGACTACTGACTTTAGAATGCGTTAGGAATCTTGCGGGATAGGCTGTACCGCTCACTTTTTTGGCCTAAAAAAAAAGCTTGTAATACCGGCGCAATGGAAGTCCCATTGAAAAAAGACTTTACGGAAATTGCATAAGTTAATTTGCGGTACGGCCAAAAAAGTGTGCGGACAGCTGTACCTACAAGACTCGTAATAACAACGGTAGTAAAAAACAGCGTTATGATCCTTAACGCTGCTTTTTTACTCATAACGCAAGATTCGTAATCTAGCAGAAAGTATCTAATTACAAAAAATACAAAATTACAAAAAATAACAAACACTAAATTTACGAAAAAATAACAAATGAAATTATCAAACATAAAATGAGTTACACCTAATCTAATAGCCCTATAAAAATAAAAAAAGCCCATCCAAAAAAAACCAAAAAAACATAGCCTACAATAAACTACCAATAGCCCTTAAAAGGACCTTTTGTGGGGCATTGCCCCCCAAAAATCAGCTCTTTTACCTGTAAAAAAACCCCACAAAGACCCCTCAACAGTAAAACCCACCATCCCCCAAAATAGTAAACCTAAATCTAACAAAAACCTAAGCTACCCATTGCCCTGAAAAAGGGAATTTGTGTGGGCATTGCCCTTAAAAGGGCATTCATCTCTATTGCTTGCCCTGAAAAGGGCATTCAGCTCTTTTAAGAAAAGCCCAACCCCTAAACTTAAAAAAAAACACCCAGTTTAAAAAAATACTATCACTAACCCCCAAAGATCCACTTACAGTTCCTGAAGTCCGGACATCCAGGTTGCGAGAGGTCCTCATCCATCCAGACGGAGTCTTCTATCTTCATCCAGGCGGCATCTTCTATCTTCAACCTTCAATTTTATAATGTGTTGTTATTTAATATGTCACACATGCTACTTTTTAAAACACATAATGAATTTTTATTCTAGGACCCAGGCTTGTTGACTTATTCAATTACATACTAATATAATGGGCTAGATTACAAGTGGGGCAAAAAATATTAGCGATATGAGGCCAGATTACAAGTGGAGCGCTATCATAAGCATAAGGAGTGTAAACACGATTGGGAGATGCAGTGTTCTTTATGCTCAAATGCATATTACAAGTGGTGCACTGTAAAAATTACCACAAATTCGTTTGCACGAACTCTATGGGTAAAGTAGAGCGGTAATATGCGCTCGTATTACAAGTTGAAAACTTTCATTCTATTGACTGATTTGAATTTGAACATGCAAATCAGCAAATAGGAATGCAAGAGTACCCCTATATAAAAGGGGTAACTAACATTCCACATTTAGTGTTCGGAGGGTGACCGCATGAAGAAGGACTTGGTGAGTACCATCTTGGGCTTTAGTGTTGGGTTTTTGTGTGTTTTTTTTCCAAAAATTAATTTTATGTTTTTTAACTGGGAAGCAAAAGAGCTAAATGTCCTTTTCAGGTCACTTTTTGATTCATTTTATTTATTATTTTTTGTAAGGTTAGTGTTTGTTATTTTTTTGTGATGTTAGTTTTTTTTTTAAAGTAATGTAATTTTTTTTGCTAATGGTAGTTTATTTGAGTAACAATTTTTTTATTTAATTTTAATAGAAATGTTAGGTTTTATATTTTATTTTTATTGGAGTTTTCCATTTGAACAAACAAGGTTATTTTAATAAATGAACCTTTATATAGTACAATATGAGTTAACAACCTATACAATATAATATATAAGGTAGTATTTAATTATGCATTGTCCGCATGACAAATCTATGCAGATTATCTAATTTGTTTTCTAATTTTGAAGTAGTGGAAGACTTCCAGTATAGAACAAAATAACATTTATAGTAGGAAAAGAAGAGAAGATGTGATAGGAAGACATAGGATAGAGAGGAGAGAAAAGAGAAGGGAAGAAAAGACTGTAGTGAGCACTCGCGGGAGTTGCCTATAGTTATACCTGTATCCTAACAGACACCATTTCCAAGAGACCTTCTTGTCTGCATTCTAATAGAGTCCTCCCAGACTATCCATTCCTCCCAGACCTTTAGAAACTCATTTCTTTTGTCCAGTAAGGAGGATGCTATGACCTCCATTTGATAATAATATTTGATTTTGTTTAGTATAACCTCGTAGTGGGGGACTGAAGTTTTCCAAAATTTTGCAATAACTGTCCTGACTGCAGTACATATGATACCCACTATCTTTAAAGAGTGTCTGTGTAGTCCCTCAATAGGGAAAAGTAGGAGGGCCTGCTCCATATTTAATGTAATCTGTTTGTTGAAAATTTTACTCAGTAGCTCAGAGGTGGCTTCCCATACTTTGGTACTGTCTGGGCACTCCCACCACATATGAATGTAGGTATCCTCAACTTGACAGGCTAGATAACACTGGGGTGAACTAGCTAAGTTTGTGTCTAAATGATAGTGTTTAAACCTGCATGGATGAATATACCATCTATACACCACCTTGATATAGTTTTCTTTTAGATCTACGCTAATGGAGCAGGCCAGGCCTTTTTGGATTATGTCTGCCCAATCTTTTACATCTCTAGAGAAGTTAACCTCTTCTTCCCATTTTCTAATGAAGTTTAACTTCTCTTGTCACTGTCCAGCGCACAAAAACTTATATAAGCTGGAAATTGTATCCCTAATCCTGGTTGTGGAGCTACAAAATTTCTCAAATAATGTGGGACTGTACGGGTCTCCCAATCTACGGACTTCGTCTATTATAGTTATTAACTGAAAGTAGTGAAACCAGGAGTGTGGCGTGGAGGGCGGAAGGTCATTATATTGCTCGAACGAGATGGCCTCGGAATTTCGTAACGTATCAGCTATTCTGTATAAGCTCTTGTTAGCCCAAATTGTGCCAGTTTTGTTATTGCAGCTGTCTGGAAAGACAGTCAGTGGCGTCAGAAGTGAGCCTTTAGGAATTAAATTATATCTTTTTTTTTAGGTTATCCCATAGACCTAAGGTGTGTGCGAGTGATGTATATTTTGTCCAGGAATCTGGTCTATCTTTTTTAGATGTCCAGAACATCTGGTAAATTGGGCTAAGATTTAACATATCTCTCTCCAGTTGGACACATGCCAATTCACTTTCAGAGTTATGTAGGAGCGCTGTTTGAGCTAATCTAGCAGCATTAAAATAGACTCAGGGCAGCCACTAGAAATTTTGGGGCCCCTGACTTAACCATTGATCAGGGCCCCCCCCCCCTTCCTTTGACTTGTGCAATTTTTGATCAAGTGACTAAAACTTATATGCACTTTATTCTTAAGTGTCTATTTAAACTTGGAAATGTTGTAAAGGTAGTAACATACAAACACACAGACTCACTCATACACTGAAACACACACACTCACACATAAGGATTCACATATAGACACTCTAGCAGACACGCAAAGAAACACACTCAGACACAGACACCCAAACAGACACTCAGAACCTGTTTACATTGACCTGACAAGTAATGAGGAAAACTACAGTTTTGTAAAAAAAGGAAATTTAGAAAACAAAATATGGAGTTCAAATTATCTTTTTGTAAAGGAAGATGCCAACTAAATGACGACAGTCAGTGGCTGAAAGGAAGGGCCCTGAACTGCCTAAACAGTAATTTAAAGGTTAAATGGTAGATTGGTGATTTCCGGAAAGGTCTCATTAGTCTCAAAGTCTGTAGAAAGATGTGAATAATCAGTAGTAATGTCAAAATGTCCTAAAAAGAACAGTCAATGGAAAAACACACACACACACAAACTCAAACTTGCACATACACCCAAGAAAACACCGACAGAGACAGCCTCAGAAAACACACAAAGACAGACACACACACACACAGACACCCACAGAAAACAAAGACATACACACACAGAGAGACAACCACATAAAACACAGAAAGACATAGATACACACACCCTCACTGAGACATCCACAGAAAACACACAAAGACATACACACACCCTCACAGAGACACCCACAGAAAACACACACCCTCACAGAGACATCCACAGAAAACACAGATATACATACACACCCCCCCTCACAGAGACATCCACAGAAAACACAGACATACACAACCACCCTCACAGAGGCATCCAGAGAAAATACACAAAGACAAACATACACACACCCTCACAGAGACACCCATAGAAAAAGCTCAAAGACATATGCACACACCCTCACAGACATCCACAGTGTGTGACATGCATGATAAAAAAATTGCAGAAATTAAGAGATCCCTTTTTAAAGAATATATTTGTAAATGTGCAAACAAAAATAATTCTGTGAATTCAAAATTGTACATTAATGATCTGGGTAGATGGCTAGATGAAGAAAAGTACTTTTAAAAGGTTGACATATGTTTGTTTGATTTTTCCCCATTTTCCGCAACCAAGAGCACCACTTCAAATATAGTGTACAAATGTTCCCATCTGTCAGCTGTACTTATGGATTTTGAAAATGCTGTACTTTATATGGTCTTAGTGGAACCATAAGCTGTGGTACTCATACTATTAGATCTGGTTAAAGGCAGGATTTAGGTTTGTTGGTATGTATTTCAAAATTAAGTCAGCTGTAGTGTAAACTGAACAGTTTTAAGTTAACCTGTCTCATTTCAAAAACTGAGCAATCTTAGTCTAAGAGTATAACATGCTATGCGATGTAAAAATATTAGATAAAATGCCTCCTTGCATCTGGAAAGTCCTTGCATAAAGGGGCGGTAAACTGGAATGTAAATATATATATATATATATATATATATATATATATATCTGCCAAAAGGGCACCTACCTTTTGTGTATTGAGGAGGAAACATTTCTGCATGGTTTTAAATATAGAATTTCGACAGCATTGCCAAATATTCATAAATACACTGCTGCTAAAAAAAAAAAGTGTTTTTATGGACCCCTGGCCCCACCATACAACAACTGCCACACTGAAGTTACAATCCAAAATTGCACAAAGAAATAAAAAAACATTTGCTAAGTAAGTCCTACCTCTGCAAATGAAAGTGATCTGCCGTCTGACTCCAGCACACACTGTACAAAGTGCCAAGTCTGTCTCACACTGTGCATAGTGGTTTAGTGCACACTCATAAATCCTCTCAAATGCTAATACTTTACTCCTTATAATAACATTTACCATGCTCAATTAGCACTCTGCTGTAGTACCCACTGGTGGCTGCCAAAATTTTAAAAAAAATATATATATTTTTTTTAGTCCTTGCCTCATGGGGCCCCCCTGGCTCATTGGGCCCCTGACAGGAGTCACCCCTGTCACCCCCTGATGGCGGCTCTGAATAGACTTGGAGATCAGCAACTCCCAGTCCTCCTTGCTCTTTGGGTTTTAGGAGAGTGTTCCTATTTATCCTGGCTTTTTTATTAGCCCAAATGACTTCAAAAATATGTTTCTGGAAGTTTTTAAGATCCCTTGAAGGAACATCAACAGGCAGTGATCTAAATAGATACAGTAGTTTTGGGAGTATTACCATCTTGCTAACTACCATTTTCGCATAGAATGATATTTTGTATGTACCCCAGGTTTTCATTTCTTTATGGAGGTATTTATATAGGGGGGGGTAGTTAAGTTTATATAGCTCTTTCAGATTGTAAGGGATTGAAACTCCGAGGTATTTAATTGCTTGAGTGGCCCACTTAAAATTGAAGTTTATTTCCATTAGCTTTTTGGTATGACTAGGGAGATGGACCCCAATCGCCTCACACTTGTCATTATTAATCTTATAGCCAGATAAGGTACTAAAATTTAGTAGAAGATCATACAGAATTGGCAGTGATAGTAGTGGTTTGTTAATTGTTAATATGATGTCGTCTGCAAATAAGGAAAGTTTGTGTTAATTTTTACCTACTGTTATCCCGGTTATATCTCTATGATTTCTAATGCTAACGGCTAAGGGTTCAATGCATATGGCAAATAACAAGGGCAACAAGGGACACCCCTGTCTGGTGCCGTTATGGATGCTAATTCTTTTGGATTGGTATCCTGCTACTCTAAGGTATGCCGATGGACTGGTGTGAATGGCTTGTATCACTTAGCAAATGAACCCGAGATTCCAAATTGTGATAGAGTTTCAAACATGTAATCCCAATGGATTCTATCAAATGTCTTCTCTGCATCCAGAGATAGGAACAGAGAAGGCACTTTTTCAATTGTTGCAAAGTCCATAAGATCAATGACCCTACGAACATTGTCAGGAGCTTCTCTCCCAGTAATAAACCCTACTTGGTCATTCGAAATTAATTTAGGTATATGTAAATTTAATCTAGTGGCCAATATTTTAGTGAGGAGCTTGAGGTCTATATTGATAAGTGATATTGGCCTGTAATTTTTGCAGTGGAACTTGTCCCTGCCTGGCTTAGGAACCACGCATATTCGAGCTGTTAATAATTCGGTTGGAATAATACCCCCTTCCAATATATAATTAAATGATTCCACCAGATAAGGGAAAAGATCTATTGAGAACCTTTTATAAAAGCTTCCCGAATATCCATCAGGCCCAGGAGCTTTTTTACTTTTAAGTTGTTTTATTGCTATGGCTATTTCCTGAGCTGTAATCGGGGCATTCAAATGGTCTAAATCAGTTTTTTCTATCTTAGGAAGATGGCAGTCATTTAAGAACTCTTGTATCCTATTTATTCTAGGGTCTGTCTGGTTCCGTGGTAGTCCATATAAAGACTGGTAAAAGCCGGCAAAGGAGTTAGCAATATGTAAAGGATTATTTGTTATCAATCCTGATGGAGTCTGAATCTGGGGCATAGGTTTTTTATTTTAAAAGGTAAGATTAGTTTGTTTTTTTTACTTTTACAGGTAAGTTTTAATTTTTTAAAGGTAGTTAGGTTTTTTTTGGTAAAGGTTAGTATATTTTGGGTTAACTTAGGTGGTGTTAGGTTAGGGGGGCTGGCGGTTTAGGGATTAATAGTTTAGTGGGGACTTTGTGGTGGGCTACGTGGTGGTTTAGGGATTCTTAGAGTAGGGGCTTATGACAATTGGGTTTGCTGGAGTATGGTGTTAGTTTTTCCCCACTTTTTTCTCCATTGACTTGTATGCAGGAATAGTGTAAGATTGGCTTATTGTGCTGGTCTGGTTCGTGCAAGCGCAATACATTTTTTGCTTTCAACACATAAAATCAGTGCAACCCGACCGGCGCAAAAGGCTTACCACTAGCTCAGTTTTTGCTTTAGCAAAAGTGCTAATTAGCGCTCCACTTGTAATCTAGCTCCACTTGAAATCCATCTACAGGGAGGCCTGTAGATGGATTTCGGGATATTCTGTGGGTTGAGGCAGGGTGGACAGATGTACAGAACTGGGTGTGGCATGGCTTTCCAGGGCATGACCAACTTGTTCATGGATGTGGTTAGGTAGTGCAGCAACAGATTTCTGCAGGAAAGAAACATTTTTAACCTCACCCAATAAGTACAATGGAGGTACAGCCTGAAGGGTAACATTGCCACCAGAAGCAGTTCTGGTGAACTGCTTGTGCAATGCCGCCCCCATGCAGATTTGCTAGCAGGGGGTGTCAATCAACCCGATCATATAAGATTGGGAAAATTGATGTCCGCAGCCTCAGAGCAGGCAGAGCAGAGCCTTTAGGCATCAATCGGCCCCTTTGTTTTTACTCTTACATACCAAACCAAAGCTACAATGGCCCTCTGTATGCAGACTGCAAAAATAAATCACCATTATGCAAATAATCTAAAAACAGCAAATTTTTTCTGGTAGCTTAATCTAAATCACATGATCAAACAGGATCAAACTTAGACCTCTATTGAGTGACAGCCTACTACATAGATAAGAACTTCACATGGACCCCAATACAAACAAGAGTATTTTAAGACTTTAAATAAATATAGGATGATTCTTGTGTGTGTGTGTTGGAAGGGGTCATTTTCTAATACTTATTCCTGCTTTTCATATTTAAATGAGCCTCTATTCCCATGTACCTCTTTCTTTGTTGTTGGTAGAGCAAAGGGCGTGTAATAAAGGGTCAGCCTTACAACGCTATGGCTGTTGACTCCTTTGATGATTGGTTTATTGACTAAAGAAACCAATTGCACCACTTAAATTAATAATGTCTCCCTCAGTTATTATCTATTAAATAACTAACAAGTTTTTCGTTTTGAGCTGTGTGGTGCTAACGAGCAGTTTTCTCTCACCGCTCACTTACATGCAGCGCTGGTATTACGGGTTTTTACAAACCCGGCGTTAAAAGGCAAGAAGTGAGCGTTGAGCAAAATTGTGCTCCTTACCGTGGCGCACTCCAATACCAGCGCTGCTTAAGTCAGCGGTGAGCTGGTCGTACGTGCTCGTGCACGATTTCCCCATAGGAATCAATGGGGAGAGTCGGCTGAGAAAAAGTCTAACACCTGCAAAAAAGCAGCGTAAAGCTCCCTAACGCAGCCCCATTGATTCCTATGGGGGAAAAAAATGTATGTCTACACCTAACAACCTAACATGAACCCCCGAGTCTAAACACCCCTAATCTTACACTTATTAACCCTAATCTGCCACCCCCGACATTGCCAACACCTGCATTATATTTATTAACACCTAATCTGCCGCTCCGGACACCGCCGCCACCTACATTATACTTATGAACCCCAAATCTGCTGCCCCCAACATCACCGACACCTACATTATTTATATTAACCACTAATCTGCCGTCCCCAATGTCGCTGCAACCTACCTACACTTATTAAACCCTAATCTGCTGCCCCCAACGTTGCCGCCACTATAATAAACATATTAACCCCTAAACCGTAAAACATTTTATTAGCTGTTCCAATCAGCCAATAGAATGCGAGCCAATAAGATTTTTTCTACCTTAATTCCAATTGGCTGATAGAATTCTATCAGCCAATCGGAATCTAAGGGACACCATCTTGGATAACGTCACTTAAAGGAACCTTCATTCGTCGGGTGGTCGTTAGAAGAAGAGGATGCTCCGCGTCGGATGTCTTGAAGATGGACCCGCTCCGCGCCAGATGGATGAAGATAGAAGAGGCCATCTGGATGAAGACTTCTGCCCGTCTGGAGGACCACTTCACTTGGCTTGGATGAAGCGTTGAGGACTTCGGCCCGGTTGGATTAAGACTTCTGCCGCTTCCTTGAGGATGGATGTCCGGTCTTCAGTACTGTAAGTCGATCTTCAGGGGGTTAGTGTTAGGTTTTTTTTAAGGGTGTATTGGGTGGGTTTTATTTTTTAGATTAGGGTTTGGGGCGCAAAAGAGCTAACTGCCCTTTTAAGGGCAATGCCCATCCAAATGCCCTTTTCAGGGCAATTGGGAGCTTAGTTTTTTCTAGATAGTATTTTATTTGGGGGGTTGGTTGTGTGGGTGGTGGGTTTCACTGTTGGGGGGGTTGTTTGTGTTTTTGTTACAGGTAAAAGAGCTGATTACTTTGGGGTAATGCCCCGCAAAAGGCCCTTTTAAGGGCTATTGATAGTTTTAGATTAGTTGTAATTAGTTTAAATATCTTGTAATTTGTTTATTATTTTCTATAATTCAGTGGGTTTTTTTTGTACTTTAGCTAATTTAATTTATTTAATTTTTGTTAATTTAGTTAATTTATTTAATTATAGTGTAGTGTTAGGTGTTATTGTAACTTAGGTTAGGTTTTATTTTACAGGTACTTTTGTATTTATTTTAGCTAGGTAGTTATTATATAGTTAATAACTATTTAATAACTATTCTACCTAGTTAAAATAAATACAAACTTGCCTGTAAAATAAAAATAAACCCTAAGATAGCTGCAATGCAACTATTAGTTATATTGTAGCTAGCTTAAGGTTTATTTTACAGGTAAGAATTTAGTTTTAAATAGGAATTATTTAGGTAATGATAGGAATTTTTAGTTAGATTTATTTAAATTATATTTCAATTAGGAGGTGTTAGGGTTAGGGTTAGACTTAGGTTTAGGGGTTAATACATTTAGTATAGTGGCAACAACGTTGGGGGCGGCAGATTAGGGGTTAATAAATGTAGGTAGGTGGCGGCGATGTTAGGGACGGCAGATTAGGGGTTAATAATATTTAATTAATGTTTGCAAGGCGGGAGTGCGGCGGTTTATGGGTTAATATGTTTATTATAGTGGCAGCGACGTTGGGGGCAGCAGATTAGGGGTTAATAAGTGTAGGTAGGTTGCAGCGACATTGGGGGCGGCAGATTAGGAGTTAAAAAATATCACAATAATGGATTTTACTGTCATATGTTAAGATGTTTTATCATATGTGGGGTAGTGAAAAAAAATATAAATTATGCTTGGCACAATGTCATTATTTTGTATTTACCTAATTAGCAAGCAAATATGTATGTGTTCACTAGATTTATGTAATCAAAAGTGCTATTGTGCAATATTATTTTATCACTTTAATTCCCCCATTATGAATTATAACTAAATAATATTAAAGGACCAGTGAACACTGTAGATTTGCATAATCAACAAATGCATGATAAGAAGACAATGCAATAGCACTTAGTCTGAACTTCAAATGAGAAGTAGATTTTTGTTAAATAAATTGCAAAGTTATGTCTGTTTCCACTCCCCCTGTATCATGTGACAGCCATCAGCCAATAACAAATGCATATACGTATATGCTGTGAATTATTGCACATGCCCAGTAGGAGTTGGTGAATCAAAAAGTGTAAATATAAAAAGACTGTGCACATTTTTTTAATGGAAGTAAATTGGAAAGTTGTTTAAAAGGGCATGCTGTATCTGAATCATGAAATTTAATTTTGACTTGAGTGTCCCTTTAAATAAAGTCGCATTATACTATTTAAAATAAAGAAAAAAATGGCAAAAATGCCACTGATGTGTTTCACTATTATGGTCCTTTGAAAAACCATGACAGAGTAGTGTGTCATTGGTACTTTGCCAGTTTTGCCAAGCTGTTTTTTTTTGTCCAGTGATAATGAGAAAAGCTTTAAAGAATAATAATACTGCATACAGTTCATATTCACGTGGGGGGTGCTCAATGTCCATATATAAAAGTAAACAAAAAGGGGAAAGGAAAGAGGACAATGGTAGAGCACTCAAAGGAAGTATGAGGGAGGAAATCTCTCAGGGAGATTGATAAAATATAACTTAATTAGTCCTATAAAATATTGTAAAGTGCAGTGTATGCATTAAAACTTAGATTAAAAACTCAGAGGTAATGAGAACCAGCAGCCACAGGAACCGTAACTAATATAATTACCATAACAAAGTGACTGTAAGGAAAATAAACGATTCTCTGCTAACAAGCTGCACAGGAACAATTCATTGAAAAAGAGAGGTACAACCTCACAATGATTACTCTAAATAAAAAGCAAAGATAAAGGCTCTGCCTTTGAGAAAGCCGTGTGTCGGCAAAATGCGCATCAGACGTATCCTTTAAGTCCAGCTACCACTTTAATTGTTAAGCTCTATATGAGCGCTCAATAGTTGTTATTTGTGACTGTTTAAGTTTATCTCTGCTTTTGAGATTTGCACTTTATTTAGAGTAATCATTGTGAGGTTGTACCTCTTTTTTTTCAGTTAATTGTTCCTGTGCAGCTTGTTAGCAGAGTATCGTTAACTTTCCTCACAGTCACTTTATTAGGGTAATTATATTAGTTACGTTTTCATGTGGCTGCTGGTTCTCATTACCTCTGAGTTTTTAATCTAAGTATTAATGCATATTAATGCAATTACCTCTGAGATTTTAATAGACATGTGCGTTTCGTTTTGGACAAATTCGGAATTTGGACAAATTTTGGCCGATTCAGCGATTCAGATGCATCCGAATTGCTGAATCGGCACATCCCGAAATATTTCAAAAAATTCTGAAAATTAATAAATATGTTTCCGAATTTTCGGGTCCATTATTCATATTCAGAATTTTTCATTGTTCCTTCCTAAACCGCAGTTCCCTGTCACTAACTCTAAGTCTAAGGTATAACTCGTAAACTACCATTCCCCGACATCGCTGAAACTAACTAAACCTATTAACCCCTAAACCACTTTACCGAAACATCGCCAACACAAATTAAACCTATTAACCCCTAAACCGCACCCCCCCACATCGTCGACACAAACTAAACCTATTAACCCATAAACCGCACCCCCCACATCGCCGACACTAACTAAACTTATTAACCCCTAAACTGCCATTCCGAAACATCGCCAACACAAACTAAACCTATTAACCCCTAAACCACCACCCCACACATTGCCGACACAAACTAAACCTATTAACCCCTAAACCGCCATTCCAAAACATTGCTGACAAGAACTAAACCTATAAACCCCTAAACCACCCCCCCCCCACATCCCCGACACAAACTAAACCTATTAAGCCCTAAACCGCACCCCCCACATTGCTGACATGAACTAACTCTATAAACCCCTAAACCGCACCCCCCCCCCACATCATCGACACTAACTAAACCTATTAACCCCTAAACTGCACCCCCCACATCTCCAACACTAACTAAACCTATTAACCCCTAAACTGCCGTTCACAAACATCGCCAATACTAACTAAACCTATTAACCCCTAAACCGCCAGCCCCCAAATCGCAACAACCTAAATTAAACTATATTAACCCCTAAACCTAACACCCCCTAACCCTAAACCTAAACCTAACACCCCCTAACTTTAACATAATTAAAATAGATCTAAATTAAAGTTACAATATTAACTAAATAATTCCTATTTAAAACTAAATACTTACCTGTGAAATAAAACATAAGCTTGCTACAATAAAAGTTTTTTTATTTCACAGGTAAGTTTGTATTTATTTTAACTAGGTAGACTAGTTAGTAAATAGTTATTTACTATTAACTAACTACCTAGTTAAAATAAATACACACTTACCTGCCAAATAAAACCTTAGCTGCCTTACCCTAAAACCTAACATTACAAAAAATAAAAAACACTAAAATTACAAAAAAATAACAAACGAAATTATCCAAACAATAAAAATGATTCCTATTCTAATACCCTTTTTTTAAAAAACACCCCAAAATAAAAAAGCCTAATCTAGAATAAACTACCAAGGGCCCTTAAAAGGGCCTTTTAGGGGCCCTTAAAATGGCCTTTTGTAGGGCATTGCCCTAAGTTAAACAGCTCTTTTGTTCCAAAAAACAAACACCCCCTAGCAGTATACAAACCCCTACCCCCAAGCTACCAAGGGCCCTTAAAAGGGCCTTTTGGGGAGCCCTTAAAATGGCCTTTTGTAGGGCATTGCCCTAAAGTAACAGCTCTTTTGCTACAAAAAACAAACAAACACCCCCTAACCGTATACAAACCCCCACCCCTCAAATTACCAAGGGCCCTTAAAAGGGCCTTTTGGGGGGCTTTTAAAAGGGCCTTTTGTAGGGCATTGCCCTAAGGTAAACAGCTATTTTGCCACAAAAAAACACCCCCTAAAAAAATACAGTACACAAAATAACAAACAAATTATCATAAATAATAAAAATGATTCCTATTCTATTACCCATTTAAAAAAAAACCACCACAAAATAAAAAAACTAATCTAGAATAAACTACCAATGGCCATTAAAAGGGCCTTTTGTAGGGCATTGCCCTAAAGAAATCAGCTCTGTTTATGAAATAAAAATACAAATACCCACTAACATTACAAACCCCCACCCCCCCAAACCCGCAAAATAAAAAAAAACTATCTAAAAAACCTAAGCTACCCATTGCCCTGAAAAGTGGATCGTCTTGGGGTTAGTGTTAGGTTTGTTTGGGTGGGTTTTATTTTTAGATTAGGGATTGGGCAGTAAAAGAGCTAAATTACCTTTTAAGTGCAATGCACATCTAAATGCCTTTTTTATGGCAATGGGTAGCTTAGGTTTTTAAGATAGGTTTTTTAAGGGCCATTGGTAGTTTAGAATAGGAATAATTTTTATTATTTTTGATAATTTGTTTTTTAGATTAAGGCTTGGGCAGCAAAAGAGCTAAATGCCCTTTTAAGGGTAATGCCCATACAAATGCCCTTTTCAGGGCAATGGGTAGATTAGGTTTTACTTTATTTTTATTTTGTGGGTTTGGGGGGTGGGGATTGTATACTGTTAGGGGGTGTTTGTTTTCTTTTGTAGCAAAAGAGCTGTTAACTTTAGGTCAATGCCCTTCAAAAGGCCCTTTTAAGGGCCCCCAAAAGACCCTTTTAAGGGCCATTGGTAGTTTATTATAGATTGTTTTTTTTTTTTTTTTGGGGGGTGTTTTTTTTTTTTTTAAAGGCTATGTTTCGGAACAGCGGTTTAGGGGTTAATAGGTTTAGTTTGTGTTGGCGATGTAGGGGGTGGGGTTTAGGGGTTATTAGGTTTAGTTTGTGTTGGCGATGTGGGGGGGTGCGGTTTAGGGGTTAATAGGTTTACGTAGTGTTAGTAATGTGGGGGATGGCGATTTAGGGGTTAATAGCTTTATTTAGTGGTGGCGTGGGTGGCGGCAGCGGTTTAACATAATTTTGTTTCGGCAATCGCTAGAACATTAGCTAGAAATATTGATTCGATCCGTAATAAAGAGTTGGCCGACATTAATAATAATTCGATAACTGTTTCAAATGCATCCAAATTTCAAAATTCGGAACGACATGAATAAATTCCTCACCTTGTATGGATCAATGACCTTTTACTAAACCCTTCTGTCCCCATAGCAGCACAAAGCCATCCCCTTTTCTGAAACCCTAGATACTTTTCTCACTCCCACACTTTTCTAGTGCTTTGCAGGCTTTTTGGCTCTTTCAACTCCACTAGCTTTCTTAACTCATCTATTTTAAAATATATGAATGAAAAGTCAAAGTCACTCTCTAAACCTCATCTCTAGGACGTTCTTTAAATCTTTTATGTCTCACTGGTTAAAGCCAATCTCACAAGTAAAGAAAACAGGGCATAATACAACATTTTATTTGAGTAGCATAGCTAAGCCACAACACGTTACTGTGATTTGCACTTGATGAGCTACATTTTGATGATTAAAACACAAAAGACGCACTTTGATTGAGATATAGGAGCTGTACAAATGGTTAGAACCTTATGTTTTCAGCTGTATTTAGGGTAATATGTATTTTAGTATTAAAGCAAAAGTTGTCTCATATGGGTGTTCTGCATACAATTTTTGTTAAGGAGAAAAAAAATATTCACTGGCATGAAAGAGACTTTCTAAATAAAAAACGATATGCTCTAATTTACAAAGGTGTTAAACATATAGGTAGTCATGCTCTAGAGCACTGGTCCCCAGGCCTCCCTAACAGGCCATATTTTGAGGATATCTGAACTGGAGCACAGGTAAAATAATCCGCTGATTAGTAAACATGGCTGTTTAACCTGCTCTCATCCAAGGTAATCCTGAAAACCTGTAGCAAGACAGCCTATAATTAACCAATATATATGACTGACTGTGTTCTGCTCAGGAGCTTTAAGAGATTGTAAAGTTTAATGAATAAGTGCCCGGTATCTAAATATAAACTTAAAAACAGGGGCACTTTCATTTATTAAACTTTACAAACACACTTATTTTTAAAATATTTACCTTTGCGTTATGGTAAACATAACGCTGTTCCTCCACCCGTAGCACCTGCTTTTATTAGCCACATTTTGAGGATATCTGAACCAGAGCACAGGTGAAATAATCAGCTGATTAGTAAACATGGTTATTTTACCTGCTCTCACCCAAGGTAATCCTGAAAACCTGGCCTGTTGGGGAGGTTTGAGGAAAGGTTTGAAAGAAAGAAAAGTGCCCGGTATCTAAAAATAAACTTAAAAACAGGGGCACTTTCATTCATTAAAGGGATATGAAACCCCACATTTTTCTTTCGTTATTTAGAAAAAGAATGCAATTCTTCCAATCGTTTCTTGCCTCACAAGCTGGACGCCAAAGGGGGCACACAGTGATTGGAGCCGGATTCATCATCGTTCTGCTAAAGAAAGCAGGAGCTGCCAGTGGAAGTACGGTGTTATGTTTACCATAACGCAAAGGTAAGTATTTAAAAAAAATAAGCGTGTTCGAAAAGTTTAATGAATGAAAGTGCCCCTGTTTTTACGATTATTTTTAAATACCGGACATAAAGCACATAATAAATTAACATCAATTATGAAAAAATGATATGCCCTAACCAGGCACCCAACTACAGTTGTCTTAACTGAGACTAGGATCTCGCCTTTTGGGGACCCATCTGTCCCTGTAGCCATGACTGACTACAGGGACAGCATTGCACCAGCAGCTCTTGTAAACTGCTGGTGTAACGCTGCCCCCTGCAGATTCAATTGGCTGCTAGCAGGGGGTGTCAATCAAACCGATTGTATTCGACCGGGTTGAATTGCGAAGATGTCTGTCCGCCTCCTCAGAGCAGGTGGACACACTGGACAGGTTATGGAGCAGCGGTCTTTAGACGGCTGCTTCATAACTGGTGTTTCTGGCGAGCCTGCAGGCTCGCCAGAAACACGGGCCCTCAATCTACATACGGAGCTTGAAAAATGGGCCGCACAGCCTTTACCCTGGGACATCTATCTACACATCTGGCTCTAACTATTTACAACATGATACAGTAGAACGTCACTTTAACAAACCACAGCAATACAGAGCAGGTTTGTGAAGTGAGGGTAATTACTAATTATATGAAAAAGGTCTAATCATCTAGCTACACTATGCTCTAACACAGTCAAATGAAATAGCTCTAAATCTGCACTATATAATTATGCTCATCTAAAGCTTTTATTGCCTTTAATAAGCTCCCTAATATTTTGTTTCTATTTAATTACTTTGTTATTACAAACACATACAGTATGCTAAAATCTATTAATCAACTATTTTTCATTTTAACTAATTTAAAAGTATAAATATTCTGAATAAACTTAAAAACCTTAAACATATTTTTTTTTTACTCAAAGTATATTAAAGGGACAGTCTAGGCCAAAATAAACTTTCATGATTCAGATAGAGCATGTAATTTTAAACAATTTTCCAATTTACTTTTATCACCAATTTTGCTTTGTTCTCTTGGTATTTTTAGTTGAAAGCTTAACTTAGGAGGTTCATATGCTAATTTCTTAGACCTTGAAGCCCACCTCTTTCAGACTGCATTTTAACAGTTTTTAACCACTAGAGGGTGTTAGTTCATGTATTTCATATAGATAACACTGTGCTCGTGAACGAGAAGTTATCTGGGAGCAGGCACTGATTGGCTAGACTGCAAGTCTGTCAAAAGAACTGAAAAAAGGGGCAGTTTGCAGAGGCTTAGATACAAGATAATCACAGAGGTTAAAAGTATATTATTATAACTGTGTTAGTTATGCAAAACTGGGAAATGGGTAATAAAGGGATTATCTATCTTTTTAAGCAATAAAAATTCTGGTGTAGACTGTCCCTTTAACTAATGCATGAGTAGGGCATATCTGTGCTGACTTTAGTGTGCTGAGCTGATCTGGGCACTTTAGTTAAGAATTTGTTAAATTGATTAAAAAAATAGGGCTGAACTACAAGTAGAGTGCAATCACTATTACAGGGTGCATTATCTAATACACGAGAGCTCACGCAAAGAGTAAATCACAATCTGGTATTCTATCATAGGGGTTAACTTAAGTGTTCTTCACAATATTTCTAAGTATTTCCAAGTGCCTTTAAGAATATATTTATTTACGTAATTTTGACATACAACCTTTCTCAAATAAGGTAAAAACAGTATACAAACATTAGATATTGAGTGAACGGTACAGAAATGATGGAGGGAATTTATACAAATAAATGACGTGAGAATGTAAACCTTTCCCTGTATGGGGGTCCTCGTTTTTACAGAGGTATCTTATGCATATACAGCAATTTTTACAGGCATAAAATCTTGTGATAATAGTCTATACTGGTGCAATCTTTAGGACATCAAACCAGTCTATAGAGGGAACTCAATAGCAGATTTTAAGATATTATATTATATTGCATTGCAAACTCCTAGTGGTATTAGTTTATTAGTTTGGGGGGCTCACATACCCCTCTCCGCTCATCATCTGTTGGTTCGTAGATCAGGTACCGCTTTCTATTTTTGCCTTTAACTGACTAGTCTCAGTAAGGGGACTTCTGAGGGTAGGGAAAGACATTAGGGTAGCAGCTCAGCTTCTAAGGGGGGGCGGTGTTAAAGGATATGGGAGGGGAGACAGAAAGAGGCATAACTTGGGTCCTGTAATTATATAGGTAGGGATTGGGCGGCTCAACATATATTCCCAAGGTTCCCATGTAATTGTTCAGTTGTCCCCGTTCTCTAGCTACATAATTACGCTTTGCAGTCTTGGGGGTTGGCACTTTTTCCAGTTCCTAGCTATAAGAAGTTTGGCAGAGATGAGGATATATATCAGAAGATTTTGTTTGCTTCTGGGGATTTTGTCTATATCTAGATGTAGTATGGCCAGGGCAGGGTTCAGGGCTGGTGTTAGCCCTAAGTCCCTACAGACCTTTTCTACTTTTTGCCAATATTCTGTCAATGTAGGGCAGGTCCACCAGACATGTATGGGGGATCCTGGTTCCCCACATTCTCTCCAGCACTGTTGTGAGTGCTCAGGGAAAAGTTTCTGCAATTTTGTAGGCACTAGGTGCCATCTGGTGATTACTTTGAAGTATAGCTCATACATGGTAATACAATGAGTTGCCTTTTTCGTTAGACTAATGGCCTTATTCCAGTTCTCCGGTGTAAATGTTAATTGTAAGTCTCTCTCCCATGCGTCCATATGAATCGTTTTTGGGGAGGATGCTCCCTCCACAAGGCAGTGATAGTGTACCGAGAGGGGTCTAAACTGCTGGAGATTGGTCGCCCATCTTACCTCCCAAATAGTCAGGTCTCTCAATGATTCGTCTAGGAAGCCCCAGTATTTCATTAGTATGCACAGTCTCAGTAAGTCAAATCTAAGTTTGGGGGTCAGAGTAGGGAGGTCTAGCATATCTTGGTGTGGTCGTAGCTGAGCGTTGTTGTAAAAGTCTTCCAAGTTGCTTATTCCCGAGTCAGCCCAGGTGCTAAGATGTGCGTTTGGTAGTCCTACCAGGAGGTCTCTTATAGAGTGTACCGGTGAGGGGTGCGGGGCTACTAGTTTATTATGCCTCAACTTAAACCAGATCTCTTGACATCCCTTTACAATGTTATTTGCAATGTGTATTTTAGTTTGCCAATGTGGGGGTAACCAGAGCAAGTCCTCTAAGTGGATGTATGCTGGCAATGAAGCCTGCTCTAATTCTCTCCACCTAGTTGGGGGAAGCCCTCCCCCCAGGCTGTAACATGCGTTATCATTGCCGCTTCATAGTATTTTCTAATGCTAGGGAGACCTAGGCCTCCTTTCTCTAAAGGCATTTGCAGAATATGCGCTGCTACCCGGGGTCTTTTATCGTGCCAAGTATATGTATTGAAAAAGGTCTGAAACTTCCTGATCAATATATATGGGACTGGTAACGGAATACAGCGGAACATGTAGGTGAGTTTAGGGAGAATCATCATTTTAAGAGCCGCTATTCTACCCAACCAAGATATCTCAGCGTATCTCTTAGAGTGGAGTTCAGAGGCTATAGTTGCTAGGAGAGTTTCAAAGTTCTCCTTAATCACTATGGTTTTCGCATGGGATAGAAAAACTCCTAAGTGGCGAATTCCTTTGGAGGACCACTTAAAGGAGTAGATAAGCTGGATAGAGTCCCTCTCGCTCTGCGGGATATTAATGGAATATGCTTCCGTCTTGGCTACATTTAATTTATAATAGGAAATTTCACCAAATTGTTTAAAGAGGGCCATCAGTGGGGGGAGGGAGTCAACAGGGTCCAATAGAAAGACCGTAAGGTCGTCTGCAAAGAGTGCTTGTTTCTGGGGAGTATCATGCAGCTGTACACCGCGGATTCTCTCCAATTCCCTAATGGCAATCGCCAGGGGTTCGATCGCAAGGACAAATAGAAGGGGGGAGAGCGGGCATCCCTGCCTGGTTCCATTGCGGATTGTTATTTTGGGCGAGCAGAATCCCAGTCCCCGAACAACTGCTGTGGGGGCCAAATATAATGCTCTGACCGCCTTAATGAAGGAGTCCGGTATTCCAAACGCCGATAGGGTCTGAAATAAATAGTCCCACCTCACCCTGTCAAATGCCTTCTCGGCATCTAGCGACAGGGTGAGTATCTGGAGTCCCATATCCGCGGCCTCCGAGAATATATTCAAAAGGCACCGGGTATTATCTGTGCCCTGCCGGCCCTGGACAAAACCCACCTGGTCTAGGTGTATAAGCGTCTGTAGGTGTTTCCCTAATCTGTTTGCTAACACTTTAGCGTAAATCTTGGCATCGACATTAATAAGTGAAATGGACCTATAGCTGGAGCACAATAGAGGGTCTTTACCTTCTTTGTGGATTGTGGTAATGTTTGCCTCCAAGAATTCTGCTAAAAACCCACCCTTGGTTGCTGCATCTTTAAACAATCGAAGTAGTATCGGCGTTATGATCGGGCTGAGTGTTCGATAGAATGTCACTGTAAAACCATCTGGGCCTGGGGCTTTATGGGGTGCAAGTTCATCTATGGCTACTTTAATTTCTGCTAATGTGAATTGCTGTCCTAACTCTGTCCTAGCTTCCTCAGATAGAGCGGGTATAGGTAGATTTTCTAAAAATCTCTGGACATCATGATGTTTAGACTTGTCTGCCCCTTTTGTTACCTCAATGTTGTATAGGGAAGAGTAGTAGGTTGCAAATGCGGCGCCTATGTCTTTGGGTGAGTGCACCACACCGCTGTGTGTCGCGATGTGGGGTATTCTCTTCTGCTGTGTGTGCTTGCGGAGCTTGCTAGCTAAGAGTTTATCTGCTCTATTTCCTTTATAATAATAAAGTTGTTTGAGCTTATACAGGTTTTCTTGGACTCGCAACAAATCTCTTTTGGATATTTCCTCTCTAATAATTCCTATTTGGCGTGCTATCTGAGAATTAGGGTTTACTTTATTTGTCTGTTCAAGGGCGCGTAGGTCCCCGTAGAGTTTCGCTAAGGGCTGATTTCCCTCCTTACGAAGCCGCGCTGTTTTTTTAATAAAATGTCCACGTAGGTATGCTTTAAGAGCTGCCCATACCATGTCGATACCAGTACTCCCTGTGTCATTATGTGTTAGAAATTCCTTCACAGTCTCCTGAAGTGCCGGGAGTTCTATGTCAGACAGCCATTGCTCTGGGAGCTTCCATGGGGGTCTACCAGATAAGGACTGTAATTTAGTAAAGTCTAGGTACACCATGTCGTGGTCTGACCATGTGCATGGTCTGATACTGGGGTTAATGAATTGATCCAGGGACCAGGAGTCACAGAATATATAGTCCACTCTGGAATATGAATTATGGGCTTTTGAGTGATGTGTAAAGTCTCTCTCTGAGGGCGCCAAGCACCTCCATGCATCATAAAGGTTGTGTTGGTAGATGAGTTTCCAGAAGGCGTTGGAGGTGGATGAGACGTTTCTGTCAAAGCGTGTCGTGAGGGTGGACTGTTTGTCTTTGGAGGGATCCCACACCATATTAAAGTCTCCCCCCACTATTAAGCGTCCCCTTTTAATCTGGTCTATGTGCGTCAAAAGTTTACGAAGAAAGGGTATTTGCTTGGTATTAGGTGAATATAGTGAGACTAAGGTAAACATGGCATCATTAAGTGAGCAGATAAGTATCAGAAATCTGCCTTCACTATCTCTCTTAATATATTCCAATTTGTAGGACAGGTCCCTGCTGATTAATATGGCAACTCCTCTATTTTTGCTTTCAGAGTTAGAGGCAATCTCACAGATCGGGTAGTACTGGGAGATCCCGGAAATCCGGGGCTCCCCTGACCAGTGGGTTTCCTGCAAGAACAGGATATGTAATTTGTGCGCTAGCATGTAGCATTGTAGGAGCTTCCTCTTGGTGGGGGAATTTAGGCCCTGCGCGTTCAATGTAGTTATACGTATTGGGGCCATTATAGAAATGGCCAAAGGGCTGTCGGGGTCACTGGAGGTAGGAGACTAGTCCGGGAATGAAGTGCAAGGGTTCGTTCCCTCCGCGCGGGGGTAGGAGCATGCAATATATGCTCGAGTAGGGGGTGCTAAAGGGCAAGTCTCTATGACTGTTCAAAAGTGATAGATATACACTTTCACAATGAGTGTTCCATCTGGTCTATGCCAGAGGGGCACAACTAAATTGTTGGGGGTGGAGCTATGTGGAGAGGGGTCTAGGGCCCCCGCCGGTCCAATATACAGTTCAAAGGCCTGTAAAGGAAAAGGCATATGCATTGCAATTACGTACTTTTGGCATACGTGATATTACATTCAAAGCTGTAAACCTCAAAGTATGGAACATTAATCTCAACAGGAGAAATAAGAAACAGTATGGGGTAACGTAACAGGGAACAAATGGAAGTGAGACAGCTATAATCTCCTCATTATGTGGCTATGGTCAGTGGTTTTCCAACTGGGGACCTATGTGTTGTGTGCTACCCTCATACTAGGGTTACCATATGGGACCCATCATAATTTGATTGAGTAATGGGGGTCTTAAAATCATTGCCTTAAGGGGGTGGGGGCTTTACTTTCCCTACTAATCGTTGGCAGCGAGGCAGTAGGTGAAAATAACCAGTTATGTCTATGTTTTACAGCTAAGGGTCTCGGGGGGGGGCTAGTTGGTAGGTTGACAAACCCCCGATAGGCATCCTAAGTGCTGCAATATCATTATGTAAATAAGTGTGGCCTGTAGGGGTTTGGTAAGTAGAGTATGACCTTAAGTAATGGAGTATAGATCCCATATTGCCAACAGTGATGATTAAACATAGGTTCAGTCTACCGGTAGTGTCTCTAACATCTAAGGGACATTGGGCACAATATAATACGATACATGAACATTCGATTAGTTTAGTACAAACTACAATGTAATACAGTGACAACAGCACAGGTACTATCAGCAGAGGGAAGTAAATATGTTCAAAGTCTGTGACTAACATCCATTATCCTGGGGAGCAAACAAAATGTCTCTAGCATCCAAAGGTTGTTGAGAGCACTGCGACATAACTTATAAACAGTTGGTTAAATAAATGCATAGTGCAATGCAATAGAGTAGCAACACTTGCATCATTCCTAACAGGAAACAGTTATATATAGAGTCTTTGACTAGTGTCTATTAGCATAGAAAATAAACAGATCATAACATGTAAACTGCATTGATCTCACCCATCTCTTCCTTGTTCATCTCCTGAGATCCTTCTCAAGCTGCAAGGGATATTCCCGTCTGAGGAGAGATATCCCCATCAAGGTATACAGTCAAAGTAGATTATATAAGCAGGTTCTCTATGAGTCTGTGGCTTGGTGTGTACTAACAGTGTCTCAGAGTTTCTTAAGAGTCTCTGTGGATTTTCCAGTAGTTCCAGAAGGTCTCTGCGGCAGCGGCTTCCAAGGTGGAGCTGAGGCTCTCAGGCCATTGCCCATTTCTGAGATAGTAGCGTGATCCTCTTTATCTGGTGGGAGTAAATCCCATTTTTGGAGTAGTTCCCGTGCTTGTTGGGGAGTAGAGGCAATGTATTGGTGGCTGTCTTTGGTAATGAAAAGTCTTACTGGGAACCCCATCTGTATTTTAGATCCCTCTCTCTCAATATTTTGGTAAACGGCTGAAAGTGCCTGCGAAGCTGTAGTGTGTGGGGAGAAAGATCTGGATAAATTTGCAGACCAGTATATTCTTCAGGGAGGCGCTTGTCTCTGGCTAGTGCTCTGAGAATTTTTTCCCTGTATGTATAATAGTGGAGTTTTGCTATCACATCTCTTGGCTGACCGCCATCCGCTGACCGTGCTCTGAGAGCTCTGTGCACTCTATCTATAAGGTTTTCATTACTTGTCGCAGGGCCCAACACCGTTTCAAATAGCCTCTGTATGTACTTCTCCAAGTCTTGTGGTAAAACAGATTCTGGTATGCCTTTTATCCGTATATTGTTGCGGCACGATCTATCCTCTAGATCCGCTAATTTCAGTTCCAGATCTGTAATTTGGGTGGTTAGGGATTGAGAATAGTTAAGGAGATTAGTGTGATCTATTGCAAGATCTTCCTGCTTGTGTTCCAACGCATCTGTTCGCTCTCCTCTGAGACCGATATCTCTCTTCAAATCTGAATGTGATCTGTCAAACCTTTTCAATAGGGAATCATGGTGTGAGGCTAACAATGATTTCATGGTATCCATCATATTGTTGTTAGAGCAGGTATCCGTTCCCAGGATTTGCGATGCTTTCTTTACTAATGTTGAACCAACCTGGGTATCGGAGGCACTGCCTGCGTCTGAGTATTCATCCTCTGATCTTGTCTGAACAGTATCTGGGCAGTGTTGAAAATGATCTACAACAGTTCTTTTTGGTGTGGAATGAGGCTTCTGTTTACGTTTATGAGCCTACGACATTTTATTATAATAATAAGTGAGACAGTCTATTAGTAATTACTTGTTACTGTGGAGGACCTGCTTATTATACGTATGCTAGTGTTGCAACATTGGCCGGCCGGTGGGGGCACATTTATTTACATATTGCCACAATCCGGGCCCTCTAGAGAAAGATGCAATACGTTATCAAGAGCGGCTTAATCTGTACGCCTTTATACCAAGTGTCCTTTCTGTGTAGGGATAGTCGTGTGAATATCTGGGAATTTCCTCTTTTGCAATATACGTTCTTTCTCAGTTCATATGTGGGTCTTGCCTTATAGGGTAGTATGTGTGATGGTTACAACCCTCAATATGTACCCCCCTCCCTAGGGGACATGTCTCCTTTCGACGAAGTGGGTGAAGGGGATGAGGATATGACCCACCTGCAGCGAGGTGGGAAATGGTTGGGAGAGGGGTTAATACCTTGGCTTGGTGATATGTGCTATATCCAGGTTCCCAGTGTCAAGGATGAGAAAAACCAAGAGGAATCTGTATTTGGAACTATAGGCCTCTATACAATAAAACAAGATCATGAAGGGTTAAAGTAGAGCAGACTGGAGATTAACGTTTCCCCTTGCTTTATTTAAGCCTCACACGTTAGATATTATGTATAGGCTTCCCAGGGGACGGCTCAGTGGGTCCCGTCTTTGTAATCCAATTAGCTGGGTATCAGGAAGAACCCTGCAGTATGAGGGCTAATGGATGCTGGGAAGCCCTAACAGCAGGTGATATAGAGAGCTCCAATAGTTAGGGGTAGTAATACAGATGATCGCCCAGCTCAAGGGCCAAACTATGGAGCGAGTAGGGGCAGTCCTGCACAAATAAATTGTCACATAATTTTGGCCTAGTGGATAGTATAGGTGTCAGCATTTGACTTCTCACTATGCCTTTAAGACAAGTTCTCCTCCCCAAACATGACCCTATTTAAACACCCCCTTTCCCAGTAATCATTGCTTGATTATTAAAGAGAAATAGAGGACTGCTACAAAGTCTCTCTGTTAACTTAAGATTGTTAAGCCTCTCTCATTCCTAAACTATAGCCAAACTTATTTAAGTATATCTTCAACTCCCTATTATTCAAGGGAACATTTAAACTTTATTTAATCTTTACTCCTTGCAAATTAGGAGTGTTCAACTCTGTGTGTTTAACACAGCTGTGAGTATCTGCAGCTCTTTCTGATTCAGCCTGGGATCGGACGCTCAGGCTGTTGGTGACGTCATCTCCGCTTTTGCTGAAACACTGCGCAGCACGCCAGAGTCGGTAACTTGCTGCTCACATCACACGCTGCTCTCCTGCTTCCACATTAGACGCTTGGGTCTCCACCTCACAAGTAAGACAAGCAATCTCTCACAAACTGAAAACCCACTCTGTATAAGGTATGTGCACCAACGAATAATTTGATAAGCATGCTTGGACATTATCTGATAGTAATGCATTACTGAAGGTACAAAAGTTACAATTGGGATTATTAACCATACCACGTATAATTGATACAACCGACTCAGTGCTCAATTTTAGGATTACAATTTGCGATCAAACATAATCCAAGTCTAAAGTCATGATCCTTTGTTTATTTTGTTCAAATTCAACTTTATCTACAATTCATGTTCCAAAGTCTAAATATGCATTTGTTCACTGAACCACCAATCAAAGTATCATATTCAGTTTATTAGATTTATTTCATGTTATCTTCATACCTATACATTTCTCTGATTTTTCAATGTTTAAATAGAGTCTGGCACAACTATAGAGTCATATAGTTGTGTTAAAATCCACAAATCTATTAGTAATATTGTATTCATACAGGTACCTAATATCTAATCTATGATATTATTGGAGATTATGAATACAAACATTTACTTTAACATTAACATTCAAATTCATATTATGTATAATAATTTCAGACCTGTATTCTAACAATAGGTAACAGTTTACTAGCTGCTGCCGGGAGTAAAACAAATAGTGTGTGGGGAGCTGGATAGAATGTCAAGGTCCCAGGCTGCGTTATTGGCAGGTCTTACCCGAGTTGCGTGGTATGTCTGCTCCGTCGGTTCTGTGCTGCAAGGGTAGAAGCTTTCCGTGCTGACGGGAGGCCCTGTCACAAGATGGCGGAGGTTTGCGCCAAGAAGGTTGTGGCGCCCTTCGGGACCTCCGATCACTCACAGTCCTTCTGTGGCCCCCGGTAAGGACCCAGTTGCGATTCCGGGTGGGAGAGTAGCCAGAGGGCAGGTCCGATTAGAAGTTGTGTCCCTTGTATGTGTATGCCCTCCGCTCTCTCCTAGGAACCTGGCCGCCGTCAGTAAACTGCTGTACCAGAGCGGAGCCCCGACCCTACGGACAGCAGTGATGAGCAAATTAGGCTTCCTCTCACCTACAGTTAAGGCTGTGTGCTGGGGGACTTGATGTGCCCTGCAGGGCTGCCTGTTAAAATGTTCCGCTGGGTATCTCTACAGGCCCTGAGTAAAGTAGGCCCAGGTATAGCAAAACAAAATCCTCAGGTGGATATATTGTTTGAGCCGGTGGAAAGGGCTATCCCTAGGTAGTAGGGACACGGATCTCTAAAGGTCCCCCAGTATAGGCAGAAAAAAGTAGTTTTGTTCGGTTGGTTTATAACTTATTTAGGTAAATAGCAGGGAGCTCTCTCTAGACACATCTCTCCAGCTTGATGGCAAGCTCCGCCCCCACCCAAACATTTTCTTTCATGATTCAGATAGAGAATATAATTTTAAACAACTTTCTATTTACTACTATTATCTAATCTGTTTCATTCTCTTGGTATCATTTGTTGAAGGAGCAGCAATGCACTAATGGTTTCTTAATGAACACATGGGTGAGCCAATCACAATCAATATATATATGCAGCCACCAATCAACAGCTAGTACCTAGGGTCAATGCTGCTCCTGAGTTTGCCTATATAAACCATTCAGCAAAGGATAACAAGAGAAGGAAGCATATTAAATGATAGAAGTAAATTGGAAATTTGTTTAAAATTGTATTCCCTATCTGAATCATGAAAGAAAATGTTTGGGTTTCATGTCCATTTAAGTCTCCTACCATAGGGGTAAATGGTGTGGACAATCTGAAGGCAATGTTAGTGACTAAGGTCACCTATGATGAAACTTGTGTTGAATTTTTAAGATGCTTCAGATGAAGAAAGACCTACTTAGGAAAATGCATAGCTTTGAAAAATACAGCAGCTATTCTACCTAATTTTAAAGTAATTATAACAATACTATTGTCTTAGCAATTGTTTTTACTATTGATATTCATTGTAATTAAATTATTTTCACATTCATAATGTTCTAATTTTTTTTACCACCTACTCAACATTTATGAGGTGTAACAAACCTGAGTCTGAGGTGTCCTAGATTTTGGCCTGGGAAATCTGGTCACCTTATTAGAAAGGAAGTATGGAAACTAATAAACAGTGATATAGTAAGATTTTCTTATTAAAATTTGGCAACCTGTCCAATTATGTGCTATTAATGTGGCTGGGCCTGGGAGCAATCTGGAGGCATCTCTCTCTACCCCCAGCAAGCTGTCTCTCTTTCTTTTTAGACTTTTTATTGCTTCCTTAGCCTAAGAGGACAGCTCTTTCACCACAGTAGATGGCTTTTTCACCCTTTTTCTTTTATGTTAAAAAAAATAATAGCTTCTAAGTTCAGTAAAATTATTTCATACAGTCTCAATAAATAAAAGGATCTAACATTATGTATCATGTGATAATTTTTTTATATAAACAATGCACCGTAAACACACTTCTGGTCTCTTTGTCATGCAGAAATGAACTTTGGTTTAAACAATTTGGATATTTAATGGGGGGGTCAAAAGATTTGATAAATTCAATGGTAAATAACAAAAAGAATAGTTGAATAATTAAAAGCATTTAATGTTTTTTTCTAAATCTCCTCATCCCTCCTACCAAAAAATAAAATAAAAATCTACAGAGGTTTGTTCTGGTAACTATGCCTATGAAGTGTGTGACTGCCCTCCAAATGAGCTGTTAGAGCTGGTTTTATCGTCCCTTGAGCAGTTTGTTTTTAGGAATGAGAAATGCCAAATCATGCACTTTCTGTTTGTTATAAAAACAATCTAAAAAATGGAAACTTAAACATTTCATGCAGCAAAATATTTTTTTTTAATATTAAATAGTGCTCTTTTCTATAAATCACAGAATATTATTGAGTTTTACATCCACTAAATTTTTTTTGTCTGTGTTGCTAATCCATCTTATCATAATTGTTCCTTTCATACTCATCCTCTGTTTCACGCCTAGCAACTTTCATGCCTGAAACATAATGCTAAAAAAATATAAGTTTAACAGGTAACAAAATTACATTGGGGGGACCGGGGTGTACAAATTGCTTATTTATATCTACATATCTCTTTTGTCTTTATGATGATGTAATGCAGTGCTATGGTAGGATTTAGGTTCTAAGTTTCAATACTTAAAGTGAAAGTAAATTTTCAATGTTGTGATTACCAGTTTAGTCTAATACAGTGCCCCACATTGTAGTCGCTAACTTCATTTTTTAGGAAATATAACAGAACTTAGATAAAATATATATTTACAACTGCCGTTTTTTATTTGCTTCCTCCTCCCCCTCGCTTTCTTCCGGCTTTCTGTATAGAAAATATTTCTGCGTTCCCATCCGACGTTTGCGTATGTAAGCGTGCGCGTTCTCATATTTGCCAAGCTATGCGCATGCGCTAAGTTACAATCTCAGATCAGAAACCTACTAGCAATGAATCAGTTGATTCATTGTTTAGTTGCTTTGCGCAGATCATCCAGCTATGCGCATGTGGCTGTCAGGAACGCTCTCGTTGAGTGACTTTAAGTTTTGGGTTTCACGCATGCGCACTTTAACAAGTGGGAGGTTATCCTGGCGATTTAGACTCCACTGGGGAAACTAATCCATTAGATACGGATTGAATCGTCACACGTGCAATAAAAAAAAAATTATGCAGGTGGAGGAACGGCGGTAGTCTTCGGCAAAAGAAAAAAGGCAATAAAAATAATTAGAAGGCGATTGAAAAGAATTGATGAATGAAAGTACACTTTATTTTGCATATATATATTAGATTGCAAATGAACAATGACTGTAACTTTACTTTCACTTTAAGTACTGATTATAAAAAAATCTGTGTAAAGAAGAGAGAAGAAATCAAGCTTGAAATAAGGGTTGGGACCGAGTGATAATAAAATGTTAATGTGTCAATTGTTCTCTCAAAGTACTGGTCTCACTACTTATACAGAAAAAAATAAGTGAGAGAAAAAAATACGATTTTATGTAAATATAGAGATAAGCTAATGAGGTCTGTGAGGTCTGCTCAGTCAGGAAGCCCTGCTCGTTTGATTAGGTTGTGGTTTCAATTAAAAGATACAGCAATTTCATATATAAAAACATACCTAAAGGAGAAATATCCTATTTAGATTTTAAAACTCTGCAGGTGGTAATACAAGCCATTGTAAATACATAAAGGGGGAAACAATTTTACAGTGCACTGTCCCTTTAATTACATCTTAAAATGGCATTTATGTTTTGTCTATGCACAAAATTATGTTATTCAAAAAAAAAAAATATTGAAGTAACATAAAATAAAACTTAAAGGGACATAAAACAAGTTGGGATAGAGACAAAATATAGTAATATGTACTTTAATTACTTTACCTGCAAATTTATACTGCAGTGCCTCGCCATTAACCCTTTATTTTAAGTTTCTGAATTGTAAAGCTCTAACTTCCCCCACACATTTCCTTCTATGGCTGTATCTATATCTATTGTTCTTTTGGTAGGCTGGAGCATGCCTAGGAGCTGTGAACTCAGTTGAAATACAATGCCTGTGTCTTAAGAGGCCAGTTTTGTAGTTTATGAAGTACTGAATGATCAGTCACAATTATTTTACACAGCTTTTCTCATTGTTTGATGTTTCCATCTCTAATGTTATTATTACTCAAGTACAAGGGTTAACCATGGCCTTGTAATATGATCAGCAGTTTCCACTCGTAAAAGGAAGTATAGAAAGTGGTAGTTTCTCAAGCTTACGATCTTGTTTGCACTTCTCACATTAAATGAGTGCGCCCCACTTGTTACCTAGGCTAATATCTAACATAGATTTATATACAATTATTTTTTTACTTACATTTCTTAAATTTCTCTTTACATTTTTGAATGAATTTAAGAAAAATAATATATATATACTGTATATGTGTGTGCGCACATCACATGCATCTGAGTGTATCAATCAATATATACATGATTGTTCTGTTTAATACATCTTTTGTACAAAAATAATCTGGTCATATAAAATAAGGGAAAATACACAGTTTTATCATTTAAAAATGTAATCACTGGACCAAAAAAACAATTTGCAAATTTTTGAAGAAATTAGATGATTTTTGACATGCAAGAGCCTCCTTTCACCAAAATGTGTATTTCAGGCAAGGTACTTATTGTTTACGTCAAAGCTGCTATGTGTACATTCTTTAAACTGGGTGGAGAAGAGAAACTAAACAGGTTCTGAGACATAATGGGTGTATACAGATCACTTAATACTTGCATATATTTATATAGGGATGCTTCCAATTTATAAAGCTATTCTATTGTACTTGTTCTAATGTTATTGGGTATATTGAATATTTACAAAACAGCTTAGTTTTCTTCTTTGAAAGGTTTTATTAGTTTATATTTTAGCCACTATATAAGTTTGATATGTTACATCACTAACAATATTAACCTTTGAACTTGAATCTGAGGTATCTGTTTCAGTGGACATGAATATCAACATTTTTCTTTCATGATTCAGATACAATTTTAAACAACTTTCCAATTTACTTTTATTAACTAATTTGCTTCATTCTCTTGGTATCCTTTTTTGAAGGAGCAGTAATGCACTACTAGCTAGATGAAAGCCAATGACAAGAGGCATATAATTGCAGCTTCTGAGTTTACCTGGGTATACTTTTCAACAAAGGATACAAAGAGAATGAAACAAATCAGATAAACGAAATACATTGAAAGGTTATTTAAAGTTGCATGCTCTATCTGAATCATGTAAGAAAAAACTGTGGGTTTCACGTCCCTTTAATAAACATACATGTGTATAGGAAACAAGAGCTGACAACTCTATTAAATATAAGGTTTCCAGGTGTCCAGTATTCAGCCAGACAGTCCAGTTTTTTATTAGACTGTTATGTAATATCTTCAGAAATATGCTGGATACTTAAATGTCCATTTTTGTTTAAAGGGACAGTCAAGTCCAAAAAAAAAAACTTTCATGATTCAAATAGGGCATATCATTTTAAACAACTTTTCAATTTACTTTTATCAACAATTTTGCTTTTTTCTCTTGGTATTCTAAGTTAAAAAGCTAAACCTAGGAGGTTCATATGCTAATTTCTTAGACCTTGAAGGCCGCATCTAATCTAAATGCATTTTGACAGTTTTTCACCACTAGAGGGAATTAGTTTGTGTGTTTCATATAGATAACATTGAGCTCATGCACATGAATTTACAGTGGAGTGAGCACTGATTGGCTAAAATGCAAGTCTGTCAAAAGAACTGACATAAGGGGGCAGTCTGCAGAGGCTTAGATACAAGGTAATTACAGAGGTAAAATGTGTATTAATATAACTGTGTTGGTTATGCAAAACTGGGGAATGGGTAATTAAGGGATTATCTATCTTTTAAAACAACAAAAAATCTGGTGTTGACTGTCCCTTTAAGTCTGCGAGGGTTAAATACATAATGCCTCCTATGCCTCAAAGCATTACAGCAATGGAGCAGAAAAAAACTGAGTGAGTAGTTTAAATCTCTAATGTTTATATATTGTATTGCTAAATGGTAACCAGAGGTACAAGTATTAGTTTGTGTGTTACTGGCAGCCAAGGGGCATAATTACTGTCTAGTTGTGAAAAATATACCTGGTAGGATCAATAGTGGGGTCTAAGGTACAGCTTTGTGGGGTGGGTATTGAGTGATGCCACATAACATTGTTTCCACTCATCCACCGATTGTCCAGTATTTTTATAGAGGGCAGCTGACTACCCTATTAAATATAGAGCCCTAAACCAAAAGGTGCTTCTCTGAAAAGCTCTATACTACAGATACACACATAAAACAGAACAGTGCTAGGCTGTACTGGTCTAACCAAGGTTGGCTTAAGTAATACTATGATAAAAATGTCCATATAAATTACCATTTTATATTTTACACAGTCTGAAGATCAATGTCATTATCTGTTTTCCTCTAAAAACTCTATAAGCATATGCAGTATGGTGCAGTATGTCACTGTTTATTAGGGAAGCCCCCTTATGCACAGAGTATACAGATGTATAATATGTACAATCTCAGCTCCACCAGACTCTTTTCTACAGAGCCAGTAAGTGCTTTTGCATCTCTGCATTTAAAAATACACTACCAAATCTTTCAATGCTGTTTATATGGTTTATTAGAGATTGCAGATACTTAAAAAGTCCCTTCTTACCAGAATCATGTTTCAGCTCTCTAATGGAGGCCTGGTTTCAGCTCTCTAATGGATGCCTGGTCTACATGATACACTGTAGCATATAATTTCCGCCAGACATCGTTGAGTGCGGACCGCATACGCTGTCGGCATTCAGCATTGCACAAGCAGTTCTAGTGAACTGCTTGTGCAGTGCCCCCCCTGCAGATTCGGGGCCAATCGGCCGCTAGCAGGGGGTGTCAATCAGCCCGATCGTATAGGATCTGGAGGATTGCTGTACGCCGCCCCAGAGGCGGCGTATGAGTTAAGGAGCAGCGGTCTTAAGACTGTTGCTTCTTAACTCCTGTTTCTGGCAAGCCTGAAGGCTCACGCGGAAACAAGGGGAACAGGGGCCTTGTTAAATCGACCCCTTTGTCTCTTTTACCCAATACTTGAGGTTATATATCCTGTGGCAAAAACTTGTTTATAAGAAGATTAAATACTTTTTTGTGCTCTTATAAAAATATTTCTATATTACCCCTTGCTTACCAAAATCGACCCCTGATTGTTAGCAAAATGCAAAGTAATTTAAAGGGATACTAAACTCAAATTCAGATAGAACATGCAATTTTAAGCAACTTTCTAATTTACTCCTATTATCAATTATTCTCCGTTTTCTTGCCATTTATTTGAAACAGCGGGAATATAAACTAAGGAGCCGGTCTATTCTTATGTTTAGAACCCTGGATAGTGCTTGCTGATTGGTGGGTACATTTAGCCACCACTCAACAAGTGCAACCCAGATGCTAAACACAAAAAAATGGGCCGGCTCCTTAGCTTAGATTCCTGCTTTTTCAAATAAAGATTGCAAGAGAACAAATAAAAAAGTTCACATTTTAATAAATACAATTGTTTATTGGTTTAATTAAAAAAAAACGCAAAACTTTTAAATTATGAAACTAAATACAACCTAAAATATAATTATCATTATGTTACTTTATGTTTGCAATAATGTATTTAGATGTTGAAAAAATATTTGCTCAAAATTAATAAAAAAATATCAAATCATGAATTGTACGTGCCATGAATTGATATTAATCTTTAAGGTAGAAAACTGCATTAAAGCACATTAGCATGCTGAATCTATTAGCTGTCAACTTACATTTATATTGAGCCCAAATATTTTGCTGCCAATTATGTTTGTCAAAGTCTTGACAGAAATCCATTTGGTAACACCTGTTTCTTTGTGTGTGTGTTTAACCAGAATTTTCTGCTATATCATTTTAAAGGGATATGTAACCCAATTTTTTTCTTTCATGATTTAGATAGAGCATGCAATCTTCTGCACATATCAAGCAATCACAGTTTAGAATGCTGCAGGGTCATGGTTCCAAGTTCTTCTTAAAGGGACACTTTCTGATAATAGGAGTAAATTAGAAAGTTGCTTAAAATTGCGTGCTCTATCTGAATCACAAATGAAAAAAAAATGGGTTCAGTGTCCCTTTAATGCACTCTAGACTCTCTAGGGCAGTGAAAACCCCAACTTTTAGTTACAAAAAAGACAGTCAACATAAACAGGGGCATGACAAAATAATACATAATTAAACTTTAATGGGGAATTAAATTCTTATAGTAAAATTAAATGTGAAATTATAAATAAATAAATCTTCTTAGAATTTTTATTAGTACTCTAATATAAACAAATACAACACTAGCAATATACAGCAGACAAAACTACACAAATATGGAAATAGAATTTTACAGGATTTGGTGTCGGATTACAAATATGATAATACCAATACTACTACTAATAATAAATACAAAGCATGAAATTGTGATATTTAAAGTCACTTTTTTTAACTTTAGACTCAAGACAATAGAATTTGAAAGGACATAAAAGATCATTTCAGAGGGGCTCCTTGGGTTCTTGTGATAGACAACACTCAGTTGAATGCTTTCCACTATCCTCCAGATATGCCCCTTACATTATGGCTCTGATGATGGGCAGAATCCTCCACTTTCCAAAAGTGCTGCAAGTGATCAAAATGTGCAAAACTTATAGTGGGTGATTTGAATTTCTAAAAAACATTATAGAATGTATTAATATTTCTTTTGTTTCAAATAATCAAAAGTTTTACTATTTTAAAAGAACAAATCACAATGAATAACTACATCAATTGAAGGGTTTTGTCTATAACTTTTAAAAAGTATGTAACGGAAGAAAGGAACAATTATATATTTTTTTAAATAAAAACAAGTGTTATTTGACTTCCGGTAGGCGGCTCACCAAGATGGCCACAGTTGCACAATGCTCCGTGATTGAATCTGGCTCATGAATGCAAAGTGGTAGAATCACCAGCCATCCATTTCTCCCTTGGCAGCAAGAGTGCCCGGGAAAACCTTGGGATCAGGATACTACAACTCCTGGCCTCCGAGAAGTCACTTAAAAGTTTTAATTTTGCCTTTGGGTCTGCAGACGTGCCTACTATGACAAACAAGATGGCGCACATTATTGAAGCCCTAATTGACGTCTTTGCACCACGGTTAGACTCCATAACAACAGCTATGCGGGACCTTCTTTGTGAGGTCCGGGAACACTGTGCACCCACATACACTAAGGCAACTCCTGTCTCTCTAACTGAACCTCGGCTGAGCTTACTAACTACCCTGAAAGAAGACACTTTGGGTACCGACATCACGACACAGGTGGAGGAGTAACACTCCCTTTTATACCCGAGCATGTTTGAAGCAAGACTAACAAGCGTTTTGAACGTCTCGCAAGCACAGACCTATCTCCCACTTAGCCTCACAGATCAAGGCCAGATCTTGCCACTCAGTGGAAATGTGAGTGCTGGCGGCTCCACTGTCCATGCTCAGACTCCGTCTCGGCCCTGCTCTCCTGCCGCAAACTTCCTACTGTGCCTAGCTGACACGGCTGAACGACTCCTGAGGCAGTTGGAGAAAAAAGACGCTGCATCTCACGAGATTACCTGTACTCAAATCGAATCACACACAAGGGGAGAAAACGGTGACAATGGGAACCCTGCTGCGCGGTGCAGTAGACAAGCCGCAACTACATTTGATTCACCACGGGAGGCTACCTCCCTGCAAAGTCCAAGGCTGGTCTCGAAATGGGGCATCTGCCCGGTAGGTGTGCTGCTGTCCTCTGCTTTCACTGTGAAGTGGTCCCCCTTCCCTCCACAGAAAAACTGCTATCTTCTAAGACAGAGATATCAGACCACATCCCGGACTGGAGTCGGGTAATTTGTTTCTTGCCTGTACTCCAGCCGATTGTGTAACAGGACTACCTTAAGAGCTGACTCCCTTGCTTAGGCTCTATGCCACTGTACTATACCTAGCATCTTTGACTATTTACATAGGAAGGAGTGGGCTAACGCCTTTGGATCCTGACCTAACTGTTCCCTATGGCTGCGGAGTTGGAATGCCACTCCTAACCTGATCGGTTAACCTGCACTTTGAATAATAACCACAGCCTGATTTATTGCTATACTGCACACTGTCAGCAAAAATTTCAGTAAGGCTTTATACAATACTCATAAAGGGCATTGGTTGATTGATTAGACAGATATCAATACATTTACTTATATTCTTGCTCTGCAGCTTGTATAGGAGTTCCCTTCTTCTTTCACAGAGACAAATATGGTCAATAAACTGCCACACACGAACCTTGTAATATATTTCTGTTCATTCAGATCAGCGGTTTAATGTAGTAGATCATTATGAGTCGTAACATTATTCTACTCTCATTCTCTTGCTGATACAATAAATAAGCTATATCAGTAGGCTCTGAGACTTGCAAAACCCTGGATCACATAGGCTCCTAAGCTAGCTATAATGTATGTCATTTGACTCACCTATGCTTATTTCTCAGCACCGTATTTGAGTCTATCCTGCGAGTTTAAGTCAGGGAATATGGAGCATAGGCATACATGTTAACAATTGCACTGCAACATGCATAATGCTATCCACTCTTGCTTAAAATAAGGTATATATTGAATTAGACTATGTGTATTTTACTAGCTCAGGTCTATCCTACTTGTGTACTGCACCTTGGCTAATACCCCCTGCTTGGACTGGACTGTTCAAGCTGCCACTCAAAATTGCATTTAATTGCCTTATAGTATATATGGAAGCTACAGGAGACTATTTTGAGTCACTCTATCTACAATTTTAATTATAAAACTACGCTAGTATTCAGTAAAGCTTAGTGGGCATTCTGGTTTTGTTTTATTTTGTTTTGTTTAAAGAGGTTTAGTTTAGTTTTGTTAAATTAATTAAATTGAAATACCTTACCTATACCTATCAGACCTGTGAAAGATGTGTGCACCCCTTTGAGGTATCTGTTACATTTGAAGGTTATCACTTGACACCCATGGGTATATCCTCAATACGGTAATCTCTCTATCATTGATAAGGGGAATTGTAAATTGATCACTTACCACCACACCACAATTCCAGGCATATTTATAGAGTAGGATACACCGTACAAGATTTCTGTATCTTTACATTACCACCCCTACTAATTGTACAACTTTATCTATTTTATAATATATATAACACAAATTACCCTTCCAATCTATGTAATGAGAGGAGTCTCATGCTGTGATACCTCTAAAAGTCGTGCTAAATTTCTTAGCCATTATACTTCTTTTAATAGCCCCCTATTACTCAAACATAAGCCTCCTACCTAGAATTATCCATCCGTATGAGCATTCTCCATGGCGACCTTCAGCTTAATTCAGATTCCGCTTTGTTTGGAATTATGGGCTACGTATTTCTCTAAAGGTACCGACATATTGTTGCAAATTAGTCAATTTTTATTAATATGGTATCTATATTTATTGTGTAGGGTGACGTATACTCCACTAGGAGAGTGTACTAGTTGTCAGTTTTATTTGATTTATAGTTTATAGATGTTTCGTTTTGTTGTGTTAGTTTATAAAAAAATAAAATCCCAACATTGTGATATCAGTGAGTACATCTGTAAGAATGCTCTTTAATCCACACATTTCCTCTAGAGACCTAAACACAAATGTGAATATTGTATTCTATTTCTGATGGATTATGTTATTATATCATGCTGCCTCATCAATTTTATGTCATGTTAGCACACCCTGCATAGTGTCTTTGATTTATTGCTGTATCACTTGTTGGTTATAAATAAAAATTTAAAAAAAAACAAGTGTTATTTGATGGTAGTAGGTGTTGACAAATAGGACTACTATGGCTAAGCATATTAGTAGTAGTGGGTAAAATCTCTCCAACTTGAGAATCAAAGGGACGCGAAACCCAATTTTTTATTTTATGATTTCGATTTTAAACAACTTTCCTATGTAATTGTATTATCAATTATACTCCATTCTCTTGGTATTCTTTATTGAAGGAGCAGGAATACACTACTGGGAGTTAGCAAAACACACCTGTAAGCCAAATGCAAGAGGCATATATGTTAAGCCACTAATCAGCAGCTAGTTCACAGCTCCTGAGGTTACGTAGGTATGTTTTTCAAAATAGGATACCAAGAGAACTAAGCAAATTAGATAATAGAAGTTGGAAAGTTGTTTAAAAATATTTGGTTTATCTGAATAATTAAATCATTTTTTGGGGTTTCATGCCCATTTAACCTCTTGAGTGTTAACGACGGCTCAGAGCCGTCGCAAATTGACTCATTGTGGTGCTAACGACGGCTCAGAGCTGTTGCTAGCAATCTCCCATCGTGAGGGAGATCTTGAGGCTTCCATCTGCTTCTACCCCCGGCGTTTGGGCCTGTATATTGACAAGCATCGCCGGGGCTTCATGTTTTGCGCAGTGACGTCACGCACAATGAAGTGATGACGTCACCGCGCAACTTTACTTAAAATAGACAATGCAAAGTTTTGGGAAAGGGGGCATGCTGCTTAGAAGTCTGTATCTCAGGCATCTAAGCCCACCGTTGGAAAGGTAATCACCTAACCTTTCAAACTGTATAAGTCTTGGGGATCTGTAAAAAAAAAAAGGAAAAAAATGTTTTATGTAAAAACATAAAAATAAAAAAAATAAAAAAATTCATCTTAGCACCCAGGTGGGAAAGTGCTTAGCACTCAAAGGGTTAAGATCCAATATAACATGAGAAATATAAAAGTTTACTACAATGTATAGAAAGACCTCAGCCTACCCGGTATATCCCATGGTTGTTGGTCCACAAGTTCCACAAACAAACCAGGATTTTACTGTCTTTCTGCAGATGATAAGTGACCTGCACTGATTAAATTACACCTAGCTCCCATCCCTAAAAAGACAGGTTTTGGTCTTCTCAATTTACATGGCAATTCATTATATCATATTTGTTTTCTCTGATACTAAAAACAGAACAAACCAAACAAGTTCTTCCAATCATTATTTTTAATAATGTATTCTCACTACTGAAATGCATCATTAGTAACATCATATAATCCTCCTATTAGAACCTATAAATAGAATACGTGAGATGTGATGTACAATGAATTATGCTCTCTGCTTTTTATCTGTGGTGTACACATCCTGAATTAAATAAATATGATGTGAATCTGCTGCTTTGGTTAGGTATGGAAGAGTAGTTTTTTTTAAATTAATTTTGAAAACTGCAATATTTAATAAAAGCTAAATAAATATTATGTCATTTTTTTTTTAATTATTCCACAGCTCATTTGGTTTGATATATTGCAGTTGTGAAAAAACAAACACACAAAAAAGATAAGTTGAAGACATAAGTCACAGATGACAGAGACCCCTTTAAATCTGATATTAAAGCTGCTTTTTAGGGAATACAACTTTTTTAGTTACCTAAACAACATACAAGGAAAATCTAATTCAACTATATATATATATAAACTAAATGAAAATGCATTTATAGACTTTTCAGGAGTTTTTCGCAAGGATTTTCACAGACCTTCCCAAGGCAAAATGTTCATGATCAATGCAAAAGTAAAACATGGTGCCTAATTGATTTAATATTGATGATGACTACTACATTTACTTAAAAGGCACATGAAACCCAACGTTTTTTTCTTTCATGATTTAGATCATTTTAAACAATGTTCTAATATACTTCTATTGTCAACTTTGCTTTATTCTCTTGGTATCATTTGTTGAAGATGCACTACTTGGAGCTAGCTGAACACATCAGGTGAGACAATGACAAGAGGCATATATGTACAGCTACTATATAGCAGTCCTAGTAGTGCTTTGCTACTCCAGAGTCTACCTAGGTATGCTTTTCAATAAAGGTTATCAAATGAACGAAGCAAATTAGATATATTAGAAGTAAATTGGAAAGTTGCATGCTTTATTGGAATCATGAAAATTTAATTTTGACCTTACTGTCCCTTTAACCATTAATATAAATGTATGATATGTGCAATTAATAGTTTCTTCTAATTTTAAATAATTTATTAAAACAACTGTCGTGAGTGAGCTTGTCTCAGGTGCAGTACTAAAGAGGTCCGGACCAGATATTTATCAAACAAGGGCTCACCTCAGGAGAGGTAATCTTTATTACACTGTTGCAACAGTGTCCCAGCACAAAAAACAGTAACGCAAGACTAACACATTTTCATATCCATGCATTTTTATACTATTACAGTAACTTACAAAGCAGAGAGCTAATTGGCTGATAATGATTGGCCAATAAATGTCACGTGATTAGTGGTTACTAGGAAAGGGGGAAAAAAACAGGTCCTCTATGTTAAAATTTGGGAGATATGTTTTCTTGGAATGTGACCAGAGGCTAGTTGGCTAATTGGATTGAGAAGTTGATACTGTACAGAGAAACCTTGGATTTTACCTTGAGTTTCAGATATTTAGAAAACAATGTATGGGAGAAGCCATAACTTTAAGACAGTACTGATACATACTTATTAGGCTAAAAGTAAGTTGTTAAAGATACATCACTTATTGGAAAATACAGAAGTAATATATCTGCAGTTTCAGAGAAGGGTTCAGTAAAAGAAAAGGAAAAGTTTGGTTAAACATATAAAATAATGAAAATAGAATAAGCAGCTCATAACATTCCCCCCTTTGATCACAAACGTCAAAGTGCTGCGATCACAAAAACTCAATGTGGCTCATGGCGGTTTGACAATCACAATGCTATTAGTACATGGGTGCTCCCGTCCAAGATGGTTCACAGGACTACAAGAGGGTAAGCAAAAACAAGGTAGGAGTTAAGTTGTTAGGTAGGAGACTATTCCGCTATTCCCGGACGCTAGTCGCCATCAGGTGGAGTAGACAACTACCTAAACATTCCTATGTTGTATATGTGTGTGGCATGACATATGTGTGTGACATGACATAGTGCAGAAACATCCCTCCCAGATTCATTAACAACAATTAACAATCCCCATCATTCTTGTAGAGTTGATGGCGAATAGTGGGTTGTCATTCAGTGTCATGGCATGTTTGGGAGGTGAAGGAATTCTGCACCTGTGAAGGAAACATAGAGAGTATAAGTATAAGGCAATGCAATATGAAGGCAAAATAAAACAATACAGAAAGACAATGAAGAAATAGAAACCACCAGGGAGGGAAAAAAGAGTGGGGTATGGGTATACAGGCTACGACCGGGGTGGTCATCAAGGTAGATGATGGTCCATGATCTCTCCGTGGCCAGTTTCCCAATGTAGGAAAGTTCTAGACGATCCTAGGGACGTAGTGCATCCTACATAGGGATAAAACAGGGAATTTTAGGGCACAGCTGGTGGTTAGGCAATAGCATTGTAAGATCAAGAGGTCAAAAGAGACATAGAGTAGGAGAGAAGTAGGGGAACTCAAGAGGAATGAGGGTCCAGTCTCTCTGGAGGCGTGGGTCAAGAGAGATCTCAACATGGTGGGGAGATTCAAAATGGATAGAGGGAAACAAGTATTTGGGAGAAGAATGAGACACAGTGAAAACATTCTTGCATGTAGAGATTAGACCAGGTACACATTGTATACAGCAACACATCAGTATAAGGCATACTATAATAACAATGCCATACAGAAAAAGGGAGCATAACCATCCCAAATTAGGTAGCCAATCAAAGAGATGGTTAAAAATACCTCCAAGGCCAAATTTGTCATCAATCACATCTTGGACATCCTGGGATAGGGACCTAATAACTGTGAGATGGTGACTCAAATTAAGTGATTGATCAGTAACATAGGTACAACATTCTTTGCTCACAAGACTACACCCCCCCCTCCCCTCCCCTCCCCTCCCCTCCTTGGGAAGCCAGGAGGTAATCAAGGGCCATCCTATTCTGCAATGCTAGTTGTCTAAGCTGCTTCAACTCTTGGGCCACACTCTGAACAACTCCTGCACTCTCATTCATGAAGGTCTGTAGTATCACAGATAACATGATGATGTCCTGATGATTCAGGTAGACACCAACGGCCGGGAGGATAGCTCGACCAGTTGAATCTCCAGCATACTGTTGGACAAGGGGGGGGCAGCGAGCTTCCAGATTCACGTTTATTGCGAATTGGGCCCAAGGGCAGCGTGGGGACAACACGGATGGCTGGGGTTACCACACCCAGGAAGCAGATGGCTGTATAGTTACCAGGGAGGACTGACACAGCTGTCTGTCCACTTATCCAATACAACCCAGGGGGTGGTCTGCTGAGGAATGATTGTACAATGGATGGGGAAACAAAAGTACAATTGGGGCCCTGGAGGAAACAAAAAAGTGCAGTGAGATTATGATTCACAGTTAGGATCATACCAGAGGAATTTACCAGCCGGAAATGAGTGCCATTACTGTAGATTACATACTCACATAGGGAGGCACCCAACCGCACCGTACCTTGGCCAATTTCCCTGCAGATAGTACCATACGAGGTGCCTCCCAAAGAGATAAAATTACCTGATAGGTTGAACAATGGTGTACCTGGAGGAATAAAAGTAGACAAATCAAAGGTAAACAAATCAACATTAATACCCATAAGAGGAATACCCCCCTTATGATGAGTGGTAATGCGAGCACAAATATAACAATTGCCCTCGGTGTGATTGGCTATAGTTTGGAGTAGGACAACATGTGAGTTTAGTCCCCATTCACCTAAAGAATAGTTCTCTGTGGACAATTGGGCATTAGGTAAATTATCATTATGGGGGAAAGAATCATGGGGGTAAATAGGGGTTGTGGCAGAGGTAGTTACAGGGGAACGTCAAGCAAGAAGGGGTGACTTTCGTTTCTCAGCTACCCACTTCATAATTTTCAAACCACATTCACTAGTGGGGCTATGCAAATAGACTGGATAACAAACCCCTTAGGACCTTTAAATATGAACTTTGAGTATAATTACTTGTTGAGGGCAGCTAGTAGTAGGAGGAAAAACTGCCACAGATACAAGGTTACCAGAACAAGAGTATTTAGTAAAGGGGTTAGGACAAATACACCGACCAGAAGACACATATTGGGAAATAGAGTAAGAGAGCATGGTCAAAAGTGTGACACAAAACAAAGGAGACATATTGAGGGATGTTACTCAAGATATCAACAGAGGAGTGAGACAATGAAAATAAGAGTTAGAAAGACAGATCTTTCAGTTTCACTCATTCAGATAGTGGGATTTTACTATTTCTGGTTAGTCTGAGTTTCAAACCAGGAAGGGTCTGAATTAATCACTCGTCGTCAGGGGTCTTGGCTACCCCTTCTTCAGAGGCCTTGGTTGCCCCAGCTTCTTCTTTCTTTGGCTTGTTGCAGGCTGCTTCTTTGTCTGGGCTGTATCTTTTACACCTGGAGTAGTGGATCCAAGAGTCGACCTCAGCAACTTTGATAGCTGTTGGAGTAGTCAGCAAAACCAGGAAGGGACCTTTCCAGAGAGGCTGCAGTGGCTTCTTTTGATAAGTCTTGACCAAAATGGAGTCACCTGACTGGAAGGGGTGTGCAGTTACATCCAATGGCAAGGGCTGAGAGAGAGAGGCATGTCTGTGGAGAGAATGTAATTGCTTTTGCAGTTGCAAAAGATAGGCAGTTAATTATACATCACCTACTGCAAGGTCAGGCAGGTGTAAGGTGTTGGCACTATACAAAGGAGGTGGCCTACCAAACAACAGCTCATATGGTGAGAGCTTGAGGGTCCCCCTATGGTTTGTGCGAGTCCTATACAGTGCTAGGGCCAAAGCATCTACCCATTTAAGGCTTGCTTGAGAACAAATTTTAGCAATAGTCTGTTTTAGGGTCTGGTTCTTTCTTTCCACTTGGCCTGAGCTTTCTGGATGCCAAGGGGTATGGAGATGCCAAGTAAAGCCTAAGGCTAATGTCAGTTGCTGAATAATATTACTTATGAAATGTGTTCTTCTGTTAGATTCAATTACTCTGGGGAGGCCAAACCTGGGTATGAGTTCTTTTAGCATTCACTTGGCAACTTCTTGGACTTTCACAGTTCTTGTAGGAAAGGCCTCGACCCATCCAGTAAGTTTGTCCACTATCACAAGTAAATATTTGAAACCCCTACAGGGAGGTATGTCAGAAAAATCAATTTGTAAACATTCAAAAGTTTGAAATGCCCATGGGCATCCGCCTGGTGGGCCTTTAGGTTCCCCCCTTGGATTGAATTGAGCACGTCTCACAATTCAATACAACCCATTTTGCAGCTTGATGGGGGGGCAAACCACTGTCTGTTAAGGGTTTCAGCAAGTTGTGTTGTACCTCAGTGTGTTTGGTTATGCAGAAAGGATAGCATATGAGAGAGGTGCAGTTGAGGTAGAGCAGGGCATCCATCTGGAGTGGACCAGATACCAAAAGAGTCACAGGTAAGACCAAAAACAGTCCAGAGGTGAACAGTTTGTTCAGGAAGAGAAGTGTAAAGAGAAGACAATGTAGTGTAAATGGCAGAGAAGCTGCATGCTAAGCAATTTGATCAGCATAACTATTACAAAGTGAAATGGGTTCCTGTGAGTGGGTGTGTGCTTTACAATGCATGACAGAGATGGAAGTGGGTAAATGGATTGAGTCAAGGAGTGCAGAAACTTGTGGTGCATTGGCAATTTGGGTACCAGTAGAAGTTAGAAAACCCTTTAATTTCCATAATTGACCAGTGGCATATACAATCCCTAAAGCATATTTACTATCAGTGTAAATGTTTACTGACCTGTCCTTTGAGAGCTGACAAGCAAGTGTGAGTGCATGTAGCTCATCCGCTTGGGCACTGTAGTGAGATGGGAGGGGCTCGGCCTCTATAACAGAATCTGTCATGACTACACCAGAAACATTCACCATCCTCAAACTTCCATCACAGAACAGTGTCCAATCCAGGCTAGGTAGAGGTACATCAGAGAGGTCATCCCTTGGTTTCGAGGAAAAGAGAGATACAGATAAACAGTCATAGTGTGGGGTACCATCATCAGGCAGAGGTAACAAAGTTGCTGGGTTGAGAGAGGTACAGTGGATATTAGAAGGTACAAGAAGCAATGTCTCATACCTAGTGAGATGTTGGTTTAAAAAAATGTTGTGTATTTGTCTGATTGAGTAAGAGGTGTACTGCGTGTGGCACATAAATGTGTAAACAATGTCCCTGTACAAGCTCCTTTGCCCTTTATTTTGGCATTTGAAATAGCTGATTTAGCCTGTGGTATTCCCACCTATAGTAAAAGTTTTATACTGGAGTCTCAGCTATCAATCAGCCTAAGTAAACAAGCCAGCATAAGAAACCACACTCACAGTGGGGTGCAGGAAAGTTAAAGGGACAGTTTACCCAAATTAAAAATAATTTTTAATTGAAACTGCTGACATAGTTAAATATACTAGTGCTGAGCATACAATAAACTTCATTTTCTTTCTCTGTAAATATTTTAATTCTCAGATTTTATATCAGTTTGCCTATACCCCTTTAAATATTTTTTTTTCTTTCCCTGCCTTCTGTGCATAGCACTTGCTCCACCCCCTGACTCGGTGTTGACCAGTGAGCAGTTTTTTTTTAGAGCTTGAATACATTCAGGTCAGTGATATCTCTCAGTTTGCAACTTAAAAAAGAACACACTTTTACACAGACCTGTATGTATTCAACTCAGAAGTCAAATCCACATCGGCATGAAGCCTCAATCAGCTGGAAAGCAAATGTAACTCTTTTTTTTTTCCACTGCTAGTCTCACAGATTTTATATTATATATATATATATATATATATATATATATATATATATATATACAAGGAAAGGTCTGCACAAGGTGATTATGTAACCAAACTATTGTAAAACAAACTAAAGTAAAAATATAGAAAATCATCCAGGTCTTATGCAATTATTATGCTCTCGGAGACAGTTAAAGGGGCATGAAACCCAAAACATTTCCTTCATGATTCAGACAGAGAACACAACTCTAAACAACACTCTAATGCACCTCTACTATCACATCCGCCTCATTCCCCTGATATCCCTTGTTGAAGAAATAGCAATGAACATGGGTAAGCCAATAACAAGAAGCATCTATGTGCAGCCACCAATCAGCAGCTACTGAGCATATCTAGATATTCTTTTCAACCTAGTACATCATGAGAATGAAGCAAACTAGACAACAGAAGCAAACTGGAAAACCGCTCAAAATAGCAAGCTCCCTCTAAAGCACAAAAAAAATCATCTGGTTAGAATGTCCCTTTAAATGTAAAGTGTGGGGAGTGATATTTTAATTTATTTTGTTAGCTGCTGATTGTGTGTGCACATTGGAGGTTTACTGTCTTTAGCATATCATTTACTAAAGCACTTTGATTGGCCATGGGTCGGGGTAATAGAGCATTGTAGCACTGCCCTTTTATCAGGGCATTCCAGGGACATTTAGCTGAACTGCAAAGAAGAAGATAAAAAATGTAAAAAAATAAAAAAATATATATATTTTACAAACTACTACATTTTATGTATTATCTTCTTTTCTTTTTAATCCAGTGTTATTGCTACTCATGAACCCCTTTCACGTGAGTGAACTGGTCCTTTAAGTAATAAAATGACAATTTTCCATTGTTCTGTCTAAGCACTGAGCTCCGATTTTACAGACAAATATAACACAATGAGATATTCTTGTTATCTAAAATTCAACCCATTGCAATCAACTGTGTTTTGAAAGCATAAAACCAGCTACTTCATATATATATAAATAAACTTGCAAATGCAATTTCTCCTATATTTTATACTATGCAGCTTGTTTAACAAGTCATTGAAAATACATTAATATAGAAACAATTTTACAGTGTACTGTCCCCATAAGGGCTGACCATTTATAATGTATATTACATATTCAACCTTATTGTCTTATTTACCATTAAAACTCCACCTCCCTACTGCATCACAACCTGCATATACTTAAATATTTATTGCAAAAGAAACAGACCCAAATACATACATCTAATGTAATGACACACAGTCCATAATACAGCAAAGAAGCAGAACTCCAATGGCAAACAAGACAAGTTTTTTTTTACCTTATTTTATCTTTTCCACAAACATACTTAACCCATTAATCATATACCAGTAAAACTCTCATATTTACTAGAGCGTGAAAAAAATCACACACACCATCGCACTTTCAAAGTCCTTAGTTACTTTACTTGCATATATTTTATATGCCTCAAACAGATGGAAACACATTAAATCTCTTATCAGCCCATACATAAAACAAATATCACTTAAAACTAAAAAAAAATGCTATTATTGGCGCACAAAATTAAGAACATACATATGACTTTAAAACCAAGTTACAGCAATAACAAGCAAATCATTACAGTGTGAAATTTCTTAGCTAAGAATTCCTGATACACACACACAGCTCCAGCCTGCATCAAACATCAAGGCCAGCTTTCTTTTGCAGCGATTGTACACAAAATTCATATCAACTTGCATACCTCAAATATTTCACTCCCAGCATTTATTCTAAAGCAATGTTAACATAGATGGAACTTTTAGTAACACAGAAAACACATTTTCATTTGGGTTTTGACGTCAGCAACCCTACTATTCTCAAAAAGATAATAGTAGTCCATCTGGCCAGGGCATATATCAACCAGAAGATTGCGGAGGGCAATTAATTTAGGGAGCTCAAAGGACCCAAATCTCGGCCACCTTAATTCAGGATCAAGGCTGAGAGTATAGCAAACTCTGAGCTCTGTGCACAATGTATAAGGTCTATTTTTTTATAACCAAGCAGTACTGAGTTTTCCCAAATTTGCATATACTTTAGCAAGGGGGAGAGTCTTTGTCTACTTTAGACAGCCGGAATCCCATTATTATATCCCTGTTCCTTAAAGTGAATGTAAATTTTGATGAGAAAGTGCCCAGTCTACAAAAATTCAACCAAAAACAGGGGCACTTTAACTCTTCAAAATCCACACCTCACTTTAATCCCTAATCAAGTCCCTGCAGTTACCGGATGGACACTTCCTCAATGTCCCTGCCTAGTGGGAGAGATTAGCACTATAGTCAATCAAGTCCCTGCAGTTACCGGACGGACACTACCTCAACGTCCCTGCTTAGCGGGAGAGATTAGCACTATAGTCTCAAGTCACAATATGTCTTGGATCACTATTTCTGCCTCTGTAAAATCCCTACCACCTGAAACTTTATTTTATAGTGGGCTGGCACCCTAATGGTGTTTAACTGCCAGACAGATGTCCCACTGAATTTAATAGTGATCCAGTATATAAAACAAAAACAGGGTAAAAGACCCACAACATATATTACACGTACATGAACACAAAAGACAAGAAGACACTCACAGACTGGTCCAAGGGGTAGATTGTGTCCGTTGTTTGTGGTCTGTTCCTCAGGACGTACTCCCTTATCGCCCCCGGGACTCCCTGGCCAACAAGACAAAACCTCCCACAGGTAAGCTATAGACCTGAATCAGATGGGTGCGCGCAGATTTTGGTTCCCAGCCAGGGAGGCACGGAAAGGTCGACCTGAAGCACGTCCCACCAGAGTCGCCAAGTTACTGTCGTGAGTGAGCTCGTCTCAGGTGCAGTAATAAAGAGGTCCAGACCAGATATTTATCAAACAAGGGCTCACCTCAGGAGAGGTAATCTTTATTACACTGTTGTAACAGTGTCCCAGCACAAAAAACAGTAACGCAAGACTAACACATTTTTATATCCATGCATTTTTATACTATTACAGTAACTTACAAAGCAGAGAGCTAATTGGCTGATAATGATTGGCCAATAAATCTCACGTGATTAGTGGTTACTAGGAAAGGGGGAAAAAACAGGTCCTCTATGTTAAAATTTGGGAGATATGTTTTCTTGGAATGTGACCAGAGGCTAGTTGGCTAATTGGATTGAGAAGTTGATACTGTACAGAGAAGCCTTGGATTTTACCTTGAGTTTCAGATATTTAGAAAACAATGTATGGGAGAAGCCATAACTTTAAGATGTACTGATACATACTTATTAGGCTAAAAGTAAGTTGTTAAAGATACATCACTTATTGGAAAATACAGAAGTAATATATCTGCAGTTTCAGAGAAGAGTTCAGTAAAAGAAAAGGAAAAGTTTGGTTAAACATATAAAATAATGAAAATAGAATAAGTAGCTCATAACACAACTCACTGTAATTATAACATTTTTAAGACCATATTTTAGTGTTATACAAAGGAAGTACATTGTTTAAACTTTTAATTAAATCAATATTGTTTACTAACAGGTGAACTGAACACATTAGTTCATTCCTGGCAGGCATTTGGGTGTTCCCAGGATTCTCTAAGAGAAACATCATGAATTATCTCCCAACTCAGGACAATCCCTTACATTTAGCAGTACTTGGAGGCTCTGTGCTATAGCTAAAAAAAACCTTCATATGAGTTAATGGAGAATTTTGTAGATACATTTTTTCAACTATTCAATCTACCTCATTGGAATATATTCTGATCCATTAGAAAAATCTAATGATATATTTACAAAATCCCCATAGATTTAAATGATGTAGACATTTTTTATAATCTTTTCTAAGGATTTAGAATATATTCCATAGACAGGAAAGAATGGTAGACTGAAAAGTGTAAAACCAAGATAAAAATAGCATGCCAAATGAAAGCAACATCCCTTTATTTTATATGTGTCTGTGTGTGCACAGTATGTGAGCATGTATGAGGAGGGTCATGGAACCCTAAGTTTTGTTATATTATAGGAGGCCATACATATAGGTAAGAAAAGATGTCCGGGGTGGGGGGAAACTTCCAGGTGGCAGCCACTGTGAGCTGAGAGACTCAGCTTAATATCCTGCAAATTTTGAGAAATTCATGCAATATCTCACTATATCTAAATTTGCTAGCCTTTGCTGAAGTCATTTATATATTTATTGTGGCCGTGGCTCCAGTGTTTCAGAACTTTTATCTTGTAAAGGCTACTGGTTGCAGAGGAGGAGGCCTCATTCTAAATCCCCTGGTGGTGTCTTTCTTGATGCCACCGACGAGCATTGTTATCTTGCAAATCACTGCCATTCTATTTTATAGCTGTGCTAACTGTAGCCTCACAAATTGCCTACTTGAAAATTACTACAATCTGTTTTTGCCAGTGAATTTGTACCAAAGGTGCGCTTTCTATTTTACAATCCCTAAAGCAATTATTGCACAAGCATAACCAAAATTTTGGAAAATGCATTGAGTTGGAGCTAGGAGGTGGGTTATCCTCATGCGTGGATGAATCTGTAATGGAGGAAGAGAATACTTACTCACCTTGTTTACTAGTGCCTGCTAAAGTCCTTCCTCAGATGGCAAGAGAAGTTGACAGGGGTCAAGATTTGGCCTCTAGATCCTTATGGGACCCACAGATTGCAATAGGTAGAGAGGCCTCTGGTATTTACGCAGCTGTTAAAATGGAGGAATTTGCAGCTATGGCCCTTCTTGTAAAACATATGGATCAGCAGATTTTCTTAGCTGACTCAAGACAGATCCGCTTTGATAACTCCCTTGGCTAATACAGCATGGTGGGGACTCTTCCACCTGAAGTTGACTGCTCCTTTCAGATTGTCATGTTGCAGGAGATGCGGTCCCATGAGACTCATTCAGTCATCTTGCAATGACGAGGGTCGCTAACAGATAATCTAGCTACCCAGTGGTGGGTAATAAGTCAGCTGGACAGCATTCTCTTCCAAGGGCAGCTAAGGGTTTTGTCCAGTCGGGAGGACAGCGCCTAGTACTATGGGTTATGAGATCTGGTATCGCCTAGCAGAAAGAAGCATGTTTCACTGCTGCTCCAGATTTCCTTCTAGTTATTGGCAGTTCTTGAATTTGTAGATTCTAAATATACTTTGTGTGCTATGTTTTTTTTAGTAATATACCAAGGATCACATTTATGGACACATTCATTGTGTTTAAGTTTGTTAATTTTTATTGTTGTGTATACCAATAGACTTTATGGTGCCTCTTCGTTAATATCTATTTGGTGTTTTCAGATAACACCAATTTTTTGTTAAAACAGTTTACTGACTTTTTGCAGTTAGTATATTTATTTTGCTTTACCCAGTTAATATGTTTAGATCAAATAGCCTGATTTTGCTGCCTCACTCTATTCTATCTTCTTATGTATCAGCTAAGGGCATTGCTTATACTCTTAACATAAGTGTTAAACCTAGAATTTATGTTATGAGCTTTGCCCTGCCGGAAGCTCAGTAACAAAGAGTTATTTAGATAATGCATATAACACAAACCGTGCAACTAGCTAAGCTAGGGTAAGGAAAGTTTATCTCCAGCAATCCAAAATATGTCTTATGACAATAATCTAGTTACATCCATTGTCATTATTATTTATTACCCTTCTTAGTTGTTCTATTCAATAGTCAAGGTGTAAAGGTAGCTACATTAGAGTTCAAATATAATACATAACCATACTCAGGTTCCAAGAGCGGCCCTTTTTATTTATTTTCTCTTTGACCCATATTAATACTTCCTTATTTTATGCCTATATTTTATGTGGTTCAATAGTGGCCGCCATTTTTATTTGAGGTAAGCTTGTATTTCATTGTTAGTTTGATTCAGGGGTTGCTTATCTAATCTAACATTATTTTTAGAGTACATAATTGTTTCTTTTTTAGAAATACTGACTGGTCAGCACTTTGAGCTTCTTTTTTGATATATGTAATGTGCTTCTTATTTGTCTCATGAGTGTATTGTATTTTGCTTTGTATTTTACCTCAATAAAAATACTAAATAAAAAAAAAGATGTCATACTAGAGTCATATGTTATGTTGAAGCGTTTGTAGAAACTGTCAAATATTTGAAGATGATGGATGATATAATGTATAACCCCTTTACCATTGACCACCCCTTCACGTATCCCTATGCCATTTTTACCAGTGTGCCAGAACCATTTTTTTCAAATGTTTGCATTTATACATCACTTGCAGTGCTTTTCCGAGACTTGTCCATGTAAGAAATGGTTTACTATGTATAAAATATATAATTAACTAGTTATGTTAATATAGATATAGAGTTGGAACTAGTTTATAGACTGTTGAGAGTGGAAGCAGCAGTTTTGAGGGGCTTCAGAGATCAGAGACCAGTCGAGGAATAGTCCCTAAAGATCAGAGACCCACAAGCAGGACATCTGGGAACAACAGCCCATCAGAGAGTGAGCCCCCAAAAGATATTGGTTTAATATTACTATTTTTAAAGTACTCTTACAATAGTAAAATATCATATTAATTGGGTATTTATGTAGAATAGTTAAACATACAAAAAGTGCAAAACAATATGTACATGTATCATTTTCCTTCTACACAACTCATGTAAAAGTGTTTTCATTTCTCTACACAATATAACATCTATTTATTCATCACTTGTGTGTCTGTCTTGATGTTGTCACCACTTCCTAAAAAAACTGTAATTTCTTACACCAACATAAACATGTTGGCCATACACTTTGGTGTGTTTACTTCCAAAAAGTCACAAAACAGAACACTAAAGTGTATGCAATGAAGAGGGGTGCCTTTTTGTGGGTCAGGGGTTAAAACATTGCAACACATCTCCACTAGAATGCACACATGGATAAACAAAACAAAAATAAAAGACATAGGGCCACTTTACTTCTGCGGTCAAAAAGCTACGCTTCGAATATGGCAATCACGTTATTGTATTCCCCCATAGAAGTCAATGTAACAAAACTTTTTTAAATATATATTCATATATACAGTATATATGCATATGTATATATCTATACCTATATTTAATTATATATAAATATATATGTGTATTGAAATATATTTTACCACAAGAACATTATATATATATATATATATATATATATATATATATATATAGAGAGAGAGAGAGAGAGAGAGAGAGAGAGAGAGAGATAGAGAGAAATATGTATTTAGGAATAAATAGAACATATTGTTCGATGTGAAGAACATTGGAATGTGAAATATTAATATTTCATATTGTGTTAGCGCACTTGAGAAAATGCGATCAGGTTTGTGCGTGAATAAGGGTGTTTTTTTCTTCTTCACTTTTTGAGCTCCATTGAAGAATATGGGGGAATATGTTAACATGGTCACGATATTCTAACCGGATTTTTGCGTGCGTTGGGTTAGTACGCTAGCCAAATTTTTTTACTTTCAACTTGAAATACGTGCAGTACCCAACGATGCAAAAAGCTTACTTCTAACGGAGTAAGCACGCGAGTTGGAGTGATAAATAGTCTGTGAAACATACTGTATGTTCATGAACAAGTGATGGACAAAATGATGGGCAACTCATATCTGGGGCAGCATCACTGATCATTTGTTGGAACATAACACAAGCAGTTGCCCAGTGACCCATATGTAATATTAATTAGTATTATTGCATCATTTTCTAAAAAAGTGTGCTTAAAAAAGATTAAGTGGCCTTTACTGCAGTAACTGAGATATAATAAATGTCACGTGTATCTTTTTAGGTTTTTAAATACATGTTAATGGGTAGGTAATATGTTTACTAAATATAGTTTTGGTAAATATATAGATTACTCTGTCTGCTTTTTGTCCACCACATTTATTGCTCTTTTGTAAAGACATAAATACAGAGGAGCAGTTTGTTTTCCATTTTCTTTTGCCTTTCATTACACTATGACTCATTAACTAGCACAGTATTGAGATGATCCTATGATTATTATCACAATTAGTTCTCTATTGACATCCAGTTGTGCTAGCTCATACCCTGAAGTCTCCCGTAACTACTTTTACTAATCCCTTATTGTTGCATTATTTTGACTGTGCTATAGATAATTTTCTGTTTATGGAGGATTTGATATCTTTCCTGAAAAATGTTCCTTAATTTCTGTTAATCGCTGAGTGAATTTGTTTGTTTACGGGGTTATAGATATTTTAATGGATAACTGCCTAACATACAGTTCTTACTTGTTTTGCCATTCAATTTCCCATATGTGTTTCTAGATTATTAGCACTGTTTGCATTGGTGTTTAAAGATGTATGTTGTCTATTTTTTTTTCTGTATTGTGTTTTTTTCTCTTGGCTGAAAAGTTTAAGGACCATTAACTTTAGTAGAATCACATAATCATCAAATGCATAATAAAAATACAATGTAATACAATGTATTATAATTTTCAAATGAGTAGTAGATTTTTTAATGATAAATTTCAAGGATTCCTTCCATTTCTCTACCCCTGTATCATGTGACAACTATCAACCAATCACAGAGTCATATACATATATTCTGTGAACTCTTGCACTTAGTCAGTAAATTGGAAAGTATTTTTTACCTGCTTTATCCCTTTAATATTTTATAAAACAATAATTATCTGTTATTTTATATTGTAGTGTGCCGTCAGTGGAAATATTTTGGCAAGATGTCAGATATGCAGAGCCTACCCAGTTGGTATTCAATCAGGAAATTACAGGTCTAGAGTCCTTGTGTACTATAGTATATAAAGTAGAAGGTGTAATTCATTAAACCCCATCCTCCGCCTCTCCAGAGTATTCATCTTTTTTTTTTTTTTAAAGTTTCCTGTTTCTATGTAGCTTCATGCAGCTGATTCACTAAAGTGTAGTCATCTTTGGTTTAACATTTTTATCAGCATTGCTACTAGTAATTATAAAGGAAAGGTATGTATTTTAGCAGAAAAAACAAGTGTCATGAATTACATCATTCAACATAAACAAGATTATAGCAATGGATTTTTTTCTGTGTGTAGGATCATATGTTTCATATATTTCACTCTGTACTGCACATCTGCCACATGCATTTAGAGAAGAAGAAGGGTGTCCTACTCACATTATTTTGGTGACAACAAATAAAGGAAAAAGAGAATTGGCATGAGAAATAAAGGGACATTCTGGTGCAAAAATGAAATGCTCTAATTTGTTAGAGCATGTAGTTCTTTCCAATACAGACCCCAGGTTACATGTTTAACACCACTAACTGGTTAATCAAAGGTTAGGTATAGCCAATAAGCTCCAAACATTGCTGCTAACATGTACAATTTGGATAGTGAGACAATCAGGAGAGGTATTCACACTTTGGGGTTGATTTATTAATGGTCAAGCAGACATGATTCGCTGTAACAAATCATGTCTGCTGGACTTCGCTAAATGCCGACAGCGTATGCTGTGCAATGCCGCCCCCAGTTCCCTGGCGGCCAATCGGCCGGTAGCAGGGGCCATCAATCATCCCGATGGTATCGGAATAATTTCAGTCCACCACCTGCTTCTTAACTTCCGTTTTAGGTGGACCTGAAACGATGGGGCATCGATGCAGCATCCACTGCTTAATAAACCGACCCCTTAGTCACCAATCCTAGCTTTTTTTTTTCTGCCCTGGAGTTGCAGTGCTCCCAAATTGGACTTTCCCTATGTTTTTAACCCATTTGTGTGGCTAAACACATGCGCCTAGATTTAGAGTTTTGCATTAGAAGTGGTGCGTTAGCTACACATGTTTTTTTTCCCCCGCGCCTTTTAAACAACGCTGGTATTTAGAGTTCTCTGAAGGGCAGCGTTAGGCTCCAAAAAGGGAGCGTACAGGCATATTTACCGCCACTTCAACTCTCAATACCAGCGTTGCTTACGGACGCGGCCAGCTTCAAAAACGTGCTTGTGCATGATTCCCCCATAGGAAACAATGCAGCAGTTTGAGCTGAAAAAAAACCTAACACCTGCAAAAAAGCAGCGTTCAGCTCCTAACGTTTTAGGGGAAACACTTCCTAAATCTGCACCTAACACCCTAACATGAACCCCGAGTCTAAACACCCCTAACCTTACACTTATTAACCCCTAATCTGCCACCCCCGCTATCGCTGACCCCTGCATTACACTTTTAACCCCTAATCTGCCGCTCCGGACACCGCCGCAACCTACATTATAGCTATGTACCCCTAATCTGCTGCCCCTTGCCGCCACTATAATAAATGTATTAACCCCTAAACCGCCTCACTCCCGCCTCAAAAACCCTATAATAAATAGTATTAACCCCTAATCTGCCCTCCCTAACATCGCTGACACCTAACTTCAAGTATTAACCCCTAATCTGCCGACCGGACCTCACAGCTATCAATAATAAATGTATTAACCCCTAAAGCTAAGTCTAACCCTAACCCTAACACCCCCTAAGTTAAATATAATTTAAATCTAACTAAATAAAATAAATCTTATTAAATAAATTATTCCTATTTAAAGCTAAATACTTACCTGTAAAATAAACCCTAATATAGCTACAATATAAATAATAATTACATTGTAGCTATTTTAGGATTAATATTTATTTTACAGGCAACTTTGTATTTATTTTAACCAGGTACAATAGCTATTAAATAGTTAATAACTATTTAATAGCTACCTAGTTAAAATAATTACAAAATTACCAGTAAAATAAATCCTAACCTAAGTTACAATTAAACCTAACACTACACTATCAATAAATTAATTAAATAAACTACCTACAATTATCTACAATTAAATCAACTAAACTAAATTACAAAAAAACAAACACTAAATTGCAAAAAAAACAAACACTAAATTACAAAAAATAAAAAAAAGATTACAAGAATTTTAAACTAATTACAGCTACTCTAAGCCCCCTAAAAAAATAACAAAGCCCCCCAAAATAAAAAAATGCCCTACCCTATTCTAAAATAAAAAGTTTACAGCTCTTTTACCTTACCAGCCCTTTAAAGGGCCTTTTGCGGGGCATGCCCCAAAGAAAACAGCTCTTCTGCCTGTAAAAAAACATACAATAACCCCCCCAACATTACAACCCACCACCCATATACCTCTAATCTAACCCAAACCCCCCCTTAAAAAACCTAACACTAAGCCCCTGAAGATCTCCCTACCTTATCTTCACCATGCCGGGTATCACCGATCCGTCCAGAAGAGGCTCCAAAGTCTTCATCCTATCCGGCAAGAAGAGGACATCTGGACCAGCGAACATCTTCATCCAAGCGGCATCTTCATCCATCCGACGAGGAGTGGCTCCATCTTCAAGACCTCTGGTGCGGAACATCCTCTTCTCCCGACGACTAGACGACGAATTAAGGTTCCTTAAGGATTCTATCAGCCAATCAGAATTAAGGTAGGAAAAATCTGATTGGCTGATTAAATCAGCCAGTCAGATTCAAGTTCAATCGGATTGGCTGATCCAATCAGCCAATCAGATTGAGCTCGCATAGAATCCTTTCAGTCAATCGGAATTTGAGGGACGCCATCTTGGATGACGTCCCTTAAAGGAACCTTCATTCGTCGTCTAATTGTCGGGAGAAGAGGATGTTCCGCACCGGAGGTCTTGAAGATGGAGCCGCTCCTCGTCAGATGGATGAAGATAGAAGATGCCGCTTGGATGAAGATGTTTGCTGGTCCGGATGTCCTCTTCTTGCCGGATAGGATAAAGACTTCTGAGCCTCTTCTGGACCTCTTCTTGCCGGATAGGATGAAGACTTCGGAGCCTCTTCTGGACGGATCGGTGATACCCGGTGTGGTGAAGATAAGGTAGGGAGATCTTCAGGGGCTTAGTGTTAGGTTTTTTTAAGGGGGGTTTGGGTTAGATTAGGGGTATGTGGGTGGTGGGTTGTAATGTTGGGGGGGGTATTGTATGTTTTTTTACAGGCAAAAGAGCTGTTTTCTTTGGGGCATGCCCCGCAAAAGGCCCTTTTAAGGGCTGGTAAGGTAAAAGAGCTGTAAACATTTTATTTTAGAATAGGGTATGGCATTTTTTTATTTTGGGGGGCTTTGTTATTTTTCTAGGGGGCTTAGAGTAGGTGTAATTAGTTTAAAATTCTTGTAATCTTTTTTTATTTTTTGTAATTTAGTGTTTGTTTTTTTCTGTAATTTAGTGAGTTTTTTTTAATTTAGTTTAGTTGATTTAATTGTAGATAATTGTAGGTAGTTTATTTAATTAATTTATTGATAGTGTGGTGTTAGGTTTAATTATAACTTAGGTTAGGATTTATTTTACTGGTAATTTTGTAATTATTTTAACTAGGTAGCTATTAAATAGTTATTAACTATTTAATAGCTATTGTACCTGGTTAAAATAAATACAAAGTTGCCTGTAAAATAAATATTAATCCTAAAATAGCTACAATGTAATTATTATTCATATTGTAGCTATATTAGGGTTTATTTTACAGGTAAGTATTTAGCTTTAAATAGGAATAATTTATTTAATAAGATTTATTTTATTTCGTTATATTTAAATTATATTTAACTTAGGGGGGTGTTAGGGTTAGGGTTAGACTTAGCTTTAGGGATTAATAAATTTATTATAGTAGCGGTGAGGTCTGGTCGGCAGATTAGGGGTTAATACTTGAAGTTAGGTGTCAGCGATGTTAGGGAGGGCAGATTAGAGGTTAATACTATTTATTATAGGGTTTTTGAGGCGGGAGTGAGGCGGTTTAGGGGTTAATAATTTTTTAAAGTGGCGGCAAGGTCCGGTCGGCAGATTAGGGGTTAATAAGTGTAGGTAGGTAACGGCGACGTTGGGGGGGCAGATTAGGGGTTAATAAATATTATGTAGGTGTCAGCGATGTTAGGGGCAGCAGATTAGGGGTACATAGGGATAATGTAGGTTGCGGCGTTGTGCGGTCGGCCGATAAGGGGTTAAAATTTTTAATTATAGTGGCGGCAATGTGGGGGGACCTCGGTTTAGGGGTACATAGGTAGTTTATGGGTGTTAGTATACTTTAGAGCACAGTAGTTAAGAGCTTTATGAACCAGCGTTAAAAATTCCAAGCTAACGCCCCATCCCCCCCAAATACAATTTTAGAAACATTATGCAAGTCACAGACTAGACTGAAACACACCATAACTATACTATAAATAGCCATACAAACCGCATCTAATCACACCATAACCTCAACTATGACAAACTGGGAAAATGATATAGGCATCACAAAGGAAAAACTAGAATGGGCTAAAGTGTTTAGTTTAGTCGACAAGGGCTTTTTAAGTGCGGACCTAAGGGAAAATGCCATTAAAAACACATTTGGATGGCACTTAACTCCACTGAAAATATCCCACATGTCCTCCAGAGGTAATAGAAATGCCACAGGGGATGTTGTGAATTGGGCTCTTATCGACACATGTGGTGGGAATGTGAAAAAGTTAAGGAGATAAGGGAATCCCTATCTTTGCTCCTTAGCTCTCTATTAGATGATAATATTCAACTAACCATCTCTCAAGCTCTGCTACATGAATACATTCACCCATACAATAAACCCATCAACAACTTTATTAAGATAGTATGTACCATTCACTAGGACCTGTATAGCAAAATACTAGCAAATAGGAACCCCATACATGGTTAGAAATACTTAATAAAATTAAATTAACTTACACAATGTATGAATCAGCAGCTTGAATGTTAGACAATAAATATTTGGTACACAAAATATGGTTCTACTGGATATTAAAGGGCAACCTCCCCACTCAAACCCTCTAGGCAGAGGCAGTCCCCCCTCCAAGATAGAATGCCACTCACTGTTACCCTAGATATATCAACCAGGCAGATGCAACATACTGTTAATAGGAAAATCAAACTAGTAAATAATAAATGACTCAGCATTTTATTTTATTCACCAGTTCAAACTTAACTTTTATTCTTTGTTCCCCTTAACCTGTTCTTTTTCTTTTTGTACAATTATCTGTTATCAGACCCCTATTTAATGCAATAATTTCCTTCCTAAAAGCATATTTGATCCTGCTTAGACCTCTTAGGCAGTACTAGGAGGACAACTCATCAGTTATAAGATTTTTGGACTTAAAAGGACATCCCATGGACTCTGGTGAACCCTAAGTAGAGACTTGAATACAATTTTACTGGCCAATCTACTCTTTCTGGGATTATTTTTCTACTTTCCAGTCAAATGTTTGAAGGAAAAAAAATCGATGTACAAGCTAACTTTTTGTATGTATATGGTTACTTTATTGTTCCTAATCTCTCAGAATTCCTACAGAAAAAACATTGAATGGCAGTCTGGGTATTCATTACTTTTCATAGCTATTCCAATACTTAGAAGATTATCCATTTGAATTATAAAAGCAAAAGTGAAAGTAAATCATGACAGCTAATTAATTTATTAATTAATTCATACACTGGTAATGGCAACCTAATGGGCTCCAATTAACAATCAAGGGTGTACATATTCGCCTCTGTCCGCCCAAGCTCCCCTCTGGTGGCAGCAATCCGCTGCTGGAATTTAACATTATTCACCAGCGCTATGACCGCTGCTTGATAAATCGTGACTGCAGGCCACTCATAGGGAGGAGAAGGGCTTGATAAATCGTGACTGCAGGCCACTCATAGGGAGGAGAAGGGCTTGATAAATTGTGACTGAAGGCCACTCATAGGGAGGAGAAGGGCTTGATAAATCGTGACTGCAGGCCACTCATAGGGAGGAGAAGGGCTTGATAAATCGTGACTGCAGGCCACTCATAGGGAGGAGAAGGGCTTGATAAATCGAGCCCTATATGTTCATACGTAGGTTTTTTCACATAATCACCAATGTCAGTTCATCATAGGTATGTGATTGATAATTCCAAAACTCCTATGAATGACTGCTAGAAATGTGTGTTATTTTTGTTGTTGTTGGTGAACTGAAATACTGGCACTGAATTGTCCACATCTGAGGTATAGGGGTGTTATTGCACCAGCAATGGCTTAGATTACAAGTGGAGGACTATTGATAGCACAGGCTGCGCTTTCAGTATATCACGGGACAGTGCCAAGATTAGAGCACAATCTGGTATAAGTCCATTGTAAATCAGAATAACCAGAGAATGTTTACACTAATTTTTTATGCATGTTTACTATTGAAAAAGTGATTTAAAGGGATAGGGTATATGACAAGGTGCTCGACTGGGAAGTGCTCAAAAGTTTTTTTATATGTGTTTATATTTGCATATGTGTGTGTGTGTATATATATATATATATATATATATATATATATACAGGTATATGTGTGTGTGTGTATGTGTACATATGTATGTGCACACAATACATTCATATATACACATAAGCACTTCCCTGTCAAACACCTTGTCATATACAATATCCATTTACATTTTGTTATCACTTTAAAAAAAAAAAAAAAATAGAAATACTTTAAATAGCATTTTTCTTCACTTAGAAAGAAATTCTATATATGTATATGTATATATATATATATATATATATATATATATATACTATATATTTATACTATATATTTATACTGTATGTATATATATATATATATATATATATATATATATATATATATAAAATAAGAGGAGGCACTCGCTGATCCTTTAAATTGTGAGTTTCATCAATGTGACGTTTCAGGGATACACAACGTCTGAAGAAGGGGAGTGTATCCCCAAAACGTCACATTAATTAAACTCACAATTTAAAGGAGCTGAGAGTGCCTCCTCTTATTCCTTATTTGAACCTGTTGGCAATCTGGCGAATGTGGTATTACGGTATTAGGTGACAGTGAGCTTTTTCTGGAATTTGTATAAATATATATATATATATATATACATACACATAGGGCTTGAAATTTCCACTAGTCCATATATATATATATATATATATATATAGGGGGGTAGTTATCAAGCCGTCTACTTTTCTGGCTTCGCCGGCCCAATACGCCCGCCTAAGCTCGCCTCACATCGCCGCAGCGGACCTGAAAAAGTACGCCTAAGTTATCAAATAAAGCTGTCAAAAAGCCGCGGGGCGATGAGCAGCGGACTGTGACAGTTATCACTCATCCGATCTCGCTGCCCTTCGGCTTTTTCCCAGCTTTATTGCTAGCCTGTCACTAAGCACTCACACTAAACTACACTGTTCTATCCCTATACCGGCGCCCCCGGAGCCCCCGCAACTAAATCAAGTTATTAACCCCTAAACCGCCGCTCCTAGACCCTCTCGCAACTCTGATAAATGTATTAACCCCTAAACCGCCGCTCCCGGACACCGCTGCCACCTACAGTATACCTAGTAACCCCTATCCTGCCCCCCCTACACCGTCGCCCTCTATTATAAAATTATTAACCCCTATCCTGCTGATCCCGCACCTCTCCGCAACTAAATAAATAGTTTAACCCCTAAACCGCCGCTCCCTGAACCCGCCGCAACCTATATTAAACCTATTAACCCCTATCCTGCCCCCCCTACACCGTCGCCACCTATAATAAATTTAATAACCCCTAATCTGCCCCCCCTACACCGTCGCCACCTATAATAAATTTATTAACCCCTAATCTGCCCCCCACTACACCGCCGCCACTGTAATAAAATTATTAACCCCTAAACCTAAGTCTAACCCTAACCCTAACGCCCCCCTAACTTAAATATTAATTAAATAAATCTAAATAAATTAACTCTTATTAACTAAATGAATCCTATTTAAAACTAAATACTTATCTTTAAAATAAACCCTAATATAGCTACAATATAAATAATAATTATATTCTAGCTATCTAAGGATTTATTTGTATTTTACAGGCAACTTTCAATTTATTTTAACCAGGTACAATAGCTATTAAATAGTTATTAACTATTTAATAGCTTACCTAGCTAAAATAAAGAGAAATGTACCTGTTAAATAAATCCTAACCTAAGTTACAATTACACCTAACACTACACTATACTTTAATAAATTATTCCTATTTAAAAATAAATACTTACCTGTAAAATAAACCCTAAGATAGCTACAATATAATTAATAATTATATTATAGCTATCTTAGGATTTATATTTATTTTACAGGTAACTTTGTATTTATTTTAGCTAGTTAGAATAGTTATTAAATAGTTATTAACTATTTAATAACTACCTAGCTAAAAGAAATACAAAATTACCTGTAAAATAAATCCTAACTTAAGTTACAATTAAACCTAATACTACACTATCATTAAATTAATTAAATAAACTACCTACAAATAACTACAATTAAATACAATTACATAAACTAACTAAAGTACAAAAAATAAAAAAAGCTGGAATCAGCCAATCAGATTCAAGTTCAATCCGATTGGCTGATCCAATCAGCCAATCAGATTGAGCTCGCATTCTATTGGCTGATCGGAAAAGCCAATAGAATGCGAGCTCAATCTGATTGGCTGATTCCATCAGCCAATCAGATTTTTCCTACCTTAATTCCGATTGGCTGATAGAATCCTATCAGCCAATCGGAATTGAGGGGACGCCATCTTGGATGACGTCCCTTAAAGGAGCCGTCATTCGTCGCAGTCCGTCGGTGAAGAAGGTGGTTCCGCGTCGGCGGAAGGAAGATTCAAGACCCGGCTTGGAAGATGACTTCGCCCGGATAGAAGACCTCTTCAGCGCCTCTTTGAAGATGACATCGGCCGGATCGAAGACTTTTCTTCAGCGCCGCCTGGATGATGACTTCATCGGATGGAAGATTTCTTCAGCGCCGCTTGGAGGATTAACTTCTTCCGCTCCGGATGTCCTCTTCAGTTCCATCGGTGGCTCGGCTGAGTGAAGACAACTAAAGGTAGGATGATCTTCAGGGGATTAGTGTTAGGTTTTTGTAAGGGGGGTTTGGGTTAGATTAGGGATATGTGGGTGGTGGGTTTTAATGTTGGGGGGGGTTGTATTTTTCTTTTACAGGCAAAAGAGCTGTTTTCTTTGGGGCATGCCCCCACAAATGGCCCTTTTAAGGGCTGGTAAGGTAAAAGAGCTTTGAAATGTATTTAATTTAGAATAGGGTAGGGCATTTTTTTATTTTGGGGGGGTTTGTTATTTTATTAGGGGGCTTAGATTAGGTGTAAGTAGCTTAAAATTGTTGTAATATTTTTAACATGTTTGTAACTTATTTTTTTATTTTTTGTAAATTAGCTTTTTTTATTTTTTGTACTTTAGTTAGTTTATGTAATTGTATTTAATTGTAGTTATTTGTAGGTAGTTTATTTAATTAATTTAATGATAGTGTAGTATTAGGTTTAATTGTAACTTAAGTTAGGATTTATTTTACAGGTAATTTTGTATTTCTTTTAGCTAGGTAGTTATTAAATAGTTAATAACTATTTAATAACTATTCTAACTAGCTAAAATAAATACAAAGTTACCTGTAAAATAAATATAAATCCTAAGATAGCTATAATATAATTATTAATTATATTGTAGCTATCTTAGGGTTTATTTTACAGGTAAGTATTTATTTTTAAATAGGAATAATTTATTAAAGTATAGTGTAGTGTTAGGTGTAATTGTAACTTACGTTATGATTTATTTAACAGGTACATTTCTCTTTATTTTAGCTAGGTAAGCTATTAAATAGTTAATAACTATTTAATAGCTATTGTACCTGGTTAAAATAAATTGAAAGTTGCATGTAAAATACAAATAAATCCTAAGATAGCTAGAATATAATTATTATTTATATTGTAGCTATATTAGGGTTTATTTTAAAGGTAAGTATTTAGTTTTAAATAGGATTCATTTAGTTAATAAGAGTTAATTTATTTAGATTTATTTAATTAATATTTAAGTTAGGGGGGCGTTAGGGTTAGGGTTAGACTTAGGTTTAGGGGTTAATAATTTTATTACAGTGGCGGCGGCGTAGTGGGGGGCAGGATAGGGGTTAATAAATTTATTATAGGTGGCGACGGTGTAGGGGGGGCAGATTAGGGGTTAATAAATTTATTATAGGTGGCGACGGTGTAGGGGGGGCAGGATAGGAGTTAATACATTTAATATAGGTTGCGGCGGGTTCAGGGAGCGGCGGTTTAGGGGTTAATACATTTATTATAGTTGCGGTGGGCTCCGGGAGCGGCGGTTTAGGGGGTAATACATTTATTTAGTTGCGGCGGTGTAGGGGGGACAGATTAGTGGTGTTTAGACTCTGGGTACATGTTAGGGTGTTAGGTGTAGACAGCTCCCATAGAAATCAATGGGATGTCTGTCAGCAGCGAACTTGTACTTTCGCTATGGTCAGACTCCCATTGATTCCTATGGGATCCGCCGCCTCCAGGGGTGGCGGATTGAAAACCAGGTACGCTGGGCCGTAAAAGTGCCGAGCGTACCTGCTAGTTTTTTGATAACTAGCAAAAGTAGTGAGAATGTGCCGCACTTGTGTGCGGAACATCTGGAGTGACGTAAGAATCGATCTGTGTCGGACTGAGTCCGGCGGATCGATGCTTACGTCACAAAATTCTACTTTTGCCGGTCTCGAGCCTTTGATAACTAAGGCGTATCAGCCTCGCCACAAATACGCTGCGGAATTCCAGCGTATTTGAGGTTGACGGCTTGATAACTAGGCCCCAAAAAAGTGAAGAACGAAAGCCAGAAGAGGTGAGCGAGCTAAATCCGGAAGAGGTGAGCGAGCTAAAGCCAGAAGAGGCTTTTGTTACATGCCCATAAAAAAGTCTATGGGTAGAGGGTGTTAGGGCGGCCTCGCTATCTTACTTCCAGATGTTAGCACACCTGAGGCTTTCGCTTTAAAGCAATCTTTTAGCCTAGTAATATGAACGTAACAATAGGAGCAGTCTTAGAGCTCAATAGTGCTTATATTTTTGCGTTCCACTAGTAATCTAGGGCAATGTATTTGAAAAACCTATTGTGGGATTTTAAATTAGATTGGAATCTGCTTCAAGTTGAAAATCCCAAAATAAGCCTTACACTTGATATGGTAAATCCTATTGATTATAGTCCAGTCTATTATTGTGCAGAATGCAAGAGATTTCTCTATGAGACTATACTTAGAAGTGTTATAAAGAGAGGAGGACAAAATGGCAGAGTGATCATTTTAGGGGAAAGTATTTTTTAGAAATACAGAGAGATAACAAAAATGATAAATTGTAAAAATAAACAATAAAATGTAGATGATGACTTCTAGTGGAAGGGGAGAAAACGTAAATAGAAAGTCTGACATGCAGATAGTCGACTCTATACTATAGTAATCAGGAATACAACTTTTTCATATGGAGAGCAAAATGGACAGACTAAAAGGGACATTTTGCTCGTATCTACTATCAAAATACATTTCAACAATTCTCCACAATACAGCAGCAATGGGAGAACCAATATTTTTCCTTTAAATAATTTGCAATCTTAACCATTACAAATCCCCAGTGCTATCTACTTTTTGATGCGTTATTTCATATGACCCACAAGCTGATGGGTGGAAATACTGTTAATTGCTTTAATTACAAAGCACAAACATTTAACTTATAAAGTTATATACATGGCTGAATTATATAAATGGGACAGTGATAATATAAGTTTCAACAAAATCTTCCCTTAAAGGGGCAGTAAAGTCAAAATTAAATTTCAAGATTCAGATAGAATATGCAATTTTAAACAATTTTCCAGTTTACTTCTATTATCAAATTTGCTTTGTACTCTTGGTATCCTTTGTTGTACAGCATACATAGGTGGGCTCAGGAGCAGCAATGCACTACTGGTAACTAGCTACTCATTGGAGACTGCACATATATGCCTCTTGTCATTGGCTCAGCATATGTGTTCAGCTAGCCTCCAGTAGTGCATTTCTGCTCTTTCAACAAAAGGATATCAAGAGAATGGAGTCAGTTTACAATGGAAGTAAACTGTAAAGTAACTGGAATCACACACAAAAATTAAATTTCTTGTTTCTGTAAGTGGCCATTATTAGTAAATGCACTTTAATACAAAGTTCACTACAAGTAGAAAGGCTCTTGAGCTAACAGTCTTAAATGGAGTTGTTAAAACAAAAGATCAAGCAAGTAGATAAAAGACAGAGGCTAAGTGAATGTGATTATATGTTCATGTAAATAGTGTATGTCTGAGGAAGAGTTAATGAGTAATTGAGAAGAAAAGGAATCCACTTTCCCCCAATTTCTCGCTTCCTTTTCTTTGAAAGGTGGCCTGCAGCAAGTCTGTGTAGCAATGTGTTTACATGCAGTAATGCTGGTAACGGTAAAAAAACAAGCCTATAGAGACTTCTAAATGTGCTAAAAGGAGGAAAATGAGTTTGCTTTTTACTTTTGAAATGATATTATATTTAGAAGTTGCAAGTCAGTGTTATATTGTGATTAAAGTTAGGTAATTAGGGTGGGGGGATGACTGGATATACAAACAGATCTTGGGCTCGATGATTGAAAGCTCTCTGGGCTGGTTAGATTATTAAAGAATGCTCGCCAGTCCTTCTATTTCCCTGGTGGAATGATCTAAAGCCACTTTTTACCCTGAAAAAAGGGTGTCTCGCTAAGGGGCGTATACGGCATTTTCATATGAAATGTGCACAACAAAATTCGTATTTTAAACATCATACAAAACAAATATTTGAACCATTCACACAAAAATAAGCAGGGAAAAATGGTATTGTTAAGGTGCATCAAAAAATTGTAACAAAATCGAATGTTAACAAAAAAGTAAAATTTGTATGTAATTTACACAGGAATAAATAAAATTAAATATGCACTGCGTAAATCGTAATTGTAGTACACTGGATATGCAAAAATCACACAGAAATTTGAACTTATAAATACAAAATGCAAAGCGTAATTGTTGTTTTTTCGTAAAATGGGCTGAACATGGGCGTTCCATGGGCGTATATGAAATTGTCTCTCTAATCCATGCGTAATTCTATAAAGATTTTCGAACTGCAGATCTCACAGTTTTTTCTCGCCAACTAAAAGGTGTCAAGCTTTTCTCAAAACAATACGAACACTTATAACCCCCCCCAAAAAATGCATACTAAAATATAGGCGAATGTAAGATGCTCTATGCAGAAAGCAGCGTAATGTGATTTATATCAGCTGCAGAATTTAATTTTAAAGTGCTCCCACTGCTCCCTGCTAACTTCACACTAAGGAGCAAAGTTTCCCTAAACCAGCGAGCTTGATTACTTTTAATAGAAGCCATTTCGCCAGTCGCAGGGACTGCCCCTTTTTAACGATCATTGCACTGGGGCAGCCCTGCTAGAGTCAGCGAGAAAAAGTAGGTTTGAGCTGGCGAAGATTATATCATCGAGCCCCTTGTGTAGAAACAGGATTAGTAAATATACGCCTAGATTTAGAGTTTTGTCGGTAAAGACCCGCGTAGCTAACACTGCTTTTTTTCCAACGCACCCTTCAAACAACGCTGGTATTTAGAGTTGTCTGAGTGGCTGTGTTAGGCTCAGAAAAGGGAGCATTGAGGCTAATTTAGCTCCACTTCAACCCTCAATACTGATCGGAACAGCCAATAGAATGCAAGCTCAATACGATTGGCTGATTGCATCAGCCAATCAGATTTTTTCTACCTTAATTCCAATTGGCTGATAGAATCCTATCAGCCAATCGGAAATAGAGGGACGTCATCTTGGATGACGTCCCTTAAAGGAACCTTCATTCGTCGTTAGTCCGTCGGGGAAGGAGGATGTTCCGCGTCGGTGGGATGAAGATGGATCCGGAAGACAGAAGATGCAGCTTGGAAGAAGACATCGCCCGGATGGAAGACCTCTTCTTTGCCGCTTGGATCAAGACTTTGTCTGGATGGAGGACCTATTCTTTGCCGCTTGGATCAAGACTTCTACCGGATGGAAGACCACATCGCCCGGATTGGATGAAGAATTCGGCTCGGCTGAGTGAAGACGACTCAAGGTAGGGAGATCTTCAGGGGGTTAGTTTTTTTTAAGGGGGGTTTGGGTGGGTTAGAATAGGGGTATATGGGTGGTGGGTTGTTTTGTCGGGGGGGGGTATTGTATTTTCTTTTACAGGTAAAAGAGCTGATTACTTTGGGGCAATGCCCCGCAAAAAGCCCTTTTAAGGGCTGGTAATAGAGCTGATTACTTTTGTAATTTAGAATAGGGTAGGGAATTTTTTTATTTTGGTGGGCTTTTTTATTTTATTAGGGGCTTAGATTAGGTGTAATTAGATTAAACTTCTTGTAATATTTTTTTATTTTTTGTAATTTAGTGTTTTTTTTTTTGCATTATAGATTAGTTTATTTAATTGTATTTTAGTTTAGCTAATTGTAGGTAATTTATTTAATTAATTTAATGATAGTGTAGTGTTAGGTTTAATTGTAACTTAGGTTAGGATTTATTTTACAGGTAATTTTGTACTTATTTTAACTAGGTAGCTATTAAATAGTTATTAACTATTTAATAGCTATTGTACCTAGTTAAAATAAATACAAAGTTGCCTGTAAAATAAATATAAACCCTAAAATAGCTACAATGTAATTATTAGTTATATTGTAGCTATATTAGGGTTTGTTTTATAGGTAAGTATTTAGTTTTAAATAGGAATAATTTATTTAATTTTAGGAATATTATTTAGTTTATTTTAAATTATATTTAATTTAGGGGGTGTTAGGGTTAGGGTTAGAGTTAGGTTTAGGGGTTAATAACTTTATTATAGTAGAGGTGACGTTGCGGGCGGGAGATTAGGGGTTAATAATTGAAGGTAGGTAGCGGTGATGTTAGGGAGGGCAGATTAGGGGTTAATACTATTTATTATAGTGCTTGCGAGGCGGGAGTGCGGCGGTTTAGCGGTTAATACATTTATTATAGTGGTGGCGAGGTCCGGTCGGCAGATTAGGGGTTAACAAGTGTAGTAGTTAGGTAGCGGCGACGTTGGGGGGGGGGCAGATTAGGGGTTAATAAATATAATATAGGGGTCGGCGATGTTAGGGGCAGCAGATTAAGGGTTTATAGGTATAATGTAGGTGGTGGCGGTGTCCGGTCGGCAGATTAGGGGTTAAAAATTTTTATTATAGTGGCAGAGATGTGGGGGGGCCTCAGTTTAGGGATACATAGGTAGTTTATGGGTGTTAGTATACTTTATAGCACAGTAGTTAAGAGCTTTATTTTCCGGCGTTAGCCCATAAAGCTCTTAACTACTGACTTTTTTTGGCGGTAGGAGTCTTGTCGGTAGAGGCTGTACCGCTCACTTCTTCCAAGACTCCAAATACCGGCGTTAGGCAGATCCCATAGAAAAGATAGGATATGTAATTGGCGTAAGGGGATCTGCGGTAGCCTGGAGTTGCGGTGAGGAAGTGAGCGGTAGACCCTTTCCTGCCTGACTCTAAATACCAGCGGGCGGTAAAAAGCAGCGTTAGGACCCCTTAACGCTGCTTTTGACGGCTAACGCCAAACTCTAAATCTAGCCGAAAGTGTTTCTGTAGGGATAGAAGACAAAATATGATTGGGAAGGAAATTAAGTGTAGTTTAGCAGAATATGGTAGGTGGAGAAGGAAAAAAAACAGAACAAAAAAAAAAAGCAAAATACAGAGTAAGCACAGTTAAATACAACCCTTTTTTCAAACATGGAATTTGTTCACCTTAATTTCCTTGGTTTTAAGTGATCCCCTTTGCTATCAGCAATATACACATAAATAACTTTTCCTGGCTGAAAGTAAAACACATAAACAGAAGTAATTTGGCCACGTATAAACAGAAGTAATTTGGCCACGTATAAACAGAAGTAATTTGGCCACGTATAAACAGAAGTAATTTGGCCACGTATAAACAGAAGTAATTTGGCCCCTTTGACTGCCCCTCACTTCTTTCTGCTCCATTTTTCTAATGAGGTGGCAACCCTCCCTTGTTGAGGCATAGGAGGCCTTTTATATTAAATTAATCCAGGGACATTTAAAGGGACATTCCGTTCAAAATTTAAATACAAATAGATGAATGACATCTTTGAATAGAAACATATTTGCAATGTACAAAGTATTGGTAAAATAAAATACTTGTAGTAAAAGTTATCACTGTTTTAGTGTTAGCATTTTTCTGTGCACGTGCATTGGAAGCATAGCTAGATATTTTCATTGCACCAGCATTTTAAATACTGCAGATGCTCAGAGCGCCAGTAGGGCTTGTATCATTTGAGCAATTAACAAATTGAGTCATTACCAGATGGAACAAGCACCTCTCCGAGCAAGTGCTGTGTTTAAAATGCTGGTGCACGGTGCATAATTAAATACATAACTTTATTAGAAGCATCTTTGCTAATACACGTATATTACAAAAATGCTTCTATTCAGAACTGCAATGCATCCATGTGGATTCCAAGTTTGGCTGGAATGTCCCTTTAAGTGTCCAGTATTTTCATGAAGATTTTACTGGGCAGCCCACTAAAATACTGGATTGTCCAGTTAATTGGCAACCCTATCAGCACAACTTCTAGTTCACACTTTTTAACCTTCTTACATAGTTTACTCTGTTTTCTTTCTCGTAACCTTCTTCCCTAATCTGTCCCTATTTTCTGCGTGCACACCCTTCCCCTAAGATTTACGCTCTTCAATTTCTACTTTCATTTTTGATTATAAAAAAATAATAATTATATATACAGTATATAATGTTTTACCTAGCGATGAAGGTTGGGACCTGGTTTATGATACAATCATTTGCATAGGTAATAAATATCATCTCTGACAAATATGCATAGCACCAAATTAAATGGGCATTGAATTACAAAATGTAAGTTTTATGATTTAGATATGAGATTTTGCATGTTGATTTGTATGTCCTTTTATCATGCAAATGATTATAGTCTGACAGTAAATAGTTAAAGGGGCAGTATACTGTAATATTGTTTTTATATTAATGTAATTTCAATGACTTGTTAAACCAGCTGCAGAGTATAACATATTTGAGAAATTGCATTTTCATGCTTATTTGTGTATATGAAGTAGCTGGTTTTGTGCTTTTAAACCACAGCCTATTACAATAGGTTGAGCTGCAGGTAATATCAGATCTCATTATGTTATCACTTTTATGTCCACACACTTGCTTCCTTATCTTATATTTGTCTGGAAAACTAAAGCTCAATAATTAGAGAGAACAATGGAAAATTACAATTTTTTTACTTAACTATCCTGCACCACACTGTGAGTATCAATTATTTTGCTGGCTGTGTTTACTTAGGCTATTCAATAGCTGATACTCCAGTATCAAAACTTTTAGTGTAGGTTGGGAAACCACAAGCTAAATCAGCAATTTCAAAGGCCAAAATAGGGGTAAAGGAGCTACTTGTAAACAATTTAATACACTCCAGCAGGTAAAATAGATCACTGGGAACAATTTAAATGTGAGAAATGTTTTGGGTGAACTGTCCCTTTAAGAATGTGTCCTGTATTATGCAGTATTACTCTTCAGCTGCTTGTAATATGATCGAGATACATTCCACAGCCTGGTCAGGAGCACAAATCCCTCAGGCTCTGCAAAAGTAAGCACACCTTTATGATTTCCACTGTGCCATAGAGCAACATAAGCACAAAACACTAGACACAAACTCTTGGTTGTCATTAGGGATGACATTAACTTTGTAGAAAGAATGACAAAAATGTATGAGTTCTTTGGTGCACACAAGCCACAGAAAATGTGAAGGTATTTTCAGGTGACTCCCTTGTACACACCCACACCTTGTCTGTGAGTGAGTCACAATCTGTGAGGAAGAATCCTTGCGATTGTAATTTTCTCAGATCATTTTGTCGATACCATCTGCACAGCCCACAGCTGATTGCGAAGAGCTAACAGTATATTCTGCACTCTACAACTATACTAAGGTAAGCCATGTTTATCCTAACAAATTCTGTTTGCTGGATGATTTTTATATGCAATCTTCTGTAATAAGATACATGTTATTGAAGTACAACATTATACATTGTATACTGGTAGAAACTGTTGAATATCTGTGTTATAAGCTATTAATAGTTTGTCCTGGTTAGTGTATATTTGCTTAATAATTAGAGAGGATGCAATTCAATTTTTTTGGAGTATGTTTTTTGTATAAAGCAAAAAAGTTTTAAAAGTGAATGATGAATGTCTGCAATTGCAAATTTAAATAGAAGTAAAATAAATATGTGTTTAACCCCAGCAAAGAAAAACGTACTGGTGGTCCTGATCAGAAATGGATGGAGACCCAATCAGCAGGGGCAGTTGCACAACCCAGCTATACGACCACAGCTGCTGATTGGGTGGTTGCATGGTCACTAGTGCTAAACCTGCATGCTCTAACAAATTATAGCATGTAGTTTTTCCACTATAATGGCATTTTAAGTATGTGTCGTGCATATTATAGCTTAATTGTTCCCCCTGGCCAATATCATTGATCTATGACCTTAAACTGTGACATTGGTCCAATAATAAGGATCAGTACTAAAATTATTTATTCCTTTAGTTATTTTTTTTATTATTATTTCAGCATTACCTAGTTTAATATGATTTAGACAGCTGCAGTTCAAAGTTATGTTACCTTGTTGGTAAAAGCCCTGTACCAATACAGAATGATTAATTAGTGTGAAACACACATAGGGCTCAATGTACTGAGAAGCCCTTGCATGTGAGAGCATGCTTTCCACAATGTAAGAAGCTGCTGCTTCTTACCCTCTCTATCACCTCTGAGTTAGGAGACATAAATCACCCCAAACACATTTGTTCGGGGTGATTGACAGGCCCTTCTCTTCTGTGATTGGTCTTGTGAGAGAAGGGGGCAGCTTTACACAAACACAAGTGAAATAATGATACATCTGGGCAGTGGTCATACAGTGTCTGTTGGCTGTTCGCCACAACACAGGGCAGAGAGGTTAACAAGTGGGAAACCTTGTCCGCAGGTAGCTTAGTACATGGCGCCTATAGTATCACTTATTAAACGGCATACGTTCAAATAGAAAATTACATTTTAATTTACTTTATTTCCCTTTACTTTTTGATGAAAATAATCATTAGATAGCACCGTAAATATGCCCAGAAATGGCAACGATTTAAGCACCTTGTTCTGTTTAGTATGGTCTTTTAGTTAATAATTTGTTGATGGTGTTTTTTTTTTTATTATTTATTCCAGTTTGTTCAGTTTACTTGTGTTAGTTTCACCAAAAAAACCCCATATATTATGGAGTTTAAACAATTACATTTAAGGTATATTATATTCTTCTTTTCTTTTTTTTATGTTTGCTTTTGTTTCTCCATTGAAGAAAATAATTTATTGTTCCACCAACCCCTCCAGACACATTGCTTTAAAAATAAGCATACCAAGGCTAATCTGGTAAAACCAGTTTTATCAGTATGCTTGTCATGAATAGACAAGGCAATTCATTTTTGTGGCATATCTTTATCATTCAAAAGATTTTATCTTATTATTGAATGTAAGTTATTTGTTAATTAGTGTAATTGTTTTTTACAAACTATTTAAAAACAATTAAAAAAATAAAAATATTTTTATTAGATCATCCACATAAAGGCCTATCCATCTATCTATCTATCTATCTATCTATCTATCTATCTATCAACCTATCTATCTATCAATCTATCATTCAATAGATGTTTTCTTATTATTCAGTGTAAGTTATTTGTTAATTAGTGTTTTTTTTAAAAAAAAAAAACTATTTAAAAACTTAAAGGGACACTGAACCCAAATTTTTTCTTTCGTCATTCAGGTAGAACATGACATTTTTAAGCAACTTTCTAATTTACTTCTATTATCAAATTTTCTTTATTCTCTTGGTATCTTTATTTGAAATGCAAGAATGTAAGATTTGATGCCGGCCCATTTTTGGTGAACAACCTGGGTTGTCCTTGCTGATTGGTGGATAAATTCATCCACCAATAAAAAAAGTGCTGTCCAGAGTTCTAAACCATGAAAAAAGCTTAGATGCCTTCTTTTTAAAATAAAGATAGCAAGAGAACGAAGAAAAATTGATAATAGGAGTAAATTAGAAAGTTGTTTAAAATTCCATGCTCTATCTGAATCACAAAAGACAAAAATTGGGTTCAGTGTCCCTTTAATTAAAAAAATAAAAAATATTTGTATTACATCATCCACATAAATGCCTGTCGTCTGTCTGTCTGTCTGTCTGTCTTGTGAGTGTATAAACATTTATAGAAAAATGCTATTTTGAGTATTTCTATTTAAAAAAAAAAAAATTAAGATGTTTACATTGTTTTAAAGGGCTGGGTATATGTCAAGGCGTTTAACAGGGAATGAATTAAAGGTGAACATAAATGTGTGTATATTTGTATGTGTGTGTATATATATGTGTATTTATGTATATATTTGTGTGCACATACATATGGACACGCACATACATAGTAACATACATATACTGCATATAGATATAGATATATAGATATACATACTGTAAACATATATACACAATTAAGGGCTTGTTGAAGCCTAAAATGTCGCTTTTTATGGGACTGTCACTACAATAAAGTAGAAATTAATTCACTGGAACACGAGTGCTGTTGTCTTGTACTATGGAAGCAGAAACCCCTATAACAGCGTGTACCCTGAATAAGTTTGTTATTAGGACTTTAAAAGAAAGGTGTTGGGCTCATTTTGTATGTTTTACATATTTGCATTAACACATTCAAATATAGACCCATATATTTGTACACCCCTGAGCCCTACCCTGTATAAAATCTTGTCATATAGCATATCCCTTTAAAACACTTTTTATACATTTATTTAAATAATAAACTTAAATTCTACATTTAATCTGTATATACACTGTATATACAAGTGTAATACTTTCTTTTAATTTGTTTTACAGGTGTTTTGTTATATTTTTCTTGTTGTCCTAGCACTTGACTTTAGAAGTCATGCTAACTTTTTAGCACTGTTATCTGTTGTGCTTGAGCAAAAATTACCTGTGCTAATGATGTTCTGAAGTTGGTATTTATTGTAAAAAGGTACAAAAAAGGTTATGCATCAAATTTGTCTTACATTTACGGTACATCAGTATATTTTCCTCTAATAAATGTCTCCAGTGATTTACTAATTTAGGAAGGTACGCAGATATATAAAAATGGAATCTATACAAGTCTATATTATAGGATAGCTTGCTTCAAAGTAATATACTGGATAAAGGCCAGTATGAAAGCATTCCAAATGGGCTGATCTACTGTATTGTCAAACAACCACATTAGGATTATATAGCCAGGTTTTATTAGAAATATTTCTAAAGTAATTATATACTCAGCAGCTTTTCACTTTTAATTCTATAAATCATATGCTTTTGATGATAGTGTCATTTACTGTGCTAAATATACTTGCAAATGACACCACCGCTATGTATCAGGAACACTACTGGTGTATATTAATTTAATAACAATATAGCAAAATAAATAGAGATTGCATTGACAAGACACAAAACTAACTTTTCTCAGCATTCTGACTTGGGAAATAAATAATACATTTGTTTATATAAAATAAAGAAAACGTAACTTGAATTCCCTATAACATGTTTAAATGGGATTAGTAAAAAATACTTCACATTTTTGTTATTTATTTTACCACATATTCCTGTAATTTAGCAATGAAAACTGTAAGGATTAACAGAACACTAAAGTTAAAATTAAACTTTGATGGCTCAGATAGTACACACAGTTTTAAACAAATTTCCAATTTACTTCCATTATATAAATGTGCGCAACCTTTTTATATGCACACTTTCTAAGGCGCCAACTTCTACTGATCATGTGCAAGAATTCACAGAATATCTGTATATGCATTTTGTGATTGCCTGATGGCTGTCACATGATGCAGTGGGAAGGAAAATGTAACTAACGTACGCCTAGATTCCGAGTTTTGAACGCTATAGGGAAATTAACGAACGCAACAAAAGTGGCGTTATTTAATCACCTATAGCGCTGTCATTACAAGTTTTAAAAAACCCGGCTTGTGGGGGCGATATGGGGCTTTTAAGCTCCATACCGCACAAAAAACGACCGCTGTTCTGACGTGCTTTCCTCATAGACATCATTGGAGAGAGCGGGTCAGAAAAAAAGTCTAACACCTGTGATCGCGGAAAGAAAAGCTCCGTAACACAGCCCCATTGATGTCTATGGGGAAGAAAACTAACGTGTAAACCTAACACCCTAACATAAACACCCCTAATCTGCTGCCCCCGACCTCGCCGACACCTGCCTACAGTTATTAACCCCTATTCTGCCACTCCCGATATCGCCGACACCTAAATAAAGTTATTAACCCCTAATTGGCCGCTCCTGATATCGCCACCTCTATACTAAAGTTATTAACCCCTATTCTGCCGCACCCCAAAATCGCTGCTACTATATTAAAGTATTTTTAACCCCTATTCCTCCGCTCCCCCTACATCACTGCAACTAAATAAAGGTATTAACCCCTAAACCTCTGGCCTCCCACTTCACTACCACTAACTAAACCTATTAACCCCTAAACCGCCAACTCGCCACATCGCAACAACCTAAAATAAACTATTAACCCCTACACCTACTCCTAAACCTAACCCTAACACCCCCTAACTTTAACATAATTAAAATAGATCTAAATTAAACTTACAATTATTAACTAAATAATACCTATTTAAAACTAAATACATACTTACCTGTGAAATAAAACCCAAGCTACCTAAAATAGGTTTTATTTTTATTTCACAGGTAAGTTTGTATTTATTTTAACTAGGTAGAATAGTTAGTAAATAGTTATTAACTATTTACTAACTACCTAGTTAAAATAAATGCAACTTACCTGTGAAATAAAACCTAAGATACCTTACACTAAAACCTAAAATTTTAAAAAATAAAAACCTACAATTACAAAAAATAAAAAACCTACCATTAAAAAAAAAACTAACGAAATTATCCAAAAAAATAAAAATTATTCCTATTTTAATACCCACCCCAAAATAAAAAAACCCTAATCTATAATAAACTACCAAGGGCCCTTAAAAGGTTAAACAGCTCTTTTGCTACAAAAAACAAACAAACACCCCCTAAAAAAATACATTACACAAAATAACAAACAAACTATCAAAAATAATAAAAAGTATTCCTATTCTAATACCCATTATAAAAAAAACTACCCCAAAATAAAAAAAAAAACTAATCTAGAATAAACTACCAATGGCCATTAAAAGGGCCTTTTGTAGGGCATTGCCCTAAGTTAAACAGCTCTTTTACCTTATAAAAAAATACAAAGACACACTAACATTACAAACCCCAACCCCTCCAATCCCACAAAATAAAAAAAAAAAACATCTAAAAAACTAAGCTACCCATTGCCCTGAAAAGGGCATTTGTATGGGCATTGCCCTTAAAAGGGCATTTAGCTCTTTTACATGCCCAAACCCTAAACTAAAAAAAAAAACCCCACTAAAAAAAACCTTAAAAAAAACCTAATACTAACCCCCGATGATCCACTTACAGTTTTTGAAGTCCCGCTTGAACGATCTTCATCCCGGCGGAGAAGTCCTCATCCAGGCGGTCTTTTCAATCTTCATCTCGGCGGCGAAGTCCTCATCCAAGCAGCGAGAAGTCTTCATCCAGGGGGCCTCTTCAATCTTCATCCAGACGGCATCTTCTATCTTGGTCCCGGTGGCGTGGAGAAGGTCCATCCTGAAGACATCGGGCGCGGAGCATCCTCTTCATACGGTTGCCGCCGTACACTGAATTTTCAATGCGAGGTACGCGATCCAAGATGGCGTCCCTTGCATTCCTATTGGCTGAAAAATTTGCAACAGCCATTAGGAATTAGAGCTGCTAAAATCCTATTGGCTGTTTAAATCAAACCTTTTAAGGGCCATTGGTAGTTTATTGTAGGCTAGGTTTTTTTTATTTTGGGTGGGCTTTTTTATTTTGATAGGGCTATAAGATTAGGTGTAATTATTTTCCATACTTTTGTGTTTGTTATTTTTTGTAATTTATTCTTTTTTTATTTTTTGTAATTATATAGTTTGTAATTTTAATCTAAAGTTAGGGTTATGGTTAGGTTTAGGGGTTACTAGTTTAATTTAGTTTATTTCGTTGTGGGGGGCTTGCTGTTTAGGGGTTAATAGGTTTATTATAGTGGCAGCGGTGTAGGGCTTAAAAACCTTAGTATAGTGGGGGCGATGTGGGCAGATGGCAGATTAGGGGTTCATTATATTTAAATAGTGTTTGCGATGCAGGAGGGCGGCGGTTTAGGGGTTAAGTTTATTATAGCGGTGACAATGACGGGGAGCGGCGGAATAGTGGTTAATAAAAAAAATTTGTGGCGGCGATGTCGGGAGCGGCAGATTATGGGTTAATACATTTAATATAGTGTTTGCGATGCGGAGGGCCTCGGTTTAGGGGTTAATAGGTAGTTTATGGGTGTTTAGTGTAATTTGGAGCAGTTTAGTTATGAGTTTTATGTTACAGATTTGTATCTTAAAACTCATAACTACTGACTTTAGATGGCATTACGGATCTTGTCGTTTTAGCCAGAACGCAAAACTCGTAATACCAGCGCTATGGGAATCCCATTAAAAAATGTCATTTTTAAGAGTGCGGTACTGACATTACGTTACAGGCTAAAAGGCTTGCGGTGCACCTATACCGACAAGACTCGTAATGGCTGCGGTGCTGTTTTAACGCTGAAATGACCATATTTTCAGCGTTAAAAGACAAATGCACAAACTTGTAATCTAGCTGTTTGAAATTTATCAGAAAACAATCTACAGCTCATTTGAAATTCAAACTAAATGCTTTTGTATTGTCATTTTATTATGATTTTAATTTCTGTGTTTACTGGTCACAAGCTGAACACTTTGACAGTCTACACAGTGATTGCTTGATCAGTAAGGTTAATCATTTTTATTTTATTGGTCACAGCAGAGGATATAAGAAATCCACAAGCAATTTAATGGCAATTTCCCTGCTAACAAAATTACAGTTTAAATGCATTTAAAATTAACAATCTTTTGAAATGCAATATTTTGTTGTTGGTTTATACTAATTATAAACAGAAAAATGAATTTCCCTGTAAGAAAATCTTGTTATATTTTACAAGCAATAGATAGGTGTCACTAAATGTCCTATTACAAATAATATAACAACCATTAACGTTATGTTAATTATTTATTTATATGGTATTTACTGAAGCATATTTATCATAGTGTCTACCTTATGAAACATCTTAATAACGTTCCAAAGACTTGTATAGCCAGCTCTATTTTTTATCTCACAGGAGATAAACTAAAACGTTTGATTAATAATTACCACATGGAGAAAAAACATCCAGCACAAAATGTGAGTTAAAATGACATTTAAATTTACAGGAAACCCACATTTTTCTATCATGGTTCACATAAAGCATGTGATTTTAAACAACTGTACTTCTATTATCTAATTAGTTTAGTTCTCTTGATATTCGTTGCTGAAAAGGATATCTAGATAGGCTCAGGAGCTGCTGATTGGTGGCTGCACATCCTTATGTTATTGGCTCATCCAATGCATTCAGCAAGAGAATGAAGCAAATTTGATAATATGAGTAAATTGGAAAGTAGCTTAAAATTGTTTGTTCTATCTTAATCATGAAAGAAAAATGTTTCATGTCACTTTAAGTCAAAATTAAAGTTGCATGGTTCAGATAGAGCATGTCATTTTAGGAAGATTTTTATTTTACTTCTATTATCAAATGTAATTCATTCTCTTGATAACTTTATTAAAAATATACCTAGGTTTGCTATGGTGAAGCAATGCGCTACTGGGAGCTAGCTGGTGATTGGTGGCTACACAAATATGTGTCAAGTCATTGGTCCACCAGATGTGTTCAGCTAAATTCCATAGTTAAATTAATTGGAACTGGCTTTAACCATGTGATTAACCCCTTTGTAGGGGTTGTTCACAATCCTGTAGAAAAGCTTAATAAAGTATCTATCTGTAGAAATCCCCAAAGACTTTATTAATGATTTTCTGTTAAAAATTGTAGATAAACTTTTCTACAGGACTGTGTTTGACCCTAGTGTTGTATACAAGCAATGGTGCAATAAAAACCACACACACACACACATAAAATAAATACAAACATAGAGCATTTACTTCTTGTGCCTTCAATGTTTCTTTAATTGTGGATCAGGCTATACATACTGTACTTTTGTGGTGCAGCCTCTTCAAAACAACACTCAACAGACAGGGCCAACCTTAGCATTTGCGGGGCCCAGAACAAGATACATTTGTAAGGCCCCTCAGCCCACTGCCCTTATTCCCCTCCCCTGTATGCCCTGCCTCTTGTATGGCCGACCCCTGTGCCATCATTATGTGATACCTATATAAAGAATAACACAATATATTAGACTTCATGATACCATAAACACTTCTCATATGCAAAATACAACATATACATTGCACCATCTCATAATCTCACTTCTGACATTGCGGGCCCTCCAAATAAAGGGGCCCTGTGCGGTTGCCCCTCTCGCCCGGCCCAATGGCCTGTCTACAGCTTGGTAAATTTAGTTAGAGCGCAATGTATTCCTGTATGTACGATGTATTCCTCTATGTAAGCTGGCTGAAACAATATGTTAAATCATTTTAATGTCTGACATTTGTGTTTTTGATATGAACAAAGAATAAATAAGGATATTGGTAGCGCACAAGTATTATTCTATTTGGGATGAGATTCTACTTATTGCCAGTGGCGGCTGGTGAATTTTAAAGATGGGGGTGCACTAGACCACACCCCTTTATTAAAGCCCCGTCCCTTTATATATATATATGTATGTATGTGTATATATATATATATATATATATATATATACACACACACAGAACTTTTATATGCAGAATTCACTTTCTTTCAACATACTCTCCAGTGCACTGTAAATACTTAATAAAGTATATAATTGCTCCACAAGTGACTGTACAGAGACTCTTATGGGGACAAAGGCAGATCCTTGAGACACTGAAGTTGGCTTATATATATATATACATACACACACACATAGTATATATCTGTACATTTTAATATAAAAGAAAATGTAGTTGAGGTAAAGTTAAATGGTGGCTCAGACAGCAGTGAACAACATTCAGAGTGCTCTTCTTAATTAGAGGAATTCACTGATTGAATGAGCTGTCTGAACCATCATTTTAACATTTTTATAAAACTGCTGCACAAGTGGTCAGTATTTTTTGGACACAGAAAAAGTTAAAAAAACAAACAAAAAAACACTACATGTTTAAAATTTAGAGCCAGCCCAAGAATCTAGGAGCCTATTTATATATTATATACAGGTATATAAAATCTCAAACACTGATCCATGGTGGGACACTAAAGTCCCTGCTAATTATTTAATATTTGCAAAATATGAGAAGATTAAGTTGATTTACAAACTTTGGTCATTGTCATTTTAACGCAATATATATAAATGGTTAATGGAATAAAATAAAATAGCATTTAAAATGTGCAAATTGTACCAAGATAAACTGGACATCTAACAAAACAATTAAATAAATTTCAGCAGTCTTATTTTTCACTGTACTCATTTTTTCTGAGCTGAGACAATCAGCAAAAATAATTCTATTGACTGTCAGATCCTCATCTATCACAGAGGGCAAGGGCTATCAGATAAGGAAATGCATTGGAGCCACAATATAAATGCCCCTCTCTAACACAGTGATATGTGCAACCACAGATGTGTAAACCTCTTGACACTGACTGACTGTTGCCCCTCTCTAACACAGTGACATGTGCAACCACAGATGTGTAAACCTCTTGACACTGACTGACTGTTGCCCCTCTCTAACACAGTGACATGTGCAACCACAGATGTGTAAACCTCTTGACACTGACTGACTGTTGCCCCTCTCTAACACAGTGACATGTGCAACCACAGATGTGTAAACCTCTTGACACTGACTGCCTGTTATTATGTTTCCCAGTCACAACAAGGTGAAGCAGATTTAACGGAGGCTATAGGAACACAAACACATGTGCTCACATTTCTCCCCTGCATTCTCTCTGCTATATATATTTTAAACAAAGCAGCTGAAAATAAACTAACCATCTGCATCAGAAAAGAAAGCAATGTCCTGACCTGGAGTTGTAAATTATTTCAGAGTGAGATTGAGACCGCTTTAACAGCCTGCTGATCTCTATCTGACTCTGTGACCTCCTGGCTGCTGTTGCTTGTGATGGATGGTGGCAGCGGTGGGAGCAGCACGTTGATGAGGCTCAGGCAGCAGGCTCACGATGACTCTCTAAGTCAGAGCAGAGGAAGTTGGTAAACAAGTACAGACAATGCACTCAGCTCTAGCCTATCCAGCATCATTGTGCTCAGGAACAGTATGCGCTCAGGCTGCAGTGCTTTAATGACAATATTAGATTATTTAACTTTAATATAATATTGTCATTCAAACTGCCTGAGCACACACTGTTGCTCACAGCGTGATTATGCAGGCTAGGCTGAGCTGAGTGCATTGTCTGTACTGTACAAGGAACTTGTTCCAGACAGTGGAGGCTGAGACGTATACAAATTTAAGCAGGGAAGGTAAGGGTGAGCTAGTGTTGGCGGCGGTGGTCAGTTAAGAGTTCACACTTTGTTTAGAGAGCTAAAATGGCCGACACAAGGGGAAGGACGGTATGTGCATATCCATAAATATTAACTTTAAGATCAATCAAGAAACAATTTCAAATTGCCAGTCAGTTTACAATAAACTCAGTTTTCCTCTATACCTTGATATGCTTCTTCACTCTGACAGTGAGCATTATCCATGACTGATCTGCACGCTACTCACAGCTCACTGCCTCTGTTGACAGCTCCTCTCCACTCAACGGCTATCTCTACAATGAGATTTTCGCGCCGTTGAGGGGGAGGAGCCTCGTGGGGGCCATGACGTGTACGCAACAGCGTATCACAGAAGCTGGCTCAGGCAGTGGGAGGAGGCAGAGCACAGGCTGAAGTCCACTCTCACACTTCAGCTTGTGCAATGCCGGGCTGGGAGGAGCTATGCCTGAACAGGGAATGCATAGATCACTGTGCAGGCATAGGGGCTCTCTAACCGCACGTGCGATTGGATCACTGCGATGTGGGTTAGGTTAGTGGCAGACAGTGCACAGCAGCCTGATGTTGGAGAGGAGTGGCTAGTGGTGTGACGTCAGCTGTCAGTGTCTCAGCCGAGCCAAATACTGTGTGCTCTCACTCTGTCGTCCACCCGGTCCTAGCTCCTGCATCCTACTCCTCCTAGCTTGTTTATTTGTGTAGTGAGGGTTATGTAATGGGTAATGTATATGTGTACAGCAAACAGTACTGCATTTGTTGGGGATAATATAATAAAATATAAATTAATTAGGAAAAATATATTTTATTCAACAAATTTTTTAACAAACTTTTTTTGCTCTTTTTTTTAATTTTTTTTTTTTGCTCATTTTTTTTCCTCCTTCCTTGCCCCTGGGGGGTTCACGTGCGAATGTGCACAAATGGAGGAGCCTCCACTGCTTATTGCTAAGTACATTGTCTAGATTAAATATTATAAATCAACATAGCTGGGGTATATATGAAGAAATGTACAATATGTTTGTCAGATTCAATAGGTATCCATATTCAAATAACCCATATAGGTGCTTAGTGTATCAGTTTGTCTGACCCATGGTGAGAGCGCTTATAGCTCAAATGAGTGATGGAAGATACAGAATAACTTAAGAGTAGTAATGTACCTACAAGATCCTACCTAATCATATGAGGTAAGGTAAGCATTCTGTCTAATAGAGGGAATGCTCTCTTTTCCCATGCCTCCTTTCTGATTATGGCGTGCCTTTTAGCATATTCAGAAAGCTTCAGGATGGTGTCATCCACTCCCGTGTATATGAAAAGATCAAAGCAAGGAGAAAACCTATAGTGTGATACAGTTTATTGACACTAGTTTTCTACAGGGTATAATTTACAACTCACATTTATTAACCTCAATCGACTATAAGGTAAGTTGTCAGCGTGTGATCGTGCATCCAAACCTTTTAGATGTATCAATGGGGGATGTCTCTGTAAAGATCCGTTATGAATGTCCCCAGGAAAAATCATGTGCACCCACTTCTCTAACCTAGGTCAGAATAATACTTGTGCGCTACCAATATCCTTATTTATTCTTTGTTTGTTTCAGTCATTTTACTAGTGAGATACACTAGGTGGATACAGCAGCACAGTTTTTACTAACATACGACAAACAACAACATCTTCCGGTCTTACCTGAGCACTAGCCTTAGTATTAAGGCTGTGACACATTGCAAGCAATGCGGTGCGAGGCGAAACAGCTGCTTCACACCGCGTCACATCGCTTCTGAAGTTCAAATATTTCACCTCAGAGCGCTCAGCTACGCGACCTGGTGCAGCAGAGTGCTCAGAGATGAAAATTCAGGACACACTGAGAGCGTACAGCCGCATCTACACGTTGTGCGCCGCTCTGCTTGCAGTGTGTCACAGCCTTTAGGGTACAGGCCATTGTATTATTTTCTTGTTTTATTGTGTTTTAGATATGTCTATAAATAACACAAGATCTAGTTAAGCAAGAAAATCCACTTTTAAATAATATTGTGAAGAATTTTCTTTAACATAGAGAAACTTTAAAGGGACATAATACTCATATGCTAAATCACTTGAAACTGGTGCAGTATAACTGTAAAAAGCTGACAGGAAAATATCACCTGAGCATCTCTATGTAAAAAAGGAAGATATTTTACCTCACAATTTCCTCAGCTCAGCAGAGTAAGTTCTGTGTAAAAAGTTATACTCACCTGCTCCCAGGCTGCAGGTAAAAAAATTTTAAAAAATTAAGAAATGAACAGCAGCCAATCAGCATCAGCAGTGCTGAGGTCATGAACTCTTACTGTGATCTCATGAGATTTGACTTAACTCTCATGAGATTTCATAGTAAGCTTCCTTTACCTGATTGGTGAAATAATATGAGAGTGCACGATGCTAGTCCCTTCAGATGTCCCAGGACAGACACACTAAAATGCTGCTTAGAAATCCTTTACAATGGGAGGTGGCTACTGAGGAACTTTTGAGGTAAAATATCTTTCTTTTTTACATAGAGATGTTCAAGTGATATTTTCTAATCAGCTTTTTACAGCTATGCTGCATCACTTTCAAGTGTTTAAACATTTGGGTATTATGGCCCTTTAAGTTGATGGTCCAGCAAATCTAAAGAAGCCTTTATCACTCTCTAACATTGAAAATATAATAATATCAATGAAATCCTGGTAGTAACCACTAGCCATGTTTTGTTTGCATGTTAGTTAGCAGATGCCATCTTGAATAAATATATACATGTGGGTGAATGTAAAAAATATTTTAGAGATATTTGTAAAATGGACGCAAGACTTTTGTGACCTTGGTGAGTGCAGTCTCTGAAGAGTTGAAGATAAAACCAGATAGCATGGGGTCAATTTTTAAAATTGTAAAAATATACTACTCATTTGAAGTTCAGACTAAGTGCTATTGCATTGCCTTGTTATCTTGCATTTGTTGATTATGCAAATCTACTGTGTTGACTGGTCCTTTAATATACAACAAGGCTTTCAAGACATTTTGAGTTTGAGGGTTGGGCCTAGGTCAAGTGAATAATTGGTGTGACATGAAATAATTCATGTTTAATGAACAATGAAAATCAGACTGTTTTAAGGGAGATATTTAACTTATGTGAAGACAGGTGTAAGAATATTTTAAAGGAAGGGCAGATGTAAGGGAATCAGAACAAGGAAACAGGTAGTAAGAAATGAGGATGGAAATAGGGCACATGCCTCATCCTCTCTAAAAAGATCAAACTTAGTAGTAATTATGATGTGAATGAAGCTGGGAATATTTTGTCCTTTGTGAGGAGAGTTTTGGGTTTGATGACAGTTATATAAGAGTAGAAATGTAATTCTGCTTACAGAATTTTATTGCAGAGGACAAGGAGAGTGACATAAGCAACTAATGTGTGTGTTTTCCTTCAAAACCTGTTATAGGATTTTACTATAAGTTTTGCAGTTTGGTGTTATAAGGCTAGGGAAGACTAAGCAGGTAGCATACCAGGCTGACAAAAGCCACATTATCAAAAAGATGGACTGTTTATGGCAAATGAGATGAAATGGTGTAGAGAAGGTATCTTAGAGAGTTTAAATGTTGTTATGAGTCTATTGATTGTAGAATAGCTTTGATCAGATCAAGAGAGTGGCTATCTTGGTGAGACAATACATCTATTGTGAGAAACCAAAAGAAAAAGTAACTCTGGAGTGGTGGGATTAACAGCAAGGATATTTAAAGGGACAGTATACACTCATTTTCATATAACTGCATGTAATAGACACTACTATAAAGAATAAGATGCACAGATACTGATATAAAAATCCAGTATAAATCTGTTTAAAAACGTACTTAGAAGCTTTCAGTTTAGCTCTGTTGAAAAGGCAGTTGGAAAGCCCACTGCAAGTGGGAAATAAGACACTCCCCCCTCCCCCTTCTTTTGCATATGAAAAGACCCTTTACACAAACAGGAGCAAGCTGGAAAAGGTAGCTGACGGTATTCAAATAAAACTTTGGGGCTTGGTTAGGAGTCAGAAAATTAGAGCAATGTTCTTTAAAAATAAGCAAAATTATAAATTAAAAAAAAAAAAAAACTTTATGGGCTTTATAAATAGATAATCTACAAAACATTTATACAAAGAAAAAATGAGTGTATAATGGCCCTTTAACTCACCAAGAATGAGGGCAGGAATATTAGAGGGGAGACTCTAGGTCTAGCCTAATCGAAGAGTTGCTTGGGTAACTCATAAGGATTATATATAACAACAACCCAGAGAGAGAAGAGTGAGAAGAAAGAAATCACATTAGCATTAAAGGAAGAGAATGTGAAAGAAGTAATTGGGGTATGTATAGTCTGTTATCAGACTTGGGGGTGATAATATTGGACCAGGAAAGGCTATATCTTAGGGGAGAGCAAGGTAAAAAATTTAAGCTTGTTCCAAACATCAAGAGTTCTGTATTGCACAACTTAACAGAATATTTGCTTTGACTACACAAGGTATGGATATCAGGTTTTGGGTGTTTGTCTTTTTTAAAGGGACAGTCTACACCAGAATTTTTATTGTTTTAAAAGATAAATAATCCCTTAATTACCCATTCCCCAGTTTTGCACAACCAACACAGTTATAATAATATACTTTTAACCTCTGTGATTATCTTGTATCTAAGTCTCTGCAAACTGCCCCTTTATTTCAGTTCTTTTAACAGACTTGCAGTTTAGCCAATCAGTGCCTGCTCCCAGATAACTTCACGTGCATGAGCACAGTGTTATCTATATGAAAAACATGAACTAACACCCTCTAGTGGTGAAAAACTGTTAAAATGTATTCTGAAAAGAGGTGGTCATCAAGGTCTAAGAAATTAGCATATGAACCCCCTAGGTTAAGATTTTAACTAAGAATACCAAGAGAACAAAGAAAAATTGGTGATAAAAGTAAATTGGAAAATTGTTTAAAATTACATGCCCTATCTGAATCACGAAAGTTTATTTTGGACTAGACTGTCCCTTTAATGTTTTGTATGGCACGTGAATGAGAGCGGGAATGAATGTGAGAGGGCCTAGGCTTAGATGACATATCTCTTACAGATAGAAGTAGCAAAAAAGAGAGAGTAAAGAGATAGAATTGTGGCTTAACATTCTTAGCTGTGTTTGGCTACACAATAAACTTCTTCAGAAGCCAGTCTCTATTTGAATTGTTATTTATGCAGTGTTATTTATGTGTGCTATATTACAGGGTAGTCTAACTAAACATACAAAAACTATGGGGAATAGGAGTTCACTGAATCAAACCAAATCCTGATTACATGACTACAATGCCCCTTTAAAATGATTTCTGCAAATACAGTGTTATATATAACAAGTCTCATTATGAAATGCTAAATAGTGGTTTATGTTGGTTTATTTATATATAGATTGGTAATGCCCTAGAACACTTGCACCCATTTAAAAAGTCTGTAAAGCTACTGACTTTTTGTTTTTTCTTGTTTGTGTTTTTCAGTCCTCATTTGCTACTTTATCACTGACCTCTTTTCTAACACCTTGAGATTTTAAAATAAAATATTTAGTTGTGTGTAAAACAAAATGTTGCAATATACTTTTTATTATTTATTTTGCACCCCTTTCATGTACTTAAGTTCTGAAACTTCTAATTCCCAGAGCTGGAAATGCACCCTGCTTACTTCTCAAGGGTAGCCATGCTACATATCTTTCCCTTATTGGCATAAAGACAACAACTGCTAAACAATTCCCTTTATACTATCTTTAAAGGACAGTAAAGTCAAAATGAAATCATCATGATTTAAATAGAGCACTGGTTTTGAATCCTGTCCACAGGCCTCCCTTAGAGGCCACATTTTGAGGATATCTGAACTAGAGCACAGGTGTAATAATCAGCTGATTAGTAACCATGGTTATTTTACCTGCTCTCACCCAAGGTAATCCTGAAAACCTGGCCTGTTTGGGAGGCCTGAGGACAGGTTTGAAAACCAGTGAAGTAGAACATGCAAATTTAAACAACTTTGCAATTCAGTTCTGCTATCAAATTTGCTTTGTTTTCTTGGTATCCTTTGTTAAAGACTTTGTTCTACACTTATGTAGACTGATAGGAGCTCAGGAGCATGCATGTCTTTAGATTTATATGGCAATAGTGTTTGCAACTATGTATAACATTGCTATAAACATTGTTGAAAACACTGCTGCCACATTGCTAAAGACACGTGCACTGAGCTTATTTAGGATATCAAGGAAAATTGATAATAGAAGCAAATTTGAAATTTGTTTTAAAAGTCCTGTTTATCTAATCTAAGTTTAAATTTGACTTTACTATCCCTTTAATGGTGTGGATTGAATGAAGCCCACCAAAGCTTTGCATTACCCTGCTTCTTAGAGGTCTATAATAGGTGAGTTTAATACACCATAATACACCATAACCATTTTCTCTGCAAAAAACATTCTTATTGGTTATTACTTTCATAGGCCTAGATCTTGCTCATTTTATATTTGTTGCCTAATTAGAAGAGTTCTCAACCATCACAATCTGTACTTCAAGTCGTTGGGGCCGATTTATTAAGGCCGGAATAGCCCTGAATGCCCCTGTTTCCATGCGAGCCTTCTTAAGACCGCTGCTCCTTAACTCGTATGCCTCCTCTGAGGCTGCAGACATCAATCCGCCCAATCTCATATGATTAGGTTGATTGTCTAGTGGTCAATTTGCCGTGAATCTGCAGGGGGTGCTGTCAGCATTCAGCATTGTCGGGTGGACATGAGCCGCTACAGCGGATCATGTCCGTACGACTGTTAATAAATCGCCCCCCTTGTCAGTAATTTTAGTAAGTCTTTGGGTCATGAAAACATGTATAATACTTATAATAAGTCACTTTCCAAGCTAAATGCCAAGGCCCCAATTTATCAAGGTCTGTCGGACCTGATCCGACAGTGCGGATCAGGTCCGACAGACCTCGCTGAATACGGCGAGCGATACGCTCCCCGTATTCAGCATTGCACCAGCAGCTCACAAGAGCTGCTGGTGCAACGTGGCCCCCTGCAGACTCGCGGCCAATAGGCCGCCAGCAGGGGGTGTCAATCAACCCGATCGTACTCGATCGGGTTGATTTCCGGCGATGTCTGTCCACCTGCTCAAAGCGGACAGGTTATGGAGCAGCGGTCTTTGCGACCTCTGCTTCATGACTGCTGTTTCTGGCGAGCCTGCAGGCTCGCCAGAAACATGGAGCATCAAGCTCCATTTGGAGTTTGATAAATATGCCCCCAATATCCTTAAAACGACATGAAACCCAATTTTTTTCTTTCATGCTTAAGATAGATAGAGAATACAATTTTAAACAACATTCCAATTTACTTCTATCATCTAATTTTCTGTGCAGCGACCAATCAGCAACTACTGAGCCTATTTAGATATGCTTTTGAACAAAGGATATCAAGAAAAAAAGCAAATTAGATAATAGAAGTAAATTGGAAAATTGTCTAAAATTGCAATCTCTTTCTAAATTATGAAAGACAAAATTTGAGGTTCATATCCCTTTAACACTGGATTTGCAAGGCTCAATAAAGCTAATTTATTTTCAATACAATCCATTATCACTATTACTCCAAAGCCACACAAAATAAATTTGGACAGTCTCAGCTAATATTTGAACAAATTGATACATTTCCTGGTTATAAATAATATATGTTTCAAATGGGCTCTCTCTATATAAACCATTGATAAATACATTTTTTTTGTTTTAGAAAAACATTATAATGCATTTTATAACCATTTAGATAATGAATATGCAAAATATGTCAGTTTGTTATGCACTTTGTCTACAATATAGAAATTCACCAAATCAGAGTAAAATAAGTGAAATTTGTCTTATATTGGTAAATGCATCAATTTGTGATGACAGTCACTTTGTAATTGCTTTCTTAAAGGGACATGAAACAAAAAAGATACTTCATGGTTCAGAAAAAGCAAACAGTTAGAAACAACTTTACTTTTATTATCAAATTTGCTTCATTCTCTTGGTATTCGCAAAAAAAAGTCAGCAAATTGGCAGTGTTCTACAGAAGAACTTTGGAGACGCTGGTTGGTGAATGAAATGCTGGGATATACTACAGTATAAGGGATAAAGAAAGGGCATATTGGAAAGCTCTCTTCTTTGCCACTAAAGTGATTGCCAATTTGGTGACTTTGTTTGGGATCGTTTGGGATCATTTAGACACTAATTATGGTGTAAGTACTGAAAGACTCATTTTTATTGTTAAACGGTGTTATACATAAAGGGACGCTGGACCCAAATGTTTTCTTTCGTGATTCAGATAGAGCATGCAACTTTAAGCAACTTTCTAATTTACACCTATTATCAATTTTTCTTTGTTCTCTTGCTATCTTTATATGAAAAAGAAGGCATCTAAGTTAATGAGCCAGCCAATTTTTGGTTCAGACCCTGGACAGCACTTGTTTATTGGTGGGTGAATTTATCCACCAATCAGCAAGAACAACCCAGGTTGTTCACCAAAAATGGTCCGGCATCTAAACTTACATTCTTGTTTTTCAAATAAAGATACCAAGAGAATGAAGACAATTTGATAATAGGAGCAAATTAGGAAGTTGCTTAAAATTGCATGCTCTATCTGAATCATGAAAGAAAAATTTTAGGTTCAGTATCCCTTTAAGTTGCATTGTTTATCCTTGGGATTATATTATATTATCAGCTTTATGGTTTTATGATTCTTTGTGCAATTTTTTTGTATGCAAACATTTTTATATGTTTTTATTTATTTGTTTTTAACATATGAAGTTTTTTATTATATAGAATGCATTGTGTGATACTACACTTTTACAGACATTTGTTTGCTCCTTTCTTCTTTGGTGCACTGTTCAGCTACTGTACATTATCCTTAGATATTAATAAATTATTGTATTAGCGCTATTTAAATAGCTGTATTATTCTTTTAATTTAAAACAACTTAAGTTAATTTTGTAATAAAATCTGCTATGTTCTCTTGGTATCCTTTGTAAAAGAGTAAAGCTAGGTAGGCTGATAGGAGATCAGGATCGTGCACATGACTTTACCAGTCTAAGAAAGCAATATTTGTAACTATGTATAACATTGCTGTAGACATTGTTGCAAACAGTGCTGTCATATGGCTAAAGACACGGGCACGCTCCTGAACTCACCTAGGATTACCCATTAACAAAGGATACCAAGAGAACTAAGGAAAATTGATCATAGAAGTGATCTGTCCCTATAAAGGGACATTGTACACTAGATTTTCTTTGCATAAATATTTTGTAGATTATCCATTTATATAGCCCATCTGGGGGTGTTTTTGTAAAAATGTCTTGAGCAGCAACTGGCTGGGCCCCCTAAATGGACAGGCCAAGTAGCAGTGAAGAACCTGTGACCCCTGTAGTTACACCCCTGGATCTGTTCTCAAACCAAGCGCATGGTTCTTACTACGCCACCAGACTGCCAGAGAGGAATATATTACAATTTTATAAAGTAATATAGTTTTATGGTAAGCAAGGGTTAAAATACCTACAGAAATTATGCAACACAATAAAGATTTTACATCCATCGTATTGAGTCCCTAAAAGTGATTTATTTTTAAAGTTAAAACTTAAAGGGACACTGTACCCAAAAATTTTCTTTCTTGATTCAGATTGAGCATGAAATTTTAAGCAACTTTCTAATTTACTCCTATTATCAAATTTTCTTCTTTCTCTTGGTATCTTTATTTGAAATGCAAGAATGTAAGTTTAGATGCCGGCCCATTTTTGGTGAACAACCTGGGTTGTCCTTGCTGATTGGTGGATAAATTCATCCACCAATAAAAAAGTGCTGTCCAGAGTACTGAAACCAAAAAAAAGCTTAGATGCCTTCTTTTTCAAATAATGATAGCAAGAGAACGAAGAAAAATTGATAATAGGAGTAAATTAGAAAGTTGCTTAAAATTGCATGCTCTTTCTGAATTACAAAATAATTTTTTTTGGGTACAGTGTCCCTTTAAGGATTTACCCATATTAGATGAGAGGATCCTACAAAATCAGCTATTACAATTGTCTTAAAAATAAAGTATTCTGTTGTATGCATTTTTAAATTATCGAGTATGTTTTCTTCAAAGCACAAGCTTGAAGTTACAGTGTAATTTCATCAATTAGTATGTAATGTATGTTGTCATGTGAACAGCAATCTCTCACTCTACATTAAAGGGACATTTTACTCTAAAATGATTTCCCCTTTAATGTGTTTCCAAAGGTTAATTTTACCTGCTGGAATGTATTTCATTGTTTGCAATCCACTATTTTTCCTGTATTTATTATTTGAATTAGCTAATTTTGCCTGTTGTGTCCGCACCTACACTGAAAGCATGAGTAACAAATGCTTTCTCTGTAGAAAAGCTATGCAAATAGGAGACAACACTGATTAATCTCCCAGTAGGGGTATGACTGAGAGTGAGATATTGTATGTGAAATAGCTGCTTGTTTTAATTTAATCCCCCAGCCATAATTAGCATTTCATTACCTAACTTAAATAAATGCAGACTCAGCCAATTGTTATGGGCATGCCCTAGGCCACTGGTTTTCAAACCTGTCCTCAAGCCTCCTTCAGGATTACTTTGGTAAGAGCAGGTAAATAACCATGGTTACTAATCAGCTGATTATTTCACCTGTGCTCCAGTTCAGATAGCCTCAAAATCTGGCCTATTAGGGAGGCCTGGGGACATGTTTGAAAACCAGTATCCTAGGTAAAGGTTTAATGAGGAAAAAAACAGACACTGCAAATAAAGAAATAAACACAAAGGAACTATTTCCCATACATTTAATACCCTGCAGTAGGTATAACAAGTCTGATAGAACACATTACGGGGAAAAAATACATAGGACAGTGTCTCTTTGAGAATCAAGCCACAAATGATGCTGCAGAAAGATATAGCAGCTACACAGATCTGAACTGTAACAGGCAAGCTTCATTGTGAGTTATACATTTTTTTTTAGTAGGGGTGGGATGCTACATCTTTATGCTTACAGCTCAAATATGTGAGGATAGGAGTGTAAGTGACCTGTGGCAAAATGTAACACATGTACAGTAATTACTAGATAACAGGAAGCTATTTTATTGAATAATATACAGTAGTATTTAGGGTAGATTTATCAAAGGCTAGGCGAACTCTGTATGTGCTTCGCCTGTAATTGCGCCCCAGTTCGCTTCCGGAGAAGCGCACATGTGCGCCTGAATTTATTAAAAAAATAGATGTTTGCGTGTTTAGTAAAAGACGAGCTGGGGTGTAATAATGATAAATTTAATTGACTCCCTATTTTTCACAGTACATCCCTATAAATATTTACACCACCATGTCTTTATTATGAAAACAGCGTTTTTTTAGGTATCTATTTTGCGCATCTTTATATTATATAATGTTTCCGTGCTGTTTTTGCCATATGTTGGTAATTTAAGATTGCAAAAATTAATATATCAATATATCGAAATATATACTGTATATATAAAACTCTTGGTACCCGTATGCGCCTGTGGAAGCGCAAATTTCTGGCAATAACAGTCTCTACTTGGCGCCGAGACTTTGAAAAATGAGTTAAAAGAAGAAAGTACTGCATCACAAGATGTAAAAGCATGTATGATAATGGTGTTCGCCTCAGTCTGTATGGCAAAATATAGAACACGCAATTTAAGGAGAAATTTTTGTTCCCTATCGGTGAAAAGCAATGATAAATAATAAACTGGGCGTATTTGTAGGTCGGGCTGTGAAATTACGCCTATTACTAATGTATATTGGTGCACTTGGGAGCGCACACGTGCGCCTAGGCAAGTGCAAGCAGATTGCTTTCATAAATATGGCGATTGATTCATTTGCGTTATTTTGCCCGCAATTACAGACAAATTGCTTTGATAAATCTACCCCTTAGTTAGTGTAAGCTATTCCAATGATATAATAAGATACAAGTAGGAGTAGAATCTGGTGTTTTCAGGTATAAAAAATAAAATGGATATATTTCTTTAATATTTTTGGTGATATCATTTATTTACTGAGATTCTTGTATAAAATGTTTACCTATGTGAAGTAATAAAACTTTACAATAAACTTTCATTATATATTTTACCCCTCTTCCCTGTCATTTAAAGGACCAGTCTACACCTTGGTCATCTTAAAGTCTTACCTTAGATTAAGCTGCAAATAGCCTATATAATATCCTTTCTATATCATGCAGCAGAAACAGTAAAAAAAATATTTTAAAATGAATATTGTTTCTGGCCATTTTGAAAAGGCTGCCAAGCTCCGCCCACTGATGACATCACAATCTGGGCTTCATATGGTGTCCAATCACAAAAGGCTCACTAGTTGGATGCAACATACTGTCAATGCCATTCAACAGAGTTCCTAGATTCAGCCCAGGCCGTGAAGTCATCAGTGGGCAGAGCTTGGCAGTCATTTCAAAGTGGCCAGAAAAAATATTTATTTTAAAATATCCTTTTTACCATTCCTGCTGCATGATATAGAAAGAGGCGCAGAAGGCTATTTGTAGCTTAATCTATGGTAAGACTTTAAGATGACTAAGGTGTAGACTGTCCCTTTAATTCTTGAAATTTTGGGTTTCCAGTTCTAAAAAGTGCACACTACAGACTTCACAAGCCTAGCCTTGCAATATATATATATATATATATATATATATATATATATATATATATATATATATGTGTTATTAGAAGATAAGTATAGAGTGGAGCGCCAACAAAGGCAAGGCCTAGTGTGTGTGTGAGGGATGTGTTCACACTATAGTAAAAGATACCTTATATGAGGGCTATATCCCTGTAATTAGCTAAGAGGCTATAATGGTTATAAAACGATGAGGATAAAAGTTATATATATATATATATATATATGTCCCTAACAGGCCTCAGCATAGATGATATAATAGCAAACTGCTAAACAATGGCTATTTTGCTTACACAATTACGGTGGCAAACTATGTCTACTCAAGTATACTCTGGACTGGCTATTGAAAAACAACTGCAACAAACAAGGGGTTAAGGGGCACAAAAAAAGTTCAACCCAACTACTTAGGGTTGATTTATAAAGCAGCGGATGCTGTTTCTGACCCACTCCGCTTCAGTTCTGCCTGAAGCGGAAGTTAGGAAGCAGCGGTCCTAAAACAATCGGTCCCAAAACAGCAATCAGCCCGATCGAATACGATCAGGTTGATTGACACCCCCTGCTAGCGGCCGATTGGCCACAAATCTACAATAATAAATGCCGACAGTATCATGTCTGTCCGCACCATGATAAATTTACCCCCTTGAGTTTACAAAATCATATTACAAGGTTTACTGTCCCTTTAAAAGTTGTGTTATTTTTAAGAATAGCAAGAAGATCAGTATGTATTCCCAATTTATTCTATGTTATGTAATAAGGAAAATGTCACCAAATTACAATATTTCTTAATTAAATAGGCAGGACAGGGCAGAGTATTATGGGAGTGTACAGAGAATAATTGAAATTACTTAGGGGTGGATATCTTTAAATAGAAAGACAAAGGTCTAGTGGTTATGTGGGACAGAATAGAGAAACCAGAACAGTGATTTGCATAAGGGAGCGGCACAAATAGAGTGACAGGTATGAAAGGGTAACTTGTTGAGCAGGAATTGTTAATCATTTTCAGCTGTGACAGATTGCACTGACACTAATCACTGTCACAAAATTTTAGGTTGCCAACACCTTGCACGTTTCTATGATTACTACATATATTCTTTAGGTGTACAAAGTGGTAGGTCCAGAGATTCCCAGCTATTCAAAGACTCCATTCTTTTTTTTTTTTTTGGTGCATAATCTTTTTAAAGAATTTGTAATCACACCCATCCTAAAGAAACTGTTTCTTTACCCACCGTCTCTAGCTACCGCCCTATCTCTATGCTCTCACAATACCAGATATACTGGTTTACAAACATCTCACCCACTGCTGGGCGTTCTGTTTCATACAAAGTCTGCATATATGTGGTCTTTACAATACTATTAACACAGACCAGATGGTTTTTTTTATGACACAGCTGTCTATTGGTGCTAGGGTTGCCCCCTTTCTAGGTTTCCCAGTGTCCCAGTATAGCCTCCAAACATCCTGGGAGAGGGAGAAAAAAAAAGTATAAAGGTAGCCATACTGTGTGCTTGCAGTGCTGGTGAGAGAGATTAGTGGGGGAAGCCACTCAGTGTGATTTCAGGTCTGGGCATGCAAATAAGTCGCACCGGTGCTGGGGGATGAGAAAATGCAGATACAGTCACACAGAAAGCCTGAGATAGATTGTACTGGGTATAGATTGTGCTTTATTATTGTACTTGTGGAGTTTCTACTGAATAGATCACATGAAAGGCCACACCCACACCACACCTCCTCAAAATAGGCCCTCAAATTGGCTGGAAAAAAGTAAATCCTACTTGGTACACAAACTATACAATTGTTTATTTAGTCTCTTTTTGTAGTACTATCTATTTGCTTCCGTCATACACACATGTCCTACAGTTGCAAATGTTTGCTTTTCATTGTCACATTCATTTTACTTGTTTCCTATATATTCATTTTGTTCAGCAAATATATACATTTGTATAATTTTACATTTGAAAATAATAACCTTTTCACTACTGCAGGAATTTTTCTTTGTTGTAGCAACTTAAAAGGGACGTTGCACTAAATGTTTTTGTCATTTACATATAAAATTTAAACTAATACAACAATATCATAAAGGAAACTCCTATTGGCATAAGTAAGCCCAGCTCATGTTTATTCTTCACATTCAGTAACTCTTTACAGCAGCCTGGGATGTAAATGTAATCATTGGGATTGCTCATTGGGTTACTTTGGCACACTGCAAGCTATAAAAAACAATGTGCATTAGTAATAACATACTGACTTGTGTTTTAAATGCAAAATGAAGTTTAGATAGAGATAATAGGCTTAAAGGGACATAATACTCATATGCTAAATCACTTGAAACTAATGCAGTGTAACTGTAAAAAGCTGACAGGAAAATATCACCTGAGCATCTCTATGTAAAAAAGGAAGATATTTTACCTCACAATTTCCTCAGCTCAGCAGAGTAAGTTCTGTGTAAAAAGTTATACTTCACCTGCTCCCAGCTGCAGGTAAAAAAAAGAAGAAATGAACAGCAGCCAATCAGCATCAGCAGTGCTGAGGTCATGAACTCTTACTGTGATCTCATGAGATTTGACTTAACTCTCATGAGATTTCATAGTAAGCTTCCTTTACCTGATTGGTGAAATAACATGAGAGTGCACAAGGCTCATCCCCTAAGCTGTCCTAGGAAAGACACACTAAAATGCTGCTTAGAAATCCTTTACAATGGGATGTGGCTACTGAGGAACTTTTGAGGTAAAATATCTTTCTTTTTTACGTAGAGATGTTCAGGAGATATTTTCTAGTCAGCTTTTTACAGCTATGCTGCATCACTTTCAAGAACTCTTACTGTGATCTCATGAGATTTGACTTAACTCTCATGAGATTTCATAGTAAGCTTCCTTTACCTGATTGGTGAAATAACATGAGAGTGCACAAGGCTCATCCCCTAAGCTGTCCTAGGAAAGACACACTAAAATGCTGCTTAGAAATCCTTTACAATGGGATGTGGCTACTGAGGAACTTTTGAGGTAAAATATCTTTCTTTTTTACGTAGAGATGTTCAGGAGATATTTTCTAGTCAGCTTTTTACAGCTATGCTGCATCACTTTCAAGTGTTTAAACATTTGGGTATTATGGCCCTTTAATTTATCAAAGTGCAGATGTAGTATTGGACCTCCTGCAGTGCAGACAAAACAACCAGGGTGAATGACAGTCCCTGTTCTCATGTTATTGGTTGTGCAAGAGCGAAGGGTGGTTTTGCTCGAGCAACCGTTCCTGATATGATAAATTTGGAACCTGTCTGCCGCTCATTGATAAATGGAACCCAATGTTGTAACCATATACAGAATGGTGTATAGCTGAACCTTCTTCCAAAGAAGATTTCAATATAATATTGTGATAAAGCAAAATAAAACCCAAACTGTCCTTTCATGATTCAATCAGAGCATTCAATTTAAAATAACTTTCTAATTTACTTTTATTACCACAGTTGCTTCATTTTCTTTGTATACTTTGTTGAAAGAGCAGCAATGCACTACTGGGAGGTAGCTGAACACGTCAGATAACACAATAACAAAAGGCATACATCTGCAGCCACCAATCAGCAGCTAGCTTCCACTAGTGCATTGGTGTTCCTGAGCATACCTATGTATGCTCTTCAACAAAGGATAACAAGAGAACCAAGCAAGTGAAATAAAATAAGTAAAATGGAAAAATGTTTAAACTTGTATGTTCTATCTTAATCATGAAAGAAAAAAAAATGTTTCATGCCCCTTTAATTTAAAAGGCCTTTAAAATCTACACTTTGTCCATTTAAATTGGATGTTGGTCATTTTATTGTTTAAACCGTACAAACTGTTGATTGTTAAAAACGAATTATACAAACTTTACAAAACATGAATTCTATTCTTTAGCAGAAGCAGTCCACAGTTCCATCTTCTCTCAGTTGTATACGTTTTTAGGGGTTTGCTGGGGGACACCAACGTTGTAGTTACCTCAATTATTACAGGATTTAACAGCCATACATTTGCAAAGCAGTCCCTTATTTTACATGTTCCATGCTCTAGCAGGACAAAGAAGACAGCGGTAAATATGAGATGAGGGCAATTTAATAAGAAAAAAAAAGCAGGAATAAGTAGTAGAATCAAATACTGACCCCTCCTACCCATATTCCATAACGTTATTAGCACTCACATATGTTAAGGGGACATGAAACCGCAATTTGTTCTTTCATGATTCAGATAGAGCATGCGATTTCACACAACTTTTTAATTTACTTCTATTATAAAATGTGCTTTAAACTCTTGGGGGCCTATCTATCAAGCTCAGTACGGAGAAATTTTAGGGTTTCATCCCTTGAATCTTTGGATTTTGTTTTCATTGCCATCATTTGCACTGTAACAATGTTATCTAGCATGCTAAAAGGGACCATTATATATTAATTAGCTCTCCCATATGTGTCACTGGAAGGAGGGGCAAAGAACCCCCTGGAATTTATTTCTTGATATTCAAGCACAAGCACTCTCTTGAGTCACTGTTTTATAACAATCAACCACCATTTTAAAAATTGTGAAATTATGTACAGATTATTTTTACTGATATTATTATGTACGAGCATTTTATCATCCCCCTCCGAAAAAAAATATTATATATATATATATAGATTCCCATGTCCCTCTAAACACTTTTTTTTTAAATCTGTTCCTAACTACTTGAATTGAGTAATTTTATGCTCAGTATAAGTTTGCTTGTGCAGTTTGTTACTGAATATTGGCTAATGCAATAGCAAGATAAAGTCTAATTACTGATAAGGCATCTGGATTCAATCTGCTTCATAAAGCAAGCTAACTCAAGCTAACCATTTTGTTTTAAAGGGACAGTATACTATACAATTGTTTTTCCCTTAATGTGTTTCCAATTACATTTTTTTATCAGCTGCAGAGTATAAAATGTATAAGATTTGCCTTTTTAATTCTTATTTGTGTATATGAAGTAGCTGATTTTGTGTTTTGAAGCCACAGCCTAATAAAATGGGTTGAGCTTGTAAGTATAATCAGATCTCATTACTTTATCACATTGTGTACATACACCTGCTTCTTTATCCTATATCTGTCCATAAACCAATCACTAATACTTGGAGAGAACAATGGAAAATAAACATTTTATTACCTTATCTCTTCTATAACCCACTGGGAGTGTAATTTCTTCTACTAGTTGTGTTAATACAGCTTGGCCTCGAGGCCAAAAACTTTAAGGATAGGTGTGGATACCCCAGGCTACATAAACTATTTCAAATTCCAATGTAAGAGCAATGGAAATACTTATAAACAATTTAATACACTCCAGTAGGTAAAAAGGATCATTGGGAACAAAGTAAAGGGGAGAAAAATTTTGAGTAAACTGTCCCTTTAATGCATGAAACTGTTTTTGTTCTAATTACACTTTCCATAGAATATGTAAGTACTTTACAGATGAAAAAATAATTATAGGGTTTTCTAGAAAGATCAAAAAAATGAAATCTTCAAAGTTTTCGTGTAAGCTTGAAAACTTTGGCTGGAATCCACCCACATTGTTCTGAAGCCAAATGAATGGTTATATAAAACTAGAGGAATCTTTGATGAGGTATTGTGAATGAGTTATTGCAAAACAGGGCAGTTTCAGTGTACATCTGCATATTTTATGAAGGTGTGGAATCTGAGTCAGCTTTACTTAGTACATTGTGATGATGTTTTATGATCAGAGTAAACAATAATATTGAGTTTTGAAGACAGAAAATGTAAAAATCAAAGCTCTATATTATGGCATACTATAAATGTTTTGATGAAGAACTGTAAAATACTTTTTATTCTAGGGTCTGATTCTCTAAAGCTTACTGCTCTGGCAAGATTCTATAAGAGGCCTTGTCAGTACTACAAATTGGGTTGCTATCATATTTTCCTGGACATTTATAAGTTACACATGTTGCAGGGTATTGTCCCTCTAAATAGTACCAATTATTTTCCTCCCTGCATACCCCGTACCATGTGAAACTCATAACTGTCCAGATAAACAGGTGGCAACCCTAACTACAAAGCTCCTCAGAGATTGTTTTGAAGGCAATTTTTTCCCTTGGGAATTGTGTATCTCTATAATTGGAGTTCACTAATATTCTTTATGTGAAGGAGAGACATTTACTTTACTATAGTGTACTCAGTAAAGTAAGCTGATATTTTTAGAATTTGGCCACTAGAGTTTTACAATACAGTGTTATATATTAATTAACGTAGTAGTTAAAATTGTTATTATAAAAATAAGGGGCATTGTGAATGGAAGCTGTTTAGAGCAGAAGCCCATAATGTTCTCCAGAAGAGCTCCATGTTTCTTTAAAGAGAAATAAAGGAGCAGGAATAAAATGTTCTGTATATTTACACATACCCATGTATACCTGTATTATTGTACTTATTCTTTGATTGGCTCAATAAAAATATTTTAAAATAAATGTTCTGTATATTCTAGATCATTTATATTATTGAACTATTGATTGAACAGACCATGTGTTAACCTCCACAAAGATACATAGTTAAAGTCTTTCAAGAGAGCTAAACACGACCACCTAGCCAATAAGGTGCACTGTATGTTCATAGTAGCCAATCACTGGTTATGTTCAGCTCAGGATCAGAAATGTACTGCCAATGCACTGCCAATCTAGAGCTGAGTTTATAAAGAAGGATTTCACTCCTCTGTGGGGATTGAACACATAGGGCCAGACTACAAGTGGCAAGCTAATGATATCACAATAAGCAGAATCACTGAATTGCGCTAACATTTGCCTGCCTACAACTTGATATTAAAAGTCCATGGTAAATACCGTTTACCAGAGAATGGTTAGTGTGGCCGTCATCGCTCTAGCACAACCTATACTTTCTATGGATATTGTGACCGTGCTAAATAGAATTGGTATTACAAGATGAAAATTATAATTTAGCGCTTGAGCGAAAGCTGAAATATTTAGTGTGACTTAAGACCCAAATTAAAGTGTAAGGGTTAAAAAACAACAACAACAAAACATCAAAAATATTAAAATAGACTATTACACTCATATATACACCTTTTTAATGAAAATATTTAGTTTTAATATTGATAAAAAGGTTTTATCTACTTAACCCAATATGACATAGATCTATGTACAAAGAGTATCATGTAGATCTAAGTTGCAGCTTCAGGAAGCAACAGCAGACAGCTGCTGTTCCTGAGCTGCAGGAATCTGTCTGCTTATGGTAACGGAGAACAATCAGTGCTCCAGTTCCATAAGAAGGCAGATGCCAGATTGCTACAAACAGTGACACTGTGTGTATCTCCGTCTGCAACGATCATCTGCTGGTGCCAGTAGGAGTTGTTGGAGGGAAAGTGGGAAGTAGGTGGGTGGCCCAGTGGTTGAGGAGGAGGAAGTGGGAGGGGCCCCACAGTCCAGAAAAAAAAATTGAAGGGAGAGATGGGGTGTTTATATATTTGTAAGCAATATATATATACACTGTATATATATATATATATATATATATATATATATATATATATATAAATAAAACAATCTATCTATCTATCTATCTATCTATATATATATCTGTACATATTAATGTAGGTTTATCAGTATAGATATATATTTTACAAAATATATTTATATATATATATATGTATAAATATATACTGTATTTAAAATAAAGAGAATATTTTCTTTTATGTGAAGAACATAGGAATTTAAAGTATTCCTAATGCACCTTCGGCATTAGCTCAGTTATTCTAGTATTGTTTTTTTTTTTTTGTAGCACTCCCCATAGAAGTCTATAGGTAGAGGGAGTTAGCGCAGTTGCAATATCAAACGTCCATTTCATTTTTAATTTCAACTTTACTAATATGTGCACTAATCCGGCATTGCAAGTTTTTTACGTTGAGAGCAAGTGAATTTTTTTTTAACAAGCTACTTGTAATCTTGTCCATAGTGGGTTTTTTGGCAATAGTGCATAATAAAATGCTGTAGCACATTAGAAAATGTTCCTTTACATGAAATTTTAACTTTTATGATTCATATAGAGAACACAGTTTTATACATTTCTCCAATTCACTTCCATTATCTAAATGTGCACAGTCATTTTATATACACAATTTTTAAGGCACCAGCTTCTACTGAGCATGTTCAAGATTCACAGGATATACGTATATGCATTTTATGATTGGCTGAAGGCTGTCACATGATTAATTAGGAAGGAAAATTTAACTAAGTGCTTTTGCATTGTCTATTTATTATAACTTTATTGATTTTGCCATTATACTGTGTTTAGTGGTCCTTTAAAGACTTTGCTAGCATACAAATTAGATCAGACTGGAATTTCAATCTCACATATAGCCTCATTACCCTTAGGGCAATCAGTAACTTCTAGTTATGACTACTGTTGTTTGTGACTGCAGGCTGTATAATTATTCTTTTACTTGGTATTTAACTGTATGCTAGACTGCATACTATGTGCCAGATTACGAGTGGAGCGCAAACCTTTGTACGCAAGTTATATCTGGTTTTCGTGGTCGTTTGCATGTAGGTTAAATTGCCCTAGTATTACAAGTTGAAAATAAACATGATCGTTTAAACGCAATCACGATTTATGCAAGAATGATTACCGCGTCCTCAGAGCTGTAGTTAACTGTTCTGTGAGACATACAAGTTGCACAAAACACATCAAAAATACATTACAAAGCATAGTTGCACTCACAATAACACTATATAATCAAAATGATTTAAAAAAAATATTGCACAAAAAAGTTATAAGGGCTCAAAGATATGAGCTCTCAGATGTTAGAAAAAAAAGGCAGGAAAGCATACAGTACATTCACATATACAGTACTGTGCTAAAGTCTTAGGCCACCAATGGATTTGTTGTTTTAGCAAAGTTTTAATGACCATCCATATTTATTTTTCGGTCTCTTTATTAAGATACAAACCGAAAATACAGGTAATGTGTACACAAAATAGAAAAAAGCACAATTTTTAGAACAAAATAGCTTCTTCAGGCATAAGTCATTATTTAGTGTGACCTCCCTTGGCACTAAGCACATCTTGAACTCTTATGAAGTTTTCTGAAGTAATCTTCAGGTATATTATACCAGGCTTATTTTAGTAGTTACCAGAGTTCTTCTTTAGATGTAGGTTGTCTTTAATTTCTTTCTCTGTCCAGGTGATCCCATACTGCCTCTATAATATTCAGGTCAGGACTCAGTGGAGGCCAATCCATGACTGACAGTGTTTTATCAGCTTTTTTTCTCTCCAAATATGATATCACTGCATTAGCAGTGTGCTTCGGATCGTTATCAAGCTGAAAAATAAAACCAGTCCCAATTAGGCACTTTCCAGAATGAATGGCATGAATTGCATACTTTAAATTAATTATTGCAATTAAGTCTGTGGTCATTTTTAAATAGATTAATTATAAGCAAAATTATATAAAATTGATATCAGCACACATCACAAACTGATATTCTTCATTAAAGAAAAGCTGTAGTTAAATTATTATGCGTTTCTTATAGCATTTTTGTGTTTTCCTCAAATGTGAGTGCAAGAAAACCAAATGTTCAAGTTATACTTTAGCTGTAATTCATTCCGCTCTTCTAATACATTGGAATGTCGTAGAATATTAGGTAACGAATCACTGAGCTAAGTTTTAATTTTCAAAACTGTAAACTTAAAGGGATAGTAATAATTTGACCTTATTGTTTTATCTTCTATAATCTAACGAGAAAATGAATTTTTTCATAGCATTTAATATTTTCCATTGTTACATTCACAAATGGTGTTCTCTATTTGTTTATGGAACAGTTGCTTGGATTATATTAACTTAATTTTTATTAATTTAGTTTTAGAAATCTAGAAAAAAAGAACAAGCAAAAAAATCAAGATGTCTGCTTACAACTACAACAAATCTCCTGGAAATGGTAATGTTACTACTGTTATTACTACTACCACTTCTACTAACAACAACAATAATAATAATATAACTATGAAGACTCATTCATATTTAGCTATTGATATTTTTTAATATTAATATACTGTAGTCTTCAATACACTACAATATTTTCATAAGCTGACAGTTCTCCTTTAAGAATCAGCTTCAGCCTAGGCAAACATTCAGTACCGGAGGCAGTTGGACTTACCTGTATTCATACAGAGTTATACATAGGTCCTGGTCTGTTAGGGAGGCAGTAAGCTGGAGCTTATACAAATGCCGTAGGCATCATCAATTAATCTCTGTAAGTCAAGGACATTCCAACTCTTGAGATTTTAAACAGGCCAAGATGTTTTCAAATGTATATATTTCCAAAAATTATTTTCAATGTTCCCTGGTTGTATATTTGCTATAAACATTCCTCATCAAATGTTATTAATGATAAATAATCCTATATAATAAAAGGCCAGGTATGTTTGTCAGATGCAGTCATGCGCAGTAGAGCCTGCGCGAGGATAAACATACCTGGCCTTTAGGATCAACTTAAGACATCGACATAAAATCAGCCATTGCGGCGGTGGCGTGAACGTGGGCGTGGTCGGGCGGAGCGGGCGTGACGAGGGGGAGCGTGACCGATGGAAGTGCCGTGATGGGGGCATGGCTGGACATGGTTGGCCTAAGAATGGGCGTGGCCAACTGGGGTGGGCGTGGCCTGAGAGCAAAAAAGAGAGGGGAGAGATAGAGAGAGCAAAAGAGAGGGGGAAGAGAGAGCAAAAGAGAGGGGGGAGAGCGAAAGAGAGGGGGAGAGAGAGCTAAAGAGAGGGTGGAGAGAGAAAGAGAGCAAAAGAGAGGGGGGAGAGAGAGCTAAAGAGAGGAGGGAGAGAGAAAGAGAGCAAAAGAGAGGGGGGAGAGAGAGCTAAAGAGAGGAGGGAGAGAGAAAGAGAGCAAAAGAGAGGGGGGAGAGAGAAAGAGAGCAAAAGAGAGGGGGAAGAGCGAGTTAAAGAGAGGGGAGAGAAAGCAAAGTAAAGGGGAGAGAGAGCAAAAGAGAGCACAGAGAGCAAAAGAGAGGGGAGAGAAAGAGCAAAAGAGAGGGGCAAGAGATCAAAAAAGAGGGGGAGAGAGAGCAAAAGAGAGGGGGGAGAGAGAGCAAAAGAGAGGGGGGAGAGAGAGCAAAAGAGAAAGGGGAGAGAGAGCAAAGGAGAGGGGCGAGAGAGAGCAAAGGAGAGAGGGGAGAGCAAAAGAGAGGGGGGAGAGAGAGCAAAGGAGAAAGGGGAGAGAGAGCAAAGGAGAGGGGCGAGAGAGAGCAAAGGAGAGAGGGGAGAGCAAAAGAGAGGGGGAGAGAGAGCAGCAAAGGAGAGGGGGAGAGAGAGCAAAGGAGAGGGGGGAGAGAGAGCAAAGGAGAGGGGGGAGGGGGGAGAGAGAGCAAAGGAGAGGGGGGAGAGAGAGCAAAGGAGAGAGGGGAGAGTAAAACAGAGGAGGGAGAGAGAGCAAAAGAGAGAGGGGAGAGAGAGCAAAGGAGAGAGGGAGAGAGAGCAAAGGAGAGGGGGGGAGAGAGAGCAAATGAGAGGGAGGAGAGAGAGCAAAGGAGAGGGGGAGAGAGAGAGCAAAAGAAAGAGGGAGAGAGAGCAAAAGAGAGTGAGAGAGCAGAAAAGAGAGGAGAGAGAGAGAGAGCGCAAAAGAGAGGGGGAGAGAGAGAGTGCAAAAGAGAGGGGGGAGAGAGAGAGAGAGAGCAAAAGAGAGGAGGAAGAGAGAGAGCAAGGGGTGGGACCGCTGTACTACAAAAAATGGCCCGTGTGCACGGGCTTTAGGACTAGTATAATTATATTTAGCTGGTCACACTCAGGGTAATGTGGCTTTCTTCAGAAACCACCTCAGCAGTCTGCAGTGTGGTCAATATTTGAGTTTAATGGGACAGTAGAATCAAAATGAAACTTTCATGATTCAGATAGAGGATGTCATTTTAAACAACTTTCCAATGTACCTCTATTAACTTATTTAATTCATTCTCAAAATAATTATCGTTGAATAGCATAGGTAGGCTATCTAGCTAGCTAGCTGTTGTTTGGTGGCTGCACATATATGTTTATTGTCATTTGCTCACCTGTTGCTTTAAACTAACTCCCAGTAGTGCATTGCTGCTCCTATGATAAAGGATATCAAGAGAATAAAGTAAATTTGATAATAGAAGTAAATCGGAAAGTTGTTTAAAATTATACGCCCTATCTGAACATTGAAAGTAAAATGTTGGGTTTTGTGTCTATTTGAGAAACAAATGGGGCCATCATTAGGCTATGAATGGGAAGTTATCAATGTCACTAGAATACCATATGCATTTAAATCAAGGCTGTCTAAACTAAGGCTCTCCACTTCTTTTTATGTAACCACTTCTTATTCACTAATCATTTAAATTGTCATGTTTGGAATCAGTCCTGAAGTAGACCCTAAAGGCTAGAATGAAGTAAATATCACACTCTAGCACACTGAATATATTTGAGGACGTGACCCCCAGAGAAAACTGTGGTGCAAGAATTAAGCTGAGTAGACAAGAAAAAGCTCACGTGCATAAGAACTAGTGATAACTCCAACAGACCTATCAGGCAGAAGACAAATAGGTCAGACGATATTCACAGCAAAGTTTAACTTCAGCAGGCAGGTTTCACAGGCAAAAGTTATAGAGTTCAGGCAGGCAAAGGTGAAACAGGTTTAGGCAGGCTTAGGTAGTGGCAGACAGATAATGGTTACTTGAAGGCAAGTCAGACAGGCAGAGGTTAAAGGGACAGTCTAACATAGAATTGTTATTGTTTTAAAGGATAGATAATCCCTTTATTACCCATTCCCCAGTTTTGCATAATTATTATTATTATATTAATACACTTTTTACCTCTGTGATTACCTTGTATCTAGGAACCTTCTTCCAGCCCCCTGACTGTGACTGTTTATTATCTATTGTCTTAAATTTAGCATTGTTTTGTGCTAAATCATAAATAACCCCCTGTGTCTGAACACAGTGTTATCTATATGGCCCACATGTACTTTCTGTCTCTTTACGTTGAAAAGAGATTTAAAAAGCATGTGATAAGAGGCAGCCCTCAAAGGCTTAGAAATTAGCATATGAGCCTAGCTATGTTTAGTTTAAACTAAGAATACCAAGAGAAAAAAGCAAATTTGATGATAAAAGTAAATTGGAAAGTTGATTATAATTAAAAGTCCTATCTGAATAATGAAAGTTTCATTTATACTAGACTGTCCCTTTAAGCAGGATTAGGAAAGCTTAGGTACTGGCAGGCAGATAATGGTTACTTCAATTCAGGACAGACAGGCAGAGGTTAAGCATGATTAGGCAGGCTTAGGTACTGACAGGCACACAATGGGCTACTTCAATAGGCAGGGCAGACAGGCAGAGGTTAGCAAGTTCAGACAGGCAAGGTACTCACAGGCAGAGAAGGTCTCTTACATAGGCAGGTTAGAAAGAGAAACAGTGGTTGAGGACAGCAAACGGGTGCAGAGGAGTAAATAGGCCGGGTGATGTCACTGGAGTGGCCAGCGAGGACACCCATGTCCCATTGCCTAGCAACGTGATGTTACAAGACGGCCGCACGGAGCGGTGCCTGACATAAATGTCTTCACCTGCTGCTCACAGAAAAAAATGGTAATTTGGAGTTTGCTTATAAAGAATAATCAAATTTCTTAAATGTTTTTACTAGCACTAGTATTAAACAGTTTTTAATGTAGCCTTTCATCTTCAGTTCTAGATGGTGCCATGCATCCCTATTCATAACTGTAGCTCCCCTAAAATGCAAGGTGTCATCTGCCCTGAGTGTGCAAGGTAGTGTCTTTTTATACGTCCAGCGATCTAAGCAGAGTGAGAGGTAAAGTTGGAGACGGATATTTAGAAATTAAGATAAATGTAGGACTAGGTAGTAAAAGATGAGCCCCTCTCCCCAACAGTAACCCTTGCACTCTTAATATACTTTTTTCTAGAACCACCCCTGCCTTCATCTGAATAGGTGGCACAACCTTTCTTTAAACATTTTAGCGAAACAGATACAACTGCTCATACTTTAAAGATTTAAATGATGTAAGACTTTTATATCAGTTTTCTGAAGGGAATAAATGCTTCCCTGGAAAAATTGGAGACAAGCCCTCTTTTCTCAAGGGGATTACTGTGATACTCCTTACCCCAATATTTTTTTGCAGAATTAAATTATATTAGTTTGAAATAAAAAATGCCAGATTGCTGTTATATAGTTACCCTACAACCCAATGTTATCCTTTACTCCCTTTCACTCAAAACAATGTGTTACTCTGTCTCACAGTGTGACTTGACAAAACACTGCAAACCATTTAAAGGAGGGCTACTAAATAGTACATGGTCAAGTATATTAAACTAATAAGGAAATGCTTTTCTTTCATGTAATTAGCAAGAGTCCATGAGCTAGTGACGTATGGGATATACATTCCTACCAGGAGGGGCAAAGTTTCCCAAACCTTAAAATGCCTATAAATACACCCCTCACCACACCCACAAATCAGTTTTACAAACTTTGCCTCCTATGGAGGTGGTGAAGTAAGTTTGTGCTAGATTCTACGTTGATATGCGCTCCACAGCAGGTTGGAGCCCGGTTTTCCTCTCAGCGTGCAGTGAATGTCAGAGGGATGTGAGGAGAGTATTGCCTATTTGAATGCAATGATCTCCTTCTACGGGGTCTATTTCATAGGTTCTCTGTTATCGGTCGTAGAGATTCATCTCTTACCTCCCTTTTCAGATCGACGATATACTCTTATATATATACCATTACCTCTGCTGATTTTCGTTTCAGTACTGGTTTGGCTTTCTACAAACATGTAGATGAGTGTCCTGGGGTAAGTAAGTCTTATTTTCTGTGACACTCTAAGCTATGGTTGGGCACTTTTATATAAAGTTCTAAATATATGTATTCAAACATTTATTTGCCTTGACTCAGGATGTTCAACATTCCTTATTTTCAGACAGTCAGTTTCATATTTGGTATAATGCATTTGAATCAATCATTTTTTCTTACCTTAAAATTTTTTGACTTTTTCCCTGTGGGCTGTTAGGCTCGCGGGGGCTGAAAATGCTTCATTTTATTGCGTCATTCTTGGCGCGGACTTTTTTGGCGCAAAATTTTTTTCTGTTTCCGGCGTCATACGTGTCGCCGGAAGTTGCGTCATTTTTGACGTTCTTTTGCGTCAAAAGTGTCGGCGTTCCGGATGTGGCGTCATTTTTGGCGCCAAAAGCATTTAGGCGCCAAATAATGTGGGCGTCTTATTTGGCGCTAAAAAAATATGGGCGTCACTTTTGTCTCCACATTATTTAAGTCTCATTATTTATTGCTTCTGGTTGCTAGAAGCTTGTTCACTGGCATTTTTTTCCCATTCCTGAAACTGTCATTTAAGGAATTTGATCAATTTTGCTTTATATGTTGTTTTTTCTATTACATATCGCAAGATGTTCCACGTTGCAACTGAGTCAGAAGATACTTCAGGAAAATCGCTGCCCGGTGCTGGAGCTACCAAAGCTAAGTGTATCACTTTTGGTATCTGTTCCTTCAGCTGTTGTTTGTATTAAATGTTATGACAAACTTGTTAATGCAGATAAAATTTCCTGTAGTACTGTTACATTACCTGTTGCTGTTCCGTCAACATCTAATACTCAGAGTGTTCCTGATAACATAAGAGATTTTGTTTCTAAATCCATTAAGAAGGCTATGTCTGTTATTTCTCCTTCTAGTATACATAAAAGTCTTTTAAAACTTCTCTTTTTTCAGATGAATTTTTAAATGAACATCATCATTCTGATACTGATAATGGTTCTTCTGGTTCAGAGGTTTCTGTCTCAGAGGTTGATGCTGATAAATCTTTGTATTTGTTCAAGATGGAATTTATTCGTTCTTTATTTAAAGAAGTATTAATTGCATTAGAAATAGAGGATTCTGGTCCTCTTGATACTAAAACTAAACGTTTAAATAAGGTTTTTAAATCTCTTGTAGTTATTCCTGAAGTAATTTCCAGGGAATGGAATAATTTGGGTAATTCACTTACTCCTTTTAAAACGTTTTAAGCAATTATATCCTGTGCCATCTGACAGATTAGAGTTTGGGACAAAATCCCTAAGGTTAATGGGGCTGTCTCTACTCCTGCTATATTTTTAGCGGATTTTGCTGCAGCTTCAACTTTTTGGTTAGAAGCTTTAGCGCAACAAGTAACAGATCATAATTCTCATAGCATTATTATTCTATAACATTCTAATTATTTTATTTGTGATGCCATCTTTGATATCATTAGAATTGATGTCAGGTATATGTCTCTAGCTATTTTAGCTAGAAGAGCTTTATGGCTTAAAACTTGGAATGCTGATATGTCTTCTAAGTCAACTTTGCTATCCCTTTCTTTCCAGGGTAATAAATTATTCGGTTCTCAGTTGGATTCTTTTATCTCAACTGTTACTGGAAGGAAGGGAACTTTTTTACCACAGGATAAAAAATCTGAGGTAAATTTAGGTGTAATAATTGTTTTTCGTTCCTTTTCATCACAACAAGGAACAAAAGCCTGATCCTTCATCCTCAGGAGCGGTATCAGTTTGGAAACCTTCTTCACTTTGGAATATATCCAAGCCTTATAGAAACCCAAAGCCAGCTCCTAAGTCCCCATGAAGGTGCGGCCCTCATTCCAGCTCAGCTGGTATGGGGCAGTTTACGTTCTTTTCAAGAAATTTGGATCAATTCCGTTCACAATCTCTGGTTTCAGAACATTGTTTCAGAAGGGTACAGAATTGGCTTCAAGTTAAGGCCTCCTGTAAAGAGATTTTTTTCTTTCCCGTGTCCCAGTAAACCCAGCAAAGGCTCAAGCATTTCTGAAATGTGTTTCAGATCTAGAGTTGGCTGGAGTAATTATGCCAGTTCCAGTTCTGGAACAGGGGCTGGGGTTTTATTCTATCTCTTCATTGTACCAAAGAAGGTCAATTCCTTCAGACCAGTTCCGGATCTATCAATATTGAATCGTTATGTAAGGATACCAACATTCAAGATGGTAGCTGTAAGGACTATCCTGCCTTTTGTTCAGCAAGGGCATTATATGTCTACAATAGATTTACAGGATGCATATCTGCATATTCCGATTCATCCAGATGACTTTTAGTTTCTGAGATTCTCTTTTTTAGACAAGCATTACCAGTTTTGTGGCTCTACCGTTTGGCTTAGCATCAGCTCCAAGAATTTTTACAAAGGTTCTCGGTGCCCTTCTGTCTGTATTCAGAGAACAGGGTATTGGTATTTCCTTATTTGGACGATATTTTGGTACTTGCTCAGTCTTCACATTTAACAGAATCTCATACGAATCGACTTGTGTTGTTTCTTCAAGATCATGGTTGGAGGATCAATTTACCAAAAAGTTCATTGATTCCTCAGACAAGGGTAACCTTTTTAGGTTTCCAGGTAGATTCAGTGTCTATGACTCTGTCTTTGTCAGACAAGAGAAGTCTAACATTGATATCAGCTTGTCAAAACCTTCAGTCACAATCATTCCCTTTGGTAGCCTTATGCATGGAAATTTTAGGTCTTATGACTGCTGCATCGGACACGATCTCCTTTGCTCATTTTCACATGCGACCTCTTCAGCTCTGTATGCTGAACCAATGGTGCAGGGATTACACAAAGATATCTCAATTAATATCTTTAAAACCGATTGTACGACACTCTCTGACGTGGTGGACAGATCACCATCGTTTAGTTCAGGGGGCTTCTTTTGTTCTTCCGACCTGGACTGTAATTTCAACAGATGCAAGTCTTACAGGTTGGGGAGCTGTGTGGGGGTCTCTGATGGCACAAGGGGTTTGGGAATCTCAGGAGGTGAGATTACCGATCAATATTTTGGAACTCCGTGCAATTTTCAGAGCTCTTCAGTCTTGGCCTCTTCTGAAGAGAGAGTCGTTCATTTGTTTTCAGACAAACAATGTCACAACTGTGGCATACATCAATCATCAAGGAGGGACTCACAGTCCTCTGGCTATGAAAGAAGTATCTCGAATTCTGGTTTGGGCGGAATCCAGCTCCTGTCTAATCTCTGCGGTTCATTTCCCAGGTATAGACAATTAGGAAGCGGATTATCTCAGTCGTCAAACGTTGTATCCGGGCGAATGGTCTCTTCACCCAGAGGTATTTCTTCAGATTGTTCAAATGTGGGAACTTCCAGAAATAGATCTGATGGTTTGTTATCTAAACAAGAAACTTCCCAGGTATCTGTTCAGACCCCGGGATCCTCAGGCGGAGGCAGTGAATGCATTATCACTTCCTTGCAAGTATCATCCTGCCTATATCTCTCCGCCTCTAGTTCTTCTTCCAAGAGTAATCTCCAAGATTCTGAAGGAATGCTCGTTTGTTCTGCTGGTAGCTCCAGCATGGACGGATTCTTTTTCGGATGGCCTTTTGCCAACCGTGGGCTCTTCTGTTAAGACCAGACCTTCTGTCGCAAGGTCCTTTTTTCCATCAGGATCTCAAATCTTTAAATTTAAGGGTATGGAGATTGAACACTTGATTCTTGGTCAAAGAGGTTTCTCTGACTCTGTGATCAATACTATGTTACAGGCTCGTAAATCTGTATCTAGAGAGATATATTATAGAGTCTGGAAGACTTATATTTCTTAGTGTCTTCTCATCATTTTTTTTTTGGCATTCTTTTAGAATTCCGAGAATTTTTTTACAGTTTCTTCAGGATGGTTTAGATAAAGGTTTGTCCGCAAGTTCCTTGACAGGATAAATCTCTGCCCTTTCTGTTCTTTTTCACAGAAAGATTGCTAATCTTCCTGATATTCATTGTTTTGTACAAGACTTGGTTCGTATAAAACCTGTCATTCAGTCAATTTCTCCTCCTTGGAGTTTGAATTTGGTTCTGGGGGCTCTTCTAGCTCCTCCTTTTGAACCCATGCATTCATTTGGACATTAAACTTCTTTCTTGGAAAGTTTTGTTTCTTTTGGCCATCTCTTCTGCCAGAAGAGTCTCTGAATTATCTGCTCTTTCTTGTGAGTCTCCTTTTCTGATTTTTCATCAGGATAAGGCGGTGTTGCGAACTTCTTTTGAATTTTTTCCTAAGGTTGTGTATTCTAACAACATTAGTAGAGAAATTGTGGTTCCTTCATTATGTCCTAATCCTAAGAATTCTAAGGAGAAATCATTGCATTCTTTGGATGTTGTTAGAGCTTTGTTATATTATGTTGAAGCTACTAAGTCTTTCCGAAAGACTTCTAGTCTATTTTTCATCTTTTCTGGTTCTAGAAAAAGCCAGAAAGCTTCTGCTATTTCTTTGGCATCTTGGTTGAAATCTTTAATTCATCATGCCTATGTCGAGTCGGGTAAAACTCCGCCTCAAAGGATTACAACTCATTCTACTAGGTCAGTTTCTACTTCCTGGGCGTTTAGGAATGAAGCTTCGGTTGATCAGATTTGCAAAGCAGCAACTTGGTCCTCTTTGCATACTTTTACTAATTTTGATGTGTTTTCTTCTTCTGAAGCAGTTTTTGGTAGAAAAGTACTTCAGGCAGCGGTTTCAGTTTGAATCTTCTGCTTATGTTTTCATTAACTTTATTTTGGGTGTGGATTATTTTCAGCAGGAATTGGCTGTCTTTATTTTATCCCTCCCTCTCTAGTGACTCTTGCGTGGAAAGATCCACATCTTGGGTAGTCATTATCCCATACGTCACTAGCTCATGGACTCTTGCTAATTACATGAAAGAAAACATAATTTATGTAAGAACTTACCTGATAAATTCATTTCTTTCATATTAGCAAGAGTCCATGAGGCCCACCCTTTTTGTGGTGGTTATGATTTTTTTGTATAAAGCACAATTATTCCAATTCCTTATTTTATATGCTTTCGCACTTTTTTCTTATCACCCCACTTCTTGGCTATTCGTTGAACTGATTTGTGGGTGTGGTGAGGGGTGTATTTATAGGCATTTTAAGGTTTGGGAAACTTTGCCCCTCCTGGTAGGAATGTATATCCCATACGTCACTAGCTCATGGACTCTTGCTAATATGAAAGAAATGAATTTATCAGGTAAGTTCTTACATAAATTATGTTTTTGGCCTTAGTACGTATAGCTCAGATGAGAAGAGAGATGATCACCTCACCAACCGCACCACACCTTTAATTTGTAGATGGCTAGACCCAGCTGCTGCGGTCCACCTAGACATCTTCTGGTATCATGGTAGGCCAATCCGGCCTTGGTTCTATGGAAATTAATACTACTCAATATACATGACATATTTTGAGTTTATTGCTATATTTATAAATCACTGACATATTCTGTAACACAAGGAGTAGGGGGCCATGCCCATAAGTTACCATATAATGTACACACTCTTTATGCAAGGTCAGCTTTGGACAGGTTTCTATGCTATATATGTTAGTTTATCTAGGAAAGACATATAAGCCCTCAAAGAAATATAACCGAATGCTTAGAAAAATAATTACTTTTCTTGGAATGATAATTCATCTACATTATTTATCTGCTCTTCACTACATCTATTTCTACTTCTGTGTTAATAGACTCCAAAAGTTTCACTCTTGGATCAGTTAACAGGCAGCAAGTTATGCAGGAGACCAATAAAAGGAGGACTCTCCTACAAGACAACAGCTGGATAAAGAAACGCCAAGAAGAAGAGGACAAACAGTAAGAAAAAAAATATCAATTCTCATTTTTGTTTTTGATCAGAATTGAAGAATTTGTTAGTGAAATGTCACCTTGAAAAGTTTAAAAATGTTCCTTAGTAATATTTTACATGCTGTTATCATTTTATGTGGAATTTCAAATGTGGTAAATTCATGTGGTTCTTTAGCTGTCAGATAATTCCTAACCATATCTCAGGGAACCCAATGGTCCAACAATCTTCTCCCTAGGGGGGCGATTTATCAAGGACAGTATTGATTCCTATACATCTGTTTCTGTGCGAGCCTCTGGGCTCGCCGGAAACAGGAGTTAAGAAGCAGCTGTCTTAAGAGCGCTGCTTCTTAACTTGTCTGTCACCTCTGAGGCGGTGGACAGCAATGAGCCCAATCGAATACGATTGGGTTGATTGACACCCACTGCTAGAGTCCGATTGGCCGCGAATCTGCAGGGGGCGGCATTGCACAAGCAGTTCACTAGAACTGCTTGTGCAATCTTAAATGCAGACAGCGTATGCTGTCGGCATTCAGCGATGTTGGACGGACATGATCCGCTACAGCTGATCATATCCTTTCGACAGTTGTTAAATCGGCCCCTAGGTCTTTCTGTCATTCCATATTTTTTCTCAATTTTACTATCTTAGTTTCACTGAAAGAAAGCTGAAGCCACCTAAATCTTGACCATAATACCCAGATACGCCCAAAGCTATGCTCAGTAATGTCCCCTAAGCAATAATGCTTTGCCAACAGACTGACCATCTATATCTAGAATATCCAGACTCTGCCCTTACATTCACAGTCTGGAACTAAATGGCAGTGTTGGCAGTTCTACTAACCTAAACATAAATATAATCTCTACATAGCCTTATACCGAACCAAACCCTAACCTGCCACCTTTAAAATACCTCATTGTTAGTTGTGACTTCTGAAATTCAAACATTTTAATGCATCATTGGGTTTCAGAATTTTTTAGTAGAATATCTAAATAGGATACATAGAGTGTTTAAATAATTTATAAATTAACATATGTAATAAAAGGTCTGATCCACCGTACCATAAGCTTTCCTAGAGGTTATACCAAGCAGCAAATTATTTTTAGCAACATGGCCAGTAGATGTACTCAGTGTGCTTTTTTTAGATTTAACTAACATTAAACGTGTTATTTTGTTTTAAATGCGTCATATAAAATCAGTTGATCCACACTGTGATAGGTGGTTTTCAGTCTTGGCATTTAAATGAGGGGTTCCATTATGTATAGAATTAGCATCTTCATATATTTAAAGTAGATTTATAAGTTTGAAAAAAAAGCTTGAATATTTCATGTTTACCTTATTTTACCAGTTAGAAAAAAAAAAATTAGACCAAAATTATTAACATTAAAATCTACTTTTAGAAATACAATAAATAAAGGTTCAAATTATGTTTTAAAATGAAAGATATATGACTCTTCAATATTTTTAGTATAGCATGATAGTTTTGCCATTTTAAAGATTTAAATTTTAGTCTAATCCATATATCCTTTAAATGTTGTTATCCTTTATAAAAAAAAGGATCATTAATAGAAAGAAAATGTAATAGCACTTACTCTGAACTTTTAATGAGTAGTAGATTTTTTATCTAACCAAATTCAAAATTTACTTTCATTTTGCCGACTCCCTGTATCATGTGACAGCCATCGGCCAATCACAGACTCGCATGCATATGCACTGTGAACTCTTGCATATGCTTAGCAGCAGCTGGTACCTCAGAAAGTGTACATATAAAAAGACTGTGCTCAATTTCATAATGGAAGTAAATTGGAAAGTCTTAAAATTGCTTGCTCTTTCTGAATCATGAAAGTTTTATTTTGACTTTAGTGCCCCTTTAAATCCAGTATTCTATTGATGGTTAATCTATATAAATTGAATAAATTAACATATTTTCTACAAGCTGATAAATATTTGTGTCATGTAAAATCTTACAGTAATATATTTGCATCTTTTTTCTTTATTAATATTTTCAGGAAAGATGAAAACTTTGGAAAAACTATATTGAGCCACTACAAATCCCAGGATAATTTGGACAGGTAATAATGAATGCCCGAGTACAATGTTTAGTGAATGTGTTTTACTTTGTAAATTCAGGAAAACTGTGTTTAAGTAATTTTCCAACAATCTCTTCGCTATTTGCTAGTCAAGTCTGTTGCAAAGTCAACTATAATTTACAACTGCCCCACTCTGTCCAAGTTGGTTCAAGATAAGCAGAGCAAGTCAGCTATTCACAAAGCACCATCTGAAATCCAACCAAGTTTACAAAAAAGTCTGTGATTTTAAGTCACATGCTTTTGACATACCAACTTCCATAAATACAACAAGCTCCACTTCTTTTTACAGTGAACAAATACATGTGTAAATTGCTATGAAAATAATTTTAATCTAATAGTTGCATTCAGTTCCTTCTCCCTATCCAATTTGCAATGCAAATAAATCATTGCATAGCACATCTGCACAATGTTTCTCAGAAATCCTCAACTAACAATATTTCCACTAGAGCAGAATACGATATGGATATGGAAATGTTTGTCAACACAAATTCCCTCATACCAACGCAATGCAACTCTAGTAAGCTGTAAAAAAACATAACAGAGATAGAAAAATACTGTAGTAGATTCTGGGCAAATTCAAATTGAAATATATTTTAAAACTGTCAAAGATTTATTTTAAAGGGATAGTAAACACCAAAATTTTCTTTTATGATTCAGATAGAACATACCCTTTTAAACAACTTTCCAATTTAATTCTATTATCAAATGTTCTTTATTCTCTTGTTATCCATTGCTGAAGGGACAGCATTGCACTACTCACAGGAAGCTGAAAATATCTATTTAGCCAATCACAAGAGACAAATGTGTGCAGGCACCAATTAGCAACAGCTCCCACTAGTGTATGATATGTGCATATTCATTTTTTAACAAGGGATACTAAGAGAACGAAGCACATTTAAAAATAGAAGTGAATTTAAAAGTGTCTTAAAATGACCTGCTCTATCTGAATCATGCAAGTTTTATTATGACTTTCCTATCCCTTTAAGACAATTTCAAGATGACTGAAACCTAAAAAATATTTGAAAAGCCAATCAGAATCATGTTACAGGAATTCAGCAGACTTGAGTCGGTTCCAGGTAAGAATTTTGACTGACTTGAAACACTTTGCTTAAAATTAAGTCATGTTTTATTTTCTTTTAAAAAAAAGTTGGTTGTAAAGTCAGACCTTTGTGAATAGACCCATGTTATCCTAAAGAGCTAATTCACTAAAGCAGGAGAACGTTCTCCATATGTTAGTGATGCAGTTCCATGGGATAATATTTGTTTTACTGTAGAGCTTGCTGATTTGGTAGTGAATCTAGTAGATTTTTTACAGTATAGGGTGATATTATAGGTATTTTAAAGTACAGTTTCACCTTTAGCTAATGATAAATAAGAATTTGATGTCATCAGTATTGTGATGGTATGTTATTTATTTTATAGGGATAATGCCCTTGAAGATACAAAGCCCATACATAATAGGTTCAAGTCTGATGATGCCCTGGACAGGTACTGTATGAAGTTTGTAATAACTTCCATTTGAGTAAACCCACAGGTATTAGCTGATGCATGCAGATCCGATGCTCTCACTGATACAGATATGAAATATTACAATTTAATTTTTACAGTAACATAATATATTTTTTATATTTATTCGGATTTAGCTGGAAATTACATCTGAATTGAAAAATGTTTTGGTTAGCAGCAGAAATATGTGTACAGTACCATGGAATCACAATGGATCAGGGACAATTTATACTAATGTCAAATCTCAGTTTTAGTTAAAGTATATGCATACAGTATATATACAGTATATATATATATATACAGTTCCAATATATAGTGCCAATCCACATGTTTGTTATAAAAGCTTAGAGAAGGTGCATTTTACTCACAATTTTATTTTATTCCATCTAAAAGTGAAGATTTCAAAATATATTACTGTCTATTGATAAAAATAGATATTTCTGTGCAGAATGAATCACATTTTTCTTCTGATGCTTATGGAAGCTTGTAGTGAAACAGCTGTGGGTGTTATTCCTATAAGCCAGTGACCAATCAAACAGCAGTATCAGTTGTGCAGAGCACATGCATTTGCTGTTAGTGACGGTTGAAATCTAAACCGCTTTTACTTTTATTCATGGGGAAAAAAATTTAATTTATTTATTTGCTGTACACTTGTAAACATTAAATTACAATGTCCCTTTTCTTTATTTTGTATATCTGAGTTGTGTACCTGCATGTCATTATTATTTTATGTTTTACTCTCTATAACTAACATGTCATTGAATGTGCTGGGTTTCTTGCTTGCCAACTCTTTGCGGCTTTGCATACTTCCTATTAAATAATTATTAACAAATAACAAGCACTTAACGTTGTTCTGTAACTCGTGATTTAAAGTAAAATGTTTTATGATATAAATAAGCCTTTAACACTGTATTCACATGTGATCAGGTTATCCTTATTTACATCATTACAATATTTACTGTTTTCTTGTTACGTATGGTTACACATTGTTGAGCTTTTTCATAAAAAATCTAACATTTATTACATTTATTAAACATACAAAACAAGTTTTAAGTAATATTATTATATAATTGAACTTCTATTATACACTCATTATATTTAGGAAGGCAATATTTGGCATTAGCACTAGTGCCATTGGCAAACATAAGGTGAGAGCAATTAATATTAGACTTTGAAATCTATCCATAAACCTGCAACCTTACAACTTGAGTTGGTTAAGTTTGTAAACTGGTGTTAACATAAAAAATCTCCATAGACTTTAATAGAGATAAATATTTTTACCACAAAGTTTCCAAACTTTACCACCTCAATGGAAACTAGACCTTACTTGAGGTTGGTTGAGGATTTGACAGGTAAATTACAAGTGTACGTTTGTGGAATAGTCAACTTGCTATAATTATAAGCTATCTGATATTCTGACCAAGTTAACTTGAACAACTATAGGTTGTGGTAATCGGTTTAAATCACGGGTTTTCAAACCTGTCCTGGGACCTCCCTAACAGGCTAAATTTTGAGGATATCTGAACTAGAGCACAGGGGGAAAAAACAGCTGATTTGTAAACATGTTTTTTTAACCTGCTCTCATCTAAGGTAGTCTTGAAAACCTGGCCTGTTGTGGAGGCCTGGGGACCAGGGCCGGATTGGCCTACCACGATACCAGGAGGGCTGCTGCAGCTGGGGCTGGAAAGCTACAATTTAAAAGGATGCAGTTGGATTGTATGATGCGTATATAACAAAAATCCGGCACTTTTTAAATACAAACTAATCTAATTCTGAAAAAAATATTTGGGATGGAGTATCCCGGTAATCTCCTTATGAGAAAAATGGGACATGTGCATTCTACCGATGGAAAATAGGGCTGGTCTTCATATTTTTCCAGGGCTGCTTTTTATTCCCAGTCCAGCCCTGCTGAGGACAGGTTTGAAAACCAGTGGTCTAAAGGATTCATTTACAACAGACATGGCTTGTAGAACAGCTAACTTGACAGCTTTTTATATACTTTGGTAGCAAGTCAGTGTAAAATAAAAACCTTTGGGGCCGATTTTATCAACGGTCTGTCCGACATGATCTGCTCAGCGGATCATGTCCGACAGACATAGCTGAATGCTGACAGCATACGCTGTCTGCATTTAACATTGCACAAGCAGTTCTGGGAAACTGCTTGTGCAATGCTGCCCCCTGAAGATTTGTGGCCAGCTAGATTGGCCGCTAGCAGGGGGTGTCAATCAACCCGATCGTATAGGATCGGGCGGATTGATATCCGCAGCCTCAGAGCAGGCGGACGAATTAAGCAGCAGCGGTCTTAAGACCGCTACTTCTTAACGGCTGTTTGTGGCAAGCCTGAAGGCTGGCGCAGAAACAAGGGCATCAGGGGCCATTCGGCCCTTGATAAATCGGCCCCTTTGTGATTAATACATGAAAATAATGTTTTGGACGATCTACAAAACAAAAGTAAATATCTGGTTCTTTTAACCTGTAGCAAGTTGTCTAATGATCTAAAATATCCATGTCATCATTTTAAGGACATTAAACTAGACTAAAGATGAAAAGCATTCCCTACCTAGTATAATCTATGCTGTTTACAATTAAGACTATTTTAACAGAAAAAAAAAGTAAATACATTTTGATTTTTTGCCAACAATGTTCACTAAAAAAAACACCATATGTTAAGCATAAATTGAAAAACTAAAGCTATTCCCTCAGGTGGAGGGAATTTCCCAGCAAGGCTTTTGCAGTCATTTTACCCAGCTTGCTTGTGTATTGATTACTAAGGGTTCACCAAATCCATTAAAATTCCAAGGACACAGTATAGAATTGATTTCTTTCTATTTCTCAAGTAAGATGTCTTATGACTAAAGATGAAAGAAAGAGAACCCCAAAGTTCTATGTAAATTTGAAATTGTTTTTACTCTTGTAGACTGGTAACATGTCTATTAGTGTAAAAATGAACTCAGTGGCATGTTGCATTTTATGATAAGCTTATTCTATTTTTCCTAAATTATTTTAAATTTCAAAATTAATAGAAATCATAGATAAGATAAAGTTTTTTTTTTATTTTTTTTTATTTAGTTATCTATTTGCTAAAATAGATTTAAATGCCTTAAAATCTTTGGTTCCATATTTCCCACAGAATTTCACTGAAAAATACATCTGAAAGAGGAAATAAAGCTGCAACTCTGGAAAGATTACCTTGGAGGTAGACTACTAAAAGTCACTAAATAGATATTTTCCTACTTGTAAAATAATATTATAGAACAATATGAAGTGTTTACACCAACCAATGAAAAACCTCTGTGTTAATATCAGGTGACATTGTGGTTTTGCATTGAGCCTAGTGGTCTTTGTCGTAAAACTAATAAGTAATAAGGAAATGGGTGGGGCTTGGTGAACAAGAGTGTTGACTTTTTCTAATTAAATTGGAAAAGCAAACACAAGTTGGTCAAAAAGTATAATTTAAGGTGTAAAATATAGAACAAGATCAACTGAAATCAGTCACAAAATAACCAAAAGTTTGAAGAAAATTTGTTAAAAAAAAAAAAAGATTTTACATTTTGAAAGCAGAACAATAATATTAATAAAAAATAATTCTTAAAAAAAACCCACACATTTATCTCTATTTAACTGCAAAAAGCAACAAAGTCTGAATATCTGACTACTCTGGAAAATATGTCAACTAAAGGGTGATTTGCCTATGTTACTTTGTTTCTTGTTTTAATATTATTCCCCCATGAAATTATTTCATTTCCATAGTGCAGTTTTCAATATTTCCATAGAGTTACTGACCGACAGTGCTTATTTATTTTATGATATGATGAATTTAGATCTGCTCACACCCATCATACCGAAGATAGTGTGTATTGTTTACATATCATCAGACAAAATTCCACTAGTTTTATTTTGATTTCCTACTATCGTTCTATGCCAGGATGTTGTACAATATATTCAGATGAATAATCTGTTTTTGCTAGTGAATGTGATGCACGTCACTTAGAATATATCTTTTAAAATAACATAATTATATAATATCTTAGTTCTGGAAAAAATACAATTAAAACGCCCAGTGAAACAAGGCATATAAATGTATATTCAGCAATGTGTACAATTTATAATGTCGTGAAACAGACAAATATTTACTATACAGCTCAGCAAGATTTACAGTGTGTAAAAGCATTAGCAGCAGAGTATTGCTGACAGGCAGGTGTTACATAATTACACTCCTGAATCACAAGTATGTCTCACTGTACGTGTTTCTTTTTTATTTACTAGAATTTAACTCATAGTATGTGTCTAACCATCAGTTGTCTAATGTCCACTTTGCAGAGCCTTAAAACTGGGTATAATAAATCACTTAACATCCACTAAACCTTTCTTCTTTGGGAGAAATTGTAATAATTACTAGCAAAACTAGAATGATATAACTGGACTAATTTGTAACAAATGATCAAATGATTATGTTAACTTACATGTTGTCTGCAACTTCCATGTTAAGTTCAATTTGCCATTTGCTTTATTGTGAAATTTCAGTTTAGAATGTTGCTTTTCTCTCATTTTTTTATGCAGTGGGAGTGCAGATACTGAAAACAAAAGGTAAGAATATAGACATGTGTTTCTTTTATGACTTAAATGCTGAAGCAAGACATAAATAGTGTTACTATATTTCCCTATATATTAACAGACAATCATGGACTCCAGGAAACAGAACTACAACAACTACCACTACAGAGGAAACAAAAAGGTACATGATGGTATATATTATGCCCCAGCAACCTGTATAGCAATGTCCTTGATTCACTAAGAATAGTAATGCTGGAATAGGAACAGGCCTTCCCCAAACTGTTGGAAGCATCAAATTGTCTAAAATGTGTTAGCATTAACATGACTATTAACTGGTCCAATCCCTGAAAACCAGTGCCAGACCTGCCACCACCATTCCTTATGGTAGGCATTATGCATTCCAGTAAGTAGCATCTGACAAACTCAAATGCTTCCATCAGACTGCCAGGGTATTCATCACTCCAGTATCTACTGTCCAGTGGCAGTGTGCTTTATACCACTCCAGCCAGTGCTTGGCATTGCACATATACAGTATTGCATTGTCTTGTCATCTTGCATTTGTTGATTATGCAAATCTACTGTGTTGACTGGTCCTTTAATAATGTAACATAGAAGAAATTGGAGATATTTTTTTTTTTAACATTCCAAATTCTTAGTGATTTTGTTCATTGCATTCATTATAAGGATATAACATACATATTAAGAAACTGCTCTATATTGCTATGGCAATTTTATCAACTAATTATGCTATTTCTTCTCTAATTGAAAGAAAATCATAAACGTAGCACTTTTTCTTTTTTAATTAATTTTATTCAATTGTAAACCCAGTGAAGAAATTGTGCTTGGTTTAATTATTCAAAATTAACCTTCTCTAGCAATTTTTTAAGTCCCTTTTTGGGATCATAATCTGCATGATGTCATTTTAGTTGGTAAAGAGTAACAGACTGATTTCATATGATCTATTTCTGGTAGAAAAGATTACTAGCTCTATCATATGCATTTTAAATGAACAGAACTAGGCGTACAGTGTTTTAGTAACCAACAGGTGTCAATCAATAGTGTTTCTTTTATAAAGCTAAAGGATTCAAAAGAGAGAAAAAAATCACACACACTCAGATAAAAGTGGTATCTTTTCTATAAAATGGGGAGTCAAATCTTTTGTATAAGAGGACCCACACTGGAATTGTATTGCACTTAGATTAGTTAGTGAATATTGTTAAGCAATTCTGTCAATCAAAAAAAAAATGTTTCTCTATAAATAAAATATAAAGCAGTGATGCTTTAACAAGATAACTACTACAAACATACATAGTCATGCTTAATAAGAATCATATATATAGTTACAACCATATAGAGAGAGTACAAATAAGCCAGAACTAGGTTGGATGGTGATGTGGGGGTAAGGTATACTGGAGAGGCCATACTCACCTGGGCATTTTGTTGAAAAAAAAACCCCCTTCTATAAATACATCAGGGCTAGTTATGCCCTGAAAATCTTAAACTGGAGATGAGTTATGGTAACTTAAACTGAAATACTGATATTCATTTTATAGGTCAAAAGGAACAAATATTAATATTGAACAAGCTATATTGTAGAGTGTCTTTTTCAGTGAGCTGATAAGAAAGGTCAGAGTCAAGGACACCTTTCTCAAATAGAGTCATAGCTCACACTGTCCTCTGCAGATAAATTGATGGGTTTATATAGATTTAGCTGTGTTAAAGGGACTTTAAACTATAGAACCATAGTTACTACTCACCTTCCTATTGTTTTTTTCCTTTTGTATCTGTAGCTCCTTTTAAAGCTGTTACAGAAGAGAGTTGGTAAAGTTCTGCCTCTTTATACTGGGAGCCGCCATCTTGGTAGACATGTATTGTGCATCCTGTGACAGAGGCAGTTCACATCAGTGACATTACCAACTTTATGACAGATGTATCTTGCATTTTAGATTAGCTTGTATAATAGAAAGCAGGAGAGTTACATTTTTGCAGCTTTTTGCCCACTGTTTAAAAGTTACATAAAAATTATAAAAAAAATGAAACCCAACATTTTTCTTTCATGATTTATATAGAGAATACAATTTTAAAAAAGTTTCCAATTTATGTATTTTATCTTATTTACTTAATTCTCTTTGTATCCTTTGTTGAAAATTGGCTTAAAGATGTGTTTAGCTAGCTCCCAGTAGTGTATTGCTGCTCATTCAATAAAGGACACCAAGAGAATGAAGAAAAATTGGGTATAGACGTAAATTGGAAAGTTGTTTAAAATGGGTGCTCTGACAAAATGCAGAAGGACATTTGGCAGACGGACATTTGGCAGACGGACATTTGGCCGACAGACAGAAAGCTAAAGAATGTTCCGATTTCGGCCAAGGGCAGATACGTTCCAGAGTGCTCTGTTCTAATCAGAACGTCTTGTAATTCTCTGTCTGGAAAATTATCTATCTATCAAATCTATCTATTTATCTATCAAATCTATCTATCTATTGTACCTATCAAATGTATCTATTGCATCTATTGATCTATCTATCTAATCTATGTATCTATCTATCTATCTATCTATCTATCTATCAAATCTATCTATCTCGTGGCCGGACTGTTATCTGACAGCCACTTGTGTTTCGGCCAAATGTCCGTCGGTCAAATGTCTGTCTGCCAAATGTCTGTCGGCTAAAAGTCCGGCCACGTTAAAATGTTATGTTCTATCTGAATCATGAAAGAAAAATGTTGTGTTTCAGGTCCATTTTAGCCACTGCAAAAATGTACAGCATCAGCTCTGTATTGTGCACGCTAAACTGAAGTGCATGATACGTCACTGTTCTATTAATATGCTAAACAGTGCTAGTTCGTGTGTGTCATATACGTAGATAAATTGTGCTCACTCCGTGGAGTTATTTCTAAGTCAGCACTGAGGCAAAAAGTATATTAATATAAATGTGTTGGTTATGCAAAACTGGGGAATGGGTAATTAAGGGATGATCTATCTTTTTACACAATTGCAGGCACAGGAGGAAAAACAATAGTATGGGGAGTAGTAACTATCCTACTACAGTTGTACCCAGCAGTGTAACTAATGTCCCTTTAAATCTTCTATAATGTTTGTCAAACTCTTTGGCATTTTATTAGGCTACCTGAATCCCTGAAATCTCTTATTAAATAACATTTACAGGAATCATGAATTGTATAAGTGAAGTCTTTATGTTAGGAAACTAAATAATAATAATAATAAATTAATAATTATTTAATAAATGGCTTCCAAATTCCCAAGTAGTGGGCGCATGGGAAGGGGAACACCATGCCAATAACAAAATACAGATACCAGATTAAACAAAAGAATCATTATATATAGTCAGACAATGAAAACCTTTTACTACATGCCATTTGTTTATATATGTTAATATTTATACTGGGTTAAACTAGTCATTGAATTAATTTGTCACACACACAGATATATATATATATATATACAGTATATACATATATATATATATATATATATATATATATATATATATATATAATATATAAGTAACTAGGCACTGCATTGCTAATGAGGTGCATACAAGATAAATGTTTTAAAACTACCTAGTACTGTATTTTTGCATTGCAGGGATGCACCCCTTCAATATTAAGTATCTTATCTCTTATCTCCATCCACAGCCTTTCACCACAGCGTAGCCCACTCCTGCCCCTAAATGCAAAGTGTTGGGAGATGTGGTATAGCATGTTGCAGGGGAATATTTGACAAGTATGCAGATATACTCAAACCCTATTAATTAACAATAGCAATGATTATACTTGTGCATGCACCTTAATTATGCATAAACACACTAACCTGAGAACCATAGATTGATTACCCAAAAACCAAGTTCTTGCCCAGCTGCCCTTAAAGGCACTAAGAGCAGGATTTATCAAAGCAATTCTCCTAAAATTGCGCCTTTAAATCTGCATACAACTCAATCCTCTGATTTATTAATGCGAAGTGCGCCTAAAATTGGGCAAGCCTGACTACACATTCCTCTCACTTCATTTGCGTTCGCCAAGGCACATCGGTGTGCTTAAAAAAGGGTTACATTTGCTAGTTTTAGTCGCATTTCCTAGAGTCCGCCTTAGCATTATGCCTAGTTACCAATCTATAATTGTTTTGCGCCTTTGGAGAACGCATAGTTCTCCTACAAATATGCTCATTATATAGTTCTCCATAGGTACTGAGGAGAACAGCATTAGAAATCATTATGTCTTTGAGCTCATGCTCACATCTATTTCTGATGGAGAACTTTCTGATTCTAGCAGATCTATCTTTGGCTAGATACATATGTCAAATATAGAATGCAAATGGCCTCCAAAGAACGAAAATTCTATTACCAATTTGAATTTGTTATGGTTATTTAGGGTCATCATTATAACAAAGTTAAAGTAAAAACATATTGTGGTAACACACCAAAATGAATGGGCAACTTTGCCCCATGTAAAACGCAAATGTAATATATAACTTGAAGAGGGCAAAAAATACTACTTAAAAAAACATGGGTTTAAAATGATAAATCAGGAGAACTCCCTTTTTTTGTGTGAAGAAATTTATCATAATTCGCCCTAGCTCACCTTCAAACAGCACAAATTAATATGTGCAATTTTTTGATAAGTTTGTGCGCACAGGTGTGCCTCTCCAAGGTCAAGCTGCAGAGAACTCTAAGAATACAAAGGAGAATTCTCCTAGCCCTTGATAAATCTAGCTCTATGTATTGCAGTAAATACTGCTAAATGCTTAATTATAGCTCTAACTCCAAGGGGCCCATTTATCAACCCCCGAACGGAGCTTGTGGGCTCGTGTTTCTGGCGAGTCTTCAGACTCGCCTTAAACACAAGTTATAGAGCAGCGGTCTGGTGCAATGCTGAATACAGAGAGCGTATTGCTCTCCACATTCAGTGATGTCTGTCGGACCTGATCCGCACTGTCGGATCAGGTCCGACAGACATATGATAAATAGGCCCCTTTGTGTCATGTTGGGGTTCCGCATACTTGGAAAACTTAAAATCTAAAATTGACTGAGTTTAAATGAAGTTTCACCGTGACACCATTCTTTATTCTTTTATGAACATTGATCTAAACTTTAAAAATACTGACTGGCGGCAATCCCAAAGTAAGTTATTCATATTACCTCCATGGTTCATATAAAAAGCACTTGAGATCTCCATGGAGGTCCCCTGGGACTTAAACTTGGCAACACAGAATTAAAGAGACATTCTGGTCAAAATGTAAATGCACATAGATGAATTGCATCTTTGAATAGAAACATATTTGCAATATACAGTACATGTGTTGACAAAAATGCTTCTAGTCAAAGTTATCACTGTTTTAGTGCTAACATTTTCTTCTGCATGTGCATGTGAAGCATAGCTAGATATTCTCAGTGCGCCACAGTGCGCCAGCATTTTAAATACTGCAGCTTCTCTGAGCACCAGTGGGGCTTGTATCATGTCAGCAATTAACTGTTATTACCAGATGGTACAAGCGCCTTAGGCTCTTTGAACAAGTGCTGAGATTAAAATACTGGTGTATGGTGCATACTTAAAGGGACAGTCTACACCAAAATTTTTCTTATTTAAAAAGATAGATAATCCCTTTATTACCCATTCCCTGTTTTTGCATAACCAACTCAATTATATTAATATACTTTTTACCTCTGTGATTACCTTGTATCTAAGCCTCTGCAGACAGCCTCCTTATCTAAGTGCCTTTGACAGACATGCAGTGTAAAGAAACAAAATTGTTCTAGCTGGTGCAAAAAAGACTTTTATTGTGCAAACAGGGATGTAAAAAAGCAACGTTTCAGGCCCACACTTGGCCCTTTCTCAAGCTTGACCATAGATTAGTGAACAAACATTTAAATAGCCACAATGGCGCCAAATATTGTGATTGAAAGTGATACAATTTATCAATATATAAATGACAAAAATTTCATATTAATAAAAGTTTAAAAATGCATTGAGAATTGAATCAATGTTTTGATAACCACAATATATTAAATTAAAAAATGTATATGTTAAGTGTATCTAGTTACAGATGGATAAATTATTTTTATCACTTAACTTGATTTTGTAATATCTTAATTTACAATCCATCAGTAGACAGACACACCTACATATTTGGTCAATATTGGATATTCAACATTATGTATTCATTCACAAACTTTCAGACATCAAATCTCATATCAATATGTACATATGGGTGCACATCCATCTATGCATGATTTTAACAGTACAATACTATAAAAAGAAACTTTTTATGTCATTCCATTTTATTAAATTACCAAAAGGCAGTCCAATTGCATTCCCTATTTAAGCCTCTCAGCCATAAAGTGCATAATTCATTAATCCAGAATGTTTCTCTCCTAGTCAGTATATTTTCCTTATCACCCCCTCTTCTAGGTGTATTAATCTTTTCAATGATTTGGAAACGCAATTGACTTATTCTGTGGCCTGCCTCTAAAAAGTGTCCAGCCACTGGAGCATCCTTTTTTCCACAACGAATATTCAACTTGTGCTCAGAGATTCTCTCTCGTGCCTCCCTGGTCGATTGACCAATGTACATCAAGGAGCACGGACATTTAATTGCGTAAATAATATACTCTGACCTACAAGTCAAATATTCATTTATAGAATACTTCTTACCTGTATAGGGGTGACAAAAGGTGTCACCCTTAATCATAGAATTGCAATTAATGCAAGATAGACATGGGTAACATCCCTTTCGTTTTTGACCAGTTATTGTGCTCTGTATCTGTTTCTTCTTAGCCCCAATGTCAGCTCTCACCAATTTATCTTTAATGTTAGGGCCAGGTTTATAGGCTAACATAGGTGGTATTGAAAAGGCCCCTATACCTGGGTGACACTTGGATAGAATATGCCAGTATTTTCGAATGATTTTATTAATTTGATTGCTTCTTGTATTATACTGAGATATAAACTTAATCCTCTCCAAATTTTTAGAACCATTTCTGTTCTTATCTTTCCTCACTGTTTTAGATCCACTTCTGTTTGTACTTTTGTTTCTTTATATCGATGCTGGGTTTGGTGAACCTGTTCCTGGCTGTGCAGTGAGTGCTGTGTTTCATGTTACATTGTTGTAGTCAATCAGTGAATACTCCTAAATAACTTCATGGGAGTGAGCACAATGTTATCTATATGACACATGTGAACTAGCACAGTCTAACTGTGAAAAACTTTCAAAATGCTCTGAGCTAGGAGGTTTTCAACTGTTTAGAAATCTGTTTGAGCCTAGCTAGGTTTAGCTTTTCAAAAATACCACCAAGGGAACCAAGCAAATTTGATGATAAAAGTTTGACTTTACTGTCCCTTTAAATTCACGTTTGAAACAGCTATAGCTTCTATTAGAAGCATTTTTGCTAATACATGTATATTACAAAAATGCTTCTATTCAAAAGTGAAATGCATCCATGTAGATTTCAATTTTGACTGGAATGTCCCTTTAACTTTTATCTCCTTGAATTCACAGATTTATAGTTATGCAGCTGTTTATGTTATCTGTCACCAGTTTATTAAACTTTTCTCTATGGATTTTTCTTCCAAAGGCTGACCTGTCTAAACTTTATGACCTTAAGGATTGTGATTTTTCATGTCAACATAAACCACTTAGTAAAGTACTTACAATATAAATATTTTAGTCAGTGAAAGAAAATTAGAGATGGATTTCTATTAAGAGAATGATTCCGGTAAACAATATATTTACAGGGATACACTGACATTTCATTGATAAAGATTAGTTAGAGAGCACTACTAGGAGTGCGTTAAAATAGAAAGGTAACTTATCCCCCTTTCTCAGAATATAATCAGTAGCCTACATGCTGAGAAAGTAATATTATAATATGCCCATGTCTAATTGTCTGTACTTTCATTTTTTATCTAAGATGCCATAAACTACAGAAATACAAATGTATATTGCTGATGGAAAAGCTGTTATTGGGATTGCACAATATATATTATTAAATTTCAAATTGCCAAATATACAGCTATACCATTAACTCCTTCACTGCCACATGAAGCTGTCATATACAATTTAACAATTTTGTTACCAACCAGTCTGTTATTTAGAGCATTGGAAGGAAAATAACAAATCCCAATGACAAAGCTGAATAACGCTCCAGGACAGGTTCTTTTTCAGTTGAAAAGTTTATTAATACTATTTGTTTTTATAAAGATTACTCCATAAAAGTGTAGGAACATATTTTGGAAATGCATTTAGGTTATACCCAATAGTATAGCTCTTCCTGATGCTGTGTATGCACGCTGTTGCTTTACAAGAGTTTCCAATTAAAAAGACATTACGTTTGATCCATTGACGCTCTGTAGGATGCTGAGGGGCCCTGTTGCTCAGATGAGACCATGAGGCCCATTTATCAATCTCCATATGGAGCTTGAGGGCCCGTGTTTCTGGTGAGTCTTCAGACTTGCAAGAAACAGCAGTTATGAAGCAGCGGTCTAAAGACCGCTGCTCCATAACCCTGTCCGCCTGCTTTGATGAAGCAGACAGGAATCGCCACAATTCAACTCGATCGAGTACGATCGGGTTAATTGACACCTCCCTGCTGGCAGTCGATTGTGAGCTGCTGGTGCAATGCTGAATACGGAGAGCGTATTGCTCTCCGCATTCAGCAAGGTCTTGCAGACCTGATCCGCACTGTCGGATCAGGTCCGCAAGACCTTTGATAAATAGGCCTCCATATCTGAAATTCATGTAGGCTTGTTTCTTTTAAAGCAGTTCATTAGTGGGCATTCCTGCCATTTAGTTGTGTTAAGTGGCCCAATACATGATATATCACACAGCGAACAAGAACAACTTACAGCTACAACACTTTGGCAACAGTTTATGTAAATGTTTGTAATTTAAAAAAAATAGCACATCTACTTTTAGGGTAAAGTAGTCTTGTTGGGCATGGATATTCCAGGGTGGTGTGGCCAGGGACTTTTACCTAAACCTTGTTCATTCATGCAGAATTTATAAAGACTCTCTTACCCCTACTCTTGTGGTAAAATCTCAAAATTTCAAGGCTGACCACATTGTCTTGTTTTTATTTTTTTTAAACGGTGTTCAAGTTTTCTTTTTTGTATGTTAGACTGGATTGATTTATATCAGCAGTTTTATTTCATTTTAATTAGTTTGTTTAATAAAAATGTTAAGGTATTTTTGTAATGCGGTATCTTTCACAGTGTAAGTTGTTCCATAAATTGCAAAGTAAACAGTTAAAGTTAGATGCAGCTCTATTGATTGCGATGGAACAATTAGTGGCAAATACAAATCTTTATGAATTACGGAATTTCTATTTGCAACAAGATTTTTTCAGCAAGATATTTGTTTCAGGAACAAGTTTTATTGAATCAAAACCATTAAACAGTTCATATTGCAACAAAGTTAATGCTGTTTATTATTTTAAAAATATATATAAAAAAAAAAACATTTTTTGATCGGTTTCTTGGGCATTAACCATCTGGCTTTGTTCTTTAAAATTTTCAAGCAAATCAAACTTATTTTTAAAGTCGAGGCAACAAAATTCATATTACCCAAAAGAGAAAAACAAAACCAACTATATTTTCCTCTTTTGTAGTTTGTAGTGACTGATAGATCAAACCAACATCCAAAGCTATTTAAACCAGTTGTGTTATAACATGGAAATAATAGGAAAAATGTGAGAATTTAAGTTTGCATTCAAATGTACAAATCCTACATACATTTTCTTCCCTCACCCATAAGATTTTTTTGTGAAATAAATGAGAACAGTAATAACATTATCATGAAGGACATCATACATTTCACGCAGGTATTTGCAACACTTTTAAATTAGATACAACCATTCAGCTAGATTACGAGTTGTGCGTTAAGGTAAAAAAACTGCTTTTTTATGCCCGCTGCTATTACGAGTCTTGCAGGTATAGGTGTACCGCACACTTTTTTGGCCTTACCGCAAACCTACTTACGTAAATTCCGTAAAGGTTTTTTTCTATGGGACTTCCATAGCGCCAGTATTATGAGTTTGTCCTGGGAGGCGAAAAAGTGAGCGGTACACCCTCTACCGCCAAGATTCCTAACGCATTTTAAAGTCAGTAGTTATGAGTTTTACATTACAAAGCCATATCATAAAATTCATAACTAAAGTGCTAAAAAGTACACTAACACCTATAAACTACCTATTAACCCCTAAACCGAGGCCCTCCCGCATCGCAAACACTATAATAAAAATATTAACCCCTAATCTGCCGCTCTGGACATCGTCACCACTACAATAAACATATTCACCATTAAAACGCCGCACTCCCGCCTTGCAAACACTAGTTAAATATTATTAACCCCTAATCTGCCGCCCCTAACATCGCCGCCACCTACATTATACTTATTAACCCCTAATCTGCTGTCCCCAACGTCGCTACCACTATTCTAAACTTATTAACCCTTTAAACCTAAGTCTAACCCTAACACCCCCTAACTTAAATATAATTAAAATAAATCTAAATAAAATTAATATCATTAACTAAATTATTCCTATTTAAAACTAAATACTTACCTATAAAATAAACCCTAAGCTAGCTACAATATAACTAATAGTTACATTGTAGCTAGCTTAGGGTTTATTTTTATTTTACAGGCAAGTTTGTATTTATTTTAACTAGGTAGAATAGTTATTAAATAGTTATTAACTATTTAATAACTACCTAGCTAAAATAAAGACAAATTTACCTGTAAAATAAAACCTAACCTAAGTTACACTAACACCTAACACTACACTACAATTAAATAAATTACCTAAATTAAATAAAATTAACTAAATTAAATACAATGCCGCCTTTTGATAAATCTACCCCTTACAGTGAATGCACATGTATCAAGATAAACATTTTACTATTTTCTATGAAAAGATTTTTTCCCTTTCAAATAAATATCTAAAACACTGATGCCTGGTTTTATACACTTAAAAAAAGATATAATTTGGGCATGTAGACTATTTTAGAAACCCTTTTTTAGTAGGATGACCCTCATAGTGCCATATGGCTTCACAAATATTAAAGGACCAGTCAACACATTAGATTTGCATAATCAACAAATGCAAGATAACAAGACAATGCAATAGCACTTAGTCTGAACTTCAAATGAGTAGTGGATTTTTTAATAACAAATTTCAAAGTTATGTATATTTCCACTCCCCTTGTACCATGTGATGGCAATCAGCCAATCACAAATGCATATACGTATAGTCTGTGAATTCTTGCACATGCTCAGTAGGATCTGGTGACTCAAAAAGTGTAAATATAAAAGACTGTGCACATTTTTTTTAATGGAAGTAAATTGGAAAGTTGTTTAAAATTACATGTTGTATCTGAATCATGAAAATTGAATTTAACTTGAGTGTCCCTTTAAAAGCTTTATTTTGAAAAGTATATATTAAAAAAAACACAAAAAACCCTACTGCTTAGAGGGATATAAAACCTAACATTTTCCTTAGTGATTTAGATAGAGCATTTTAAACAACTTTACAATTTATTAATATTACCATTTTTTCTTTGTTCTTTTGAAATCTTTTGTTGAAAAGCAGGGACATATGCTTAGGAGCTGGCAGCAGTTTTGCAAGAATGTTATCCATTTGCAAGAGCACTAGAGGGCAGCACTATCTCCTGCCATATAGTGCGCCAGATGCCTACCTAGGTATCTCTTGAACACAGAACATCAACGGAACAAAGCAAAAAAATCTAGACTAATGCAATAACTAAAGTTTAAAGGGACATGATAGTTTGCATATTTTTCTGTTCTATCAGAAAGAGACTATTTTAGTGCATTAAAATGTTTTGTTTTTTAAAGGATGTTCCTGTTGTAAACAAAGCATCTTTCTGTGGAAATTGACTATATCAACCCATGAGTAGTAGATTCAGTACATAATGATCAGTACATAATTATGCACTTTCCTTTTAGTTTTTAGAAATGCAAACAGACAGCTCGGGCTGTGCAATTCAATACAAGGATCAAAAGCAAAAAATAATGTTAAATGAGCAGCACATTATATTCGTGTGTGCTAGCTGAGACAATGTATCGCTTTGTCCAATTATGAAACAATTGTAGTAAACTTGTGTTGATTGTTGCAATTGATTACCAAGACCGTTAACCCCTTACATTCACAAGACTCATCGTTATAAATAAAACATAAGCTAGACAGTTCTAGCAATAACAAACTCACTTGATTCTGAGAATGATATCCAATGTCAGATGAGATCCAGGAAAACGGAACTGTTATATTCACTATTAGTAGCGCAATTTGTAGCAACAGTCACAGATACTGCCTGTGTTCATAGCAGCATCACGGCTTGTTACACAGGTGTTGAGAAGGGCTCCCCTGCTAAGCCCTCGTTTGTAATGATAAGTAAACAGAAATTAATTCAACACCTCTGAGTGTAACAAAAATAGAACCCAATAATCGAAAAAACAGAAAGGCTGATGAAATAAGTGTTAAAACTTCACCTTTATTTGAAATTCCGTGAGTGAAAAACAAAGGCACAGCACACAGACCTGACTACCGCTGACGCGTTTCCTGCCCTATTGGGCACTTCATCAGAGCTACCTAACAGGTGTGTAAGGACTCCTTAAAAACAGGATGTAAGCCCTGCACACCTGCTGCATAATTGATTATAACAAAAAAATGGAAATTTTGTGTGTATTGTGAAATAAACATCCAATCCAACGTGTAAAACAATAATAAACATTATGCATAATAAATAAACTTGAAAATATCGATCATAAACAAAAAAATATATACATTATTATACACTAAGACTATGCTTTCATATAAAATTGTATCATTCAATAGGCACATTAAAAACGATAATACAATTCAATGTGTGGGGGATAACGATTCTTACTGTAACTAAATACATGAATATTCGTCAATTAATGAATTCCCAGTGTACTGAAGTTAATTTAAACATGTTGAAAACATATAATATGGAAATACAAAGAGGGAACTGGAATTCTAATAAACCTTAGTAAATGAACGATGTAAAATGTACATTGTATATACATGTATTAGGTAACACACAGAGAGCATAAGCAGTTAAGTATACCAATGTGTATTACATCATATAAAAGTCAAATGCTATAAAGTATAAACACATTCAAAAGACATATACTGCCTGCTCTCCGGGTGACCAAACTTGGATAGTTTATCACTAAGATTTTATATAATCTGGGCGATATCAGAGTTTATATCTATTATAAGATCCAGATCCTAGGTCTATGTATTGTCAATGAACAATTTGATGTCACTTATTTTATTAATACCAAAAGGAGCACCGGATTTTAAAGTGTGAATCCAGTAAACTTCACGTTTACTCATTGCTGCATATCTATTACCACCTCTGGGTCCTAGTTTAACTACCTCAATCCCTTGGAATGTAAAACCAGCTGAACTATTTCCATGTAAAGCAAAGTGCTTGGCCACAGGGGTTTTGGGAATTTCTGCTTCCAGGGAAAGTAAATGCTCTCTTATGCGATCTTTGAGCATTCTAGATGTTAACCCTGTATATTGATAATTACAAGACTTGCAGGTCAAAAGATATATGACAAAAGTGGAAGTGCAAGTAATATGCTCTTTAATCTTAAATGTTTGACCTGTACAAGTCGAGGTAAAAGTATCGCCACATGTGACATAGCTACAACTCTTACAAGGTCTGACATTGCATTTATAAAAGCCTGGTTTAGATGTTAACCAATTAGTTGACTGTGTGGTGTGTAAGCTCTTCTTGCTGAAATCCTTTCTAGCCATATCACCAATGGTTTTAGCTTTACGAGAGATAAAATTACATTTACTAGAGATGTGTTTTAGATCTGAATCCCTATCTAGGATTGGTAATCTATTCCTAATAATTCTACTGATGTCATCAAATTGTCTGCTGTAAGATGTAATAAAATTCACACCATCTTTTAATCCAATATCTTTAACCTTATCTTTCAGTAGACTATTTCTATCAAAATTACTCACTTGTTCTGATATCTTCAACAAACTTTGTTCATCATAGCCTCTCTCTTTCAGTCTAATAGTTAGATCTTCTGCATGTTTCTTATAACTCTCTATGTTGCTACAATTCCTCCGTAATCTGATATATTGACCTTTTGGTATCCCCTTTTTTAAGTGAAATGGGTGGCAAGAATCTGCTCTAAGAATAGTATTACCAGAGATCTCTTTCCTAAAGACCTCAGTAACAATGCCCTCTGCACTGTGACTAAGTTTAACATCTAAATATGGTATGGCATCCTTAGAGTGACTAAATGTAAAACTTAAGTTAGCATCATTCTGATTTAGATATTGCACAAATTCATCTAAGATTTTATCGTCTCCACTCCATAATAAAAGCATATCATCTATAAAGCGTGTGTAATAGGTGATATGCTTTTTAAATGGATTTGCAACATTGAACAATTTTTTGTCCTCAAATTTAGCTAGATAGAGATTAGCATACGAGGGGGCAAATTTAGCCCCCATCGCAGTGCCTCTCTGCTGTAAAAAATACATGCCATCAAAAATAAAATAATTATGATGTAGCAAAAAACTGGTTACTTGCAACATAAATTCTATTAGACCTGAATCATAGTTCGAGTATTTAGACAGCATAGCTTTCATAGCCAATAAACCTTGATCATGTGGTATACAAGAATATAAGGACACAGCATCTATTGTTACACAGTTACAATCTGTATCACATTTGCATTCTTGCAAAGACCTGATCAGGTGTTTGGTGTCACGTAAGAAACCTGGTAAAGATTGGACAACTGGCTGTAATTGTGCATCCAACCATTCCCCCAACCTCTCCCCCAGAGAGCCAATAGCAGATATAATAGGTCTCCCTGGGGGATTGGTTAAGCTTTTATGTACTTTAGGCAAGAACTTGAAAATTGGGATTCTAGGGTGTTCTACATATAATGTATCACATACACTGTTAGTGAAAATGTTTTTTTCTAAACCATCATCTAACAAAGAAGAAAGTTCCCTTTGAAATTTGACTGTGGGATTAAAGGTTAATTTTTTATAAGTATCGGTGTCACTCAGCTGTCTCATAGCTTCCTTAAGATATTGTTCTTTATTTAAAACAACAATTGAACCTCCCTTATCAGAATCCACTATCACCAGATCTTTATTGTTAGTTATTTTTTTTAGAGCATTCCATTCCCTCTTATTTAAGTTTCTATGTTTGTTTGAACTACTTTTTAAATTCTTCTCAGCTAGTTCTGTTAAATCTTGTTCCACTATGGCATGAAAAACCTCTATGAGGTCTGTACGAGAATTTACTGGATAAAAGGTACTTTTTTTTAAATTTTTAACTACCTGTTGTTTAGTTTTATTTGTCTCATTCTCATTATCCATATTAAGATCACATAATGAAGCAATGTCACATAACTCTGAGAAATTGCATTTTTCATTCAAAGACATAGTTACAGGAGGATCTAGTGGACTCTCATCATTACCCAATGTTGGGTCCTTGCTGAAGTGTTTCTTTAGTGTTATCTTACGGACAAATTTGTTCAAATCCATAATGGTGTCAAAAAGATTAAAGTCTTGTGTAGGTGAAAAGCCCAGACCTTTAGATAACACTACTTTCTCAAACTCATTTAATGGATGGTCCGAAAGGTTAATGATCTTTAGTTCTTGTAATTTTTGTTCTTCTTGAATTTCTGACGGCTTGGATACCTTGGTGCCTGCGAAGGAATAGGCACTTTGCTCTTGTCTTCTGTTGATAGTGATATCACCTCCCCGTTTTTTGGCCGTGCTCCCATCTCTTCTTCAGATCTCGATTTTGTTTTAATAGGTGTAGATGTCAACTTAGGTGTACTAGGAGCCACACTATTTGTGCTTTCACTATGTGAGTCCATGGTATCCAGACTTGTAAAAGTGACCTTTTTGTTCTTTCCTTTATCCTTTTTGCCATTCTTCTTTTTGCCATTATTACTGGATTTATTGTTAGAATTTCTGTTTGTGGTGTTCCAATTATAAACAACTTCCAAATCATAATCTTTGCAATCTCTGCCATACTTCTTATATTTATTAGTAGATAATTCTTCTGCAGTCTTGTCCACAGTTTCTTTCAGTTGTTCTTCAAATGGAGTATATTTCGAATCCTCCTTAAATACATCTAGCTGTAATTGCAGCTGATCCAGTTCTCCCAGTATTGTGTCCCTTTGTTCTCTTTTAAAGGTAACTAGTTTTTCCATTAAGATGATAGAACAATCTGAAAGAGCTTGGTTCCATTCCATCATGAATAGAGGAAACTCTTTATGATGGCATGTATTTTTTACAGCAGAGAGGCACTGCGATGGGGGCTAAATTTGCCCCCTCGTATGCTAATCTCTATCTAGCTAAATTTGAGGACAAAAAATTGTTCAATGTTGCAAATCCATTTAAAAAGCATATCACCTATTACACACGCTTTATAGATGATATGCTTTTATTATGGAGTGGAGACGATAAAATCTTAGATGAATTTGTGCAATATCTAAATCAGAATGATGCTAACTTAAGTTTTACATTTAGTCACTCTAAGGATGCCATACCATATTTAGATGTTAAACTTAGTCACAGTGCAGAGGGCATTGTTACTGAGGTCTTTAGGAAAGAGATCTCTGGTAATACTATTCTTAGAGCAGATTCTTGCCACCCATTTCACTTAAAAAAGGGGATACCAAAAGGTCAATATATCAGATTACGGAGGAATTGTAGCAACATAGAGAGTTATAAGAAACATGCAGAAGATCTAACTATTAGACTGAAAGAGAGAGGCTATGATGAACAAAGTTTGTTGAAGATATCAGAACAAGTGAGTAATTTTGATAGAAATAGTCTACTGAAAGATAAGGTTAAAGATATTGGATTAAAAGATGGTGTGAATTTTATTACATCTTACAGCAGACAATTTGATGACATCAGTAGAATTATTAGGAATAGATTACCAATCCTAGATAGGGATTCAGATCTAAAACACATCTCTAGTAAATGTAATTTTATCTCTCGTAAAGCTAAAACCATTGGTGATATGGCTAGAAAGGATTTCAGCAAGAAGAGCTTACACACCACACAGTCAACTAATTGGTTAACATCTAAACCAGGCTTTTATAAATGCAATGTCAGACCTTGTAAGAGTTGTAGCTATGTCACATGTGGCGATACTTTTACCTCGACTTGTACAGGTCAAACATTTAAGATTAAAGAGCATATTACTTGCACTTCCACTTTTGTCATATATCTTTTGACCTGCAAGTCTTGTAATTATCAATATACAGGGTTAACATCTAGAATGCTCAAAGATCGCATAAGAGAGCATTTACTTTCCCTGGAAGCAGAAATTCCCAAAACCCCTGTGGCCAAGCACTTTGCTTTACATGGAAATAGTTCAGCTGGTTTTACATTCCAAGGGATTGAGGTAGTTAAACTAGGACCCAGAGGTGGTAATAGATATGCAGCACTGAGTAAACGAGAAGTTTACTGGATTCACACTTTAAAATCCGGTGCTCCTTTTGGTATTAATAAAATAAGTGACATCAAATTGTTCATTGACAATACATAGACCTAGGATCTGGATCTTATAATAGATATAAACTCTGATATCGCCCAGATTATATAAAATCTTAGTGATAAACTATCCAAGTTTGGTCACCCGGAGAGCAGGCAGTATATGTCTTTTGAATGTGTTTATACTTTATAGCATTTGACTTTTATATGATGTAATACACATTGGTATACTTAACTGCTTATGCTCTCTGTGTGTTACCTAATACATGTATATACAATGTACATTTTACATCGTTCATTTACTAAGGTTTATTAGAATTCCAGTTCCCTCTTTGTATTTCCATATTATATGTTTTCAACATGTTTAAATTAACTTCAGTACACTGGGAATTCATTAATTGACGAATATTCATGTATTTAGTTACAGTAAGAATCGTTATCCCCCACACATTGAATTGTATTATCGTTTTTAATGTGCCTATTGAATGATACAATTTTATATGAAAGCATAGTCTTAGTGTATAATAATGTATATATTTTTTTGTTTATGAAAGATATTTTCAAGTTTATTTATTATGCATAATGTTTATTATTGTTTTACACGTTGGATTGGATGTTTATTTCACAATACACACAAAATTTCCATTTTTTTGTTATAATCAATTATGCAGCAGGTGTGCAGGGCTTACATCCTGTTTTTAAGGAGTCCTTACACACCTGTTAGGTAGCTCTGATGAAGTGCCCAATAGGGCAGGAAACGCGTCAGCGGTAGTCAGGTCTGTGTGCTGTGCCTTTGTTTTTCACTCACGGAATTTCAAATAAAGGTGAAGTTTTAACACTTATTTCATCAGCCTTTCTGTTTTTTCGATTATTGGGTTCTATTTTTGTTACACTCAGAGGTGTTGAATTAATTTCTGTTTCCTTTTAGTTTTTAGTTTGATAAAAGAAGTGAATTGGAAACGTTTATTAAATGTGTATGCTCTGTCTTAATCACAAAATAAAAGTTTTGGGTTTCATATCCCTTTAATGTTTTATTGTTTTGTAGTGATTGCCAATCTGAACAATGTAACACATTTTAACTAATTTAATTTTTTTTTTTTTTTATTAAGGTTCATGCACAAGATTACAAACAATAAAGGCTTAGCAATGCATACGTACATCCCCACATAGTAAACCAAACATCAACTGTTTCCAAATAAAGGAAATATACAAATTTCATGTGCACACGAGCCACAGCTGGTGAACACAATATAAATATACACTAATATATAGTGGAATGCAGGAGATTGCAGGGAGTTAAACGAAAATGTGATACAAGCTCAGGTAACCTTGGTTTTTCTCAATTTTTCAACAAAATACAAATCTTATTATTTACCCCTAATGTGTAGTGTATAAAAATGAAACAAATAAGACTCCCCGTACAAAAAAAAAAAATAGTGGTCTCTTTTGGACCTCTAGAAATACTATATATTAGCGAGGGGAAATTACAGGGGATATATAACAGGTAGAAAACATATAGAGCCACTCTTGGGCCTGTAGTAATATGTGCTTACATCAGGAATAGTGCTATCACAAGCGACATTAACAAGATAATGGCTATTAAACAAAACATAATTTGTAATACACTCCACCTTAGTTATCATCTATAGAAAACTGAAGTTAGGAGAGCAAATATAAAAATAGGAGCTCATTAGGAATCAGCATAGAAGTTCTATTAGGTCTTGTACTATATCCTATTTTCAGACATACCTTTGTACATACAAATGTGACTATACGATCTAAAGGGCTGGATAGAGGCTCATTTGTTTCTGAATACGTATTCTCTATATAAGACAGTTAGAGATCATAGAGTAGCCTCTATATTTACAAATGTAGTACAAGTTGGAATGATGATATATTACACCATATGATATTCTATTATAGCAAGAAGCCACTATATCCCTATGGGTAATCAGTTGTAACCCCTGTTATAGTGTACTTACTGATGCATAGCTTTAAATAAAATAAACTTGGCAATATAAATCACAAACAAAAAGAAAAACACAGAGTAGTAGTGCATAAGCAACAGAGTCAGCCAGCTAAACATCTGTCCTTTCCTGTATCTATAGTGACCACCACTATGTGCAGATGCCTCTATGGGTATAAACTGGACTTGTGTACTAAAGATAGGTGAAGACCTCTTGCTATTATGTTTGTTCAGGAGTGTTTGACCCAGGTAACATCAATTATGGGATTAATCCACAGTAAGTAGTGCAATATGTTAATAACAGCAACTAACAAGCCTAGGCACCTAAAGCCTTCTACTAATGTGGGGGGTGATTAGAGGGTCGCATTACTATATATAATCTAAGAAAATGGAGTTGTTAAAGTAAGGGTAAAACAGGTCTAATGGGACAGAAAGGAACACCAAATACTTTGAATTTAAACTAGATATTATCCAATAAGTGCGTCAATAGCTGCATTAATAACGACACTGAAGTTTGGAAAAGCAGAAAGATGAGTAGAACTAAGCATTGGTCTAAGTTGCTGTCATATAAAAAATTAACATCATTATCATGCTGACCACTCACTTATAACTCTGAATAAAATATTAAATCACTTTACTAAAATTAAAGTTTGCAACTATAGGAATCTAAAAGGTAATGTCAGACAGCGAGGTCATCATTAATTATTCAACTATTGTGAGCATATCTGAAAAGGACACAACACCAGGTACTTGTAGCAGTCTCTCTACCATTCCCTGGAATTGCCCTGGAGTCTATCCAATTCCAAATTTCATAGCTATCAGTAGATAAGGGGTCTTAAACTGCCCTACCAAAGGCAGAGTTAGTCCAGAGTACTCTCTAGGAGCCGCCAAAATGATCTGAAACTCCGCTGCACCAAGAAGTAGAGATCGATCTCCATATAACATAGACTCTTTCATCCACTGATCAAACAGAGGGCGGCCGGCCGGCCCGCCCTGGGAACATGAAAAGAGCAGGTCTGCCGTGGTTCTGCACGGATCATTGTCCCTCACGGAGTGTTCCATGTCTCTCTTCTCAGCCGGTCTCTGCGTACGGATCTGTCTCCGCTTCACCGCCCAGATCACCGGGAGCTCCAGGGAGCACCTCGGCACCGTATCAAAGAGGGGGTAGGTAGAAGGAGGGTCCAGATGACAACACAGGATCATCTGCTTCTCTGGGGATCTCTCCTTCACAGCTTGACTAGTTGGTGCCTTGTCCAACGGTTGCTATATGTCTTCTATAGTATTGCGCAGTTTGTTTTCAAACTCTCCCAGCAAGGCCAGAATAGCGTGGCAGATCGATTCCATACTTAGGTGATCGTGCTCTAACTAAGACGATAATTAGGTAGATAGCGTCTCCGTATAATAAGCCAATCTTATTCTCCACAGATTATGCTTATTCTTACAGCAAAGGGTTAGTGGTTATACTTCAGCACAAATGGCTGGGTTGCCTGTTTCGTCAGGATAATGGGGGGGATGGATGAAGTCCCAGGCCGCTACCAGGCCTCCGCTGTGCTCCTCATCCTTGCAGGGCTGCTTTATCGAGATCAAGTACAAAAAGTTGCTCCAATCGACTCTACTAGTATCAATTCTTGTTATGTCACAGATAATAGACTTGGAGTCAGGATATAAGAGTGTTAACCAACGGTTTTAACAACTCCTCAGTGTAGCCGATATTAGAAAGCAGCCATCTTAGTCGCTGGTCGGGCACGCCCCCTAATTTAATTTATTTTATTCACAATTATAAATATTTAAAAAGCAAGATTAAAACTGAATGAGTTATCAAATCTAAATCTAGCTATTTACTACTGTTCACCTATAAAAACACATCTATATAAGTTCCTTTCATTAAACTGAAATGGCTATCAACCACCCATAGTAGATTATCTGTCTAGTCAGAATGGGCACTATATATTGTTATATTTAATAACACACTTAATAGTTTTAGATGTATTACAGCACAAACTCTTTTAAAGGGAAAAGTCTTCTAATGTCTGTTGACCGTATGAAAGAACACTGTTTAAATATATTAATATTTTGCTTGAAAACATTCATGCCAAAGCTGTATTATCTGATTTTGAAGCTAACATGAAGTGCTACTGAGCCTTAAAGGTCAATTAAACTCAAAATGTAACATCAAATAAATAATTTCATGTTTCGAAGAAGAATATTATTACAATATACATTGATTATTTATTTTGCTGTCTTTTGCTTTAAAACATCTTAAAATTGGACTTCTGTTTTCTTCCAGGGAGGCTTGGGTTAATACTGTTATCTACTTTTTTGTGAATTAGTGTTTCTTCCTCTCTCACCCTCTCCTTCTCTCTCTAGTCAAGTGCTCTTTTTAGGTGGATTATCAGTTTTACATCAACTATAATGATAGGGAAAAAAAAGTCTTTGCAATAGCAGTGAGCATATAGTTTAGGTGTGAATATTATTTTGTATCTACAAAGGGAAGAGAAAAGATCAAGATACCCCAATCTCTTTTTTAAACTGCACATCCAGAGTCAAATTCTATGGGGCCTATTTATGAAAGGCCTGTCGGACATGATCCGACATTGCGTATCATGTCCGACAGACCTCGCTGAATGCGGAGAGCAATACGCTCTACGCATTCAGCATTGCACCAGCAGTTCTTGTGAACTGCTGGTGCAAAGCCGCCCCCTGCAGATTTGCGGCCAATCGGCCGCTAGCAGGGGGTGTCAATCAACCCGATTGTATTCGATCGGGTTGAATTGCGACAATGTCTGTCCGCCTCTTCAGAGCAGGCGGACAAGTTATGGAGCAGCGGTCTTTAGACCCCTGCTTCATAACTGGTGTTTCTGGTGAGTCTGAAGGCTCGCCAGAAACACGGGGCTTCAAGCTCCATACGGAGTTTGATAGATATGCCCCTATATATTAGTTGATTAATAGTTAGCAATGATCCTTATCCTTTTGTGGTAGGGGCAGATAAATCAGTGAAACTAAAAAATTATAAAAAAATATTTTTTTTACAAAATAAAGCTACCTTATTAATGGCAAAAGTCTTCAGTTATGAGGGTAAATAATCATGCAGCTTACAATTTGTGTTTGATGTCCATTCAAGACCTGATAGCTCACTGGCAAATAACCCACTGCATTATTGGTGGACAGTGAGATGCCTCACGAGCATAAACATCACAAAAACAAGTAAAAAAAACAAAAACTAAAAAAGAAAAGATTGTGCTATGAAAGAGCACTATGCAAATATGTTTAAACTTTGCATGGAAGGATTTATATCAAACTTTCTTATTTTGATTTTGAAGCCAACAGGACGTGCGACTGGACCTTGCGATCTCATTGCGCACTGGCTCATCTCCCACTGCTTTATTGGTAGACAGTGACATGCCTCACAAACATAAACGCATAAACAAAAATCTGCACAGAAACATTCATTTACAAAAACAACAAAAATACATTAGGTCTTTTCGATCCAAAACATTTTTCTTAGTGGTAACAGTGCTCCTGTAAACTGCAGTTGGCAGTGACTGATGCATACAGGGTCTGTTTTCCAAAAAGCAAGAACACAAGATTACTCTTTTAGTAAGAAGATTTAATAACAGAATAGAATGTTTCTTTGTTCTCTGTAATTGAACAATGGTAGCATGACTCAGTGTTTGTATTGGATGAACACGCTTTATTCTGGCATTACGCCTCCCAATGTATTTGTTATATAAGTAGCTTAATGAACGTGCTCACTGTGTATATTATTCATTATAAATACAAAACATAAAAACACTGCACATGAATGTATATCAAATAAGAGTAAAAACCTTAAAATAATTATCATTGCAATGTAGTTCAAGATTTTATAGAAAGTGGTACATTTTAAGAAACTATTTATACTATAAACACAAATAACTCTGTATATTAAAGGGACACTGAACTCAAATTTTTTCTTTTGTGATTCAGATAGAGCATGCAATTTTAAGCAACTTTCTAATTTACTCCTATTAGCAAATGTTCTTCATTCTCTTGGTATCTTTATTTGAAAAGCAAGAATGTAAGTTTAGATGCCGGCCCATTTTTGGTGAACAACCTGGGTTGTTCTTGCTGATTGGTGGATAAATTCATCCACCAATAAACAAGTGCTGTCCAGGGTTCTGGACTTTCTTTTTCAAATAAAGATAGCAAGAGAACGAAGAAAAACTGATGATAGGAGTAAATTAGAAAGTTGCTTAAAATTGCATACTCTATCTGAATCACGAAAGAAAAAAATTGGGTTCAGTATCCCTTTAAGGGGGTTTGAGGTAGTAATACTTCATGTGATAACTGTGTTTCATGTCATAGGTAAGTTTGAACCCATTTGATGACTTTAGGACATGTTATGTATAGGTGCTATTCAGTGCTACATATTAGGCTACAAGGACAATGAAATGTGCAATTTACGTACAAAAAAGTGACTCAGCATAATAATTCTGACTATAAACAATACAATAGTTATGCGACACACAGTGGTTGCAAGATCACTTTACAATGTACACAATGCAATGACTAAATACCATGTTGTATTATTAATTTATAAAAAGGTATAAGAAAAAGTGTATACTTGATATTTAATAATATTAACAAGAAGAGAGTAAATATAATGGGGTAGGTGAGATGAGAGTTTGGGAGATTAATGGGGCAAAATTATACTTTAGTGGTTCAGACAGAGCTCACAATTTTAAAAAGTTTCCGGTTTACTTATATCATCAAATGTACATCATTTTCTTTGCATTCTTGGTTGAAACTCCTTTCCAGGAAAGAATACCTAGGTAGGAAACAAAATATAAGTCCAGCCTTGCTAATTAAAAAGGAGCTTTATTATTCTACATCAGCAAGGCTGGGATTAGATTTAGTATTCTAATACGTGCGCAACCCGATGTGCGCAAAAGGCTTACTTCTTGCGGAGTTAACGTGGGAGCGTTAAATACCGCTCAGCTTGTTATCTGGCCCTATATGGTTTAAGAGGCTGGTAGTATGCTTAGGCTATGAGGAAGAGCTTTGAGAACCAACATTAAAGTGGCATTTTAATGCACTTTGCCCCAGCGTACTAATAACATCCATGTTGTCATTTAAAACATATAAAAAAACATGTTTTAATAAATTCCCATAGTTCAGCAGTACAGTCATGCATAGTAATTGTACTTGGTCCCATATGTCAGGAATCTTTGCAGCAGTACAATGATGTGCTATTTGAACATTGCACTGGGATCAAGTACAATAAGGATGTCACTTATTACAATGTATGAAATAAAACACAATAATAACAATACACAATATAACAATATAATGAAAACATACAGAAAATAAGTGAACTGATTCTTTCATTTGACAACAGGAAATCCTGGGCTCCATCCAGTAAGGCCTCAACCACAACTACTACTACTACAGAGACTAAACAGTAAGTAAAAACATATCTGATTGCAAAATAGAATATATCACTAATAAAGAAATGAATGACATAATAAGGAGGGTGTCAATCTTATTGAAATGAGTGACTGCATGCCTGATTTTTTTTTATCATTGGCAGTGGCAGTGAATTGACTTTAGTTCTATAAATTGAAAGATAAATAATTATATATATTTCTATAAAAACACTAAATTAGCTCTCCTCAAAGGGATATGAAACCCATTTTTTTTCTTTCACTGTTCAAATAGAGCATGCAATTTTAAACAATTTCTTATTTACTTCTATTATCAATGTTTCTTTGTTCTTTTGGAAGCTTTTGTTGAAAAGCAGGGAGGTATGCTTAGAAGCCGGTCCATTTCTGGAGCTCTATATGGCAGCAGTTTTGCAAGAATATTATCCATGTGCAAGAGCACTAGGGGGCAGCACTAATTTGTGCTGCCATATAAAGCTCCAGCTATGTAGCGCTCCAGATGCCTAGCAAGATATCTCTTCAACAAAGAATACCATGGAGACTAAGCAAATTTAATAATAGAAGTAGATTGGAAACTTTTTTAAAATTGTATGCTCTGTCTGAACCACAAAAGAACATTTTTAGGTTTCATATCCCTTTAAAGGGAACAAACTATATAATGATAGAGATAATAGATGTGGAACCTATATTAGCATGAATGGAGGAGGTTAAACTAAAGCTGTTAAAATGACTATTAAAACTCACAGAACATGTTGTACACAACTAATACTCAACGTGCAACACAACAAAGTTGTTTTAGTAAGACCAAGGATATCCATTTCTCAACTGACAAAAATGAGATTGTTAAACATCTTATAATACCCCCTTTTTAAACAGTAAAAAAAATGGATTTTAATGTACTTTAATGCAATTTCTGAACATATTAATTAGATGCACACCATCTGCAGCAGGGGCGGTTCTACACAGGGGCCCACAGGGGCCAGTGCCCCATGTAAAAACGTCCCTGGCCCCCCCTGTGGCCCCCCTGAGCTGGCCACTGAGCTGACTGAAAAATACCGGACAAGATCAAGGCTATTTATCTGCTTCCCTGTCCCTGAAACGCTGTCTAGTCAAAGTGTGGGGTTAACAAAGTGAAGTAAATATATACTGTATATGTATGTGTGTGTGTTTATGTGTATGGATTTGTGTGTTTATATATATATATATATATGTATATATATATATATATATATATATATGTGTGTGTGTGTGTATGTATGTATCTATGTGTGTGTGTGTATGTATGTGTGTGTGTGTATATATATATATATATATATATATATATATGTGTGTGTGTATGTATATGTGTATGGTTGTGTGTGTGTGTATATATATATATATATGTGTGTGTGTGTGTGTGTGTATGTATGTGTGTATATGTGTGTGTGTGTGCATGTATGTGTGTGTATATGTGTTTGTGTATGTGTATGTATTTGTGTGTGTGTGTATATATATGTGTGTATGTACTGTATGTATGTGTGTATATATGTGTATGGATGTGTGTGTATATGTGTTTGTGTGTATATATATATGTGTATGTATGGTGTGTGTGTGTATGTATATGTGTGTATATAGATATATATATATATATATATATGTGTGTATATATGTGTGTGTATGTATATATATATATATATATATATATATATACACAAATTATAAATATATATACATTTATACACACACACACACATATATATATATATATATATATATGTATATATAATTTGTTTCTGTTTTTTTAATGTGCCCCCCTGATTAAACACTGGCCCCACCTTGGCCCCCCCAGTAAAATTTGTCTAGAACCGCCACCATCTGCAGAGAAGAGAAGCACTCTGTGGGGCCACACCATCTGCAGAGAAGAGAAGCACTCTGTGGGGCCACGCCATCTGCAGAGAAGAGAAGCACTCTGTGGGGCCACGCCATCTGTAGAGAAGAGAAGCACTCTGTGGGGCCACGCCATCTGCAGAGAAGAGAAGCACTCTGTGGGGCCGTATGGAGCTTGATGCCCCTATTTCTGCTTGACCCTTTAGGCTCGCCGGAAACAGAAGTTATGAAGCAGTGGTCTAAAGACTGCTGCTCCATAACTTGTCTGCCTGCTCTGAGGCCGCGGACAGAAATCAACCCGATTGAATAAATGCATATACTGTTGGCATTTATCGATGTGCAGCGAACATGATATGCTACATCGTATCACGTCCGCTCGCACTTACATAAATAAGCCCCTGTGTGTTAGATATGCAGAGAGGGAGAGGAGTAAAGTGACTCTGGGATCAGAGAAAGAAAATTACTGGAGGACAATTTTGTGGCCCTAGATTGGGAATTCTGTTGTGACGTTTAGACTTTGTAGAAGATGCAGTGGACAAGATTTCCTACTTCAGAATACACTACAAAATTAGCTCAGATAAACAGAGTTTAATTATGTATTTAAACCCTACAAACGTTGTTAATAGTATCGTACAAACTCCCTTTGCAAGACGTGGCTACATGTGCACGAGTGCCAATGCATAGCGGATTGTGTGCACAGCTTTACCTACATGTTAACCCCTTGTAGTGGTAACCATTCAATAAAAAATGATCTAATGAAATAAACATCTTATTTTACTGTTATGTTCATTACAATACTCTCATTAGTAAACACATAGATACATTTCATACTTAAACATATATTGGTGCAACCAGTTAGTGTGATTGTGTTTTTTTGTCTACAGGGTTACTCTACCAACCAAACAAGATGGACAAAAAATGTAAGTTTTATATTCTAATTTCCTTTTTCCTAAAATTAATTTATTGTTGTATTTTAAAAGTGCACACTTGCAAGTGTCAGATTAGTGTATTGTAATTTCCCTATAATTGTTCTAACCTATTAAAAACTTTGATAGACATATTACATTTTCCATCCTTCATTTTCTATCTTGATGCAGAGTTTTTTTTTAATACAATTGGGGTATTCAGTCAAGTGATTAAATTATGGGCTTGTCAGATTTATTCTAATTGAATCCTTTCAGTTTGATGTCTTTTCAAAGCATAGCTTCAATTTACAAAAATCAATATGTGGAAGAAACATTAGTTAGATCAAAAGTATTCTGGATTGTTTCACTGGAAAGCACAAGTTGTAGGAATCTAAATGCATTATGGGATTTCAATTGAATTAATCAACTTTCTATATGTTACAAACATATTTTCTATTAATTTATAAAACGTAGTAGTAAGGTGTAAAACTACAAAGAATCTAGGCCCTAATGAAAACAGTGATAGGTTTTATAGGGCTCTAGTGAGCTTCTTTTAGGGACCCTGTTTATGGGCTCCATTTATCATTTTCTGGGTGGACAGGGTTGGCTCCTGGCAGTCTGTCTGCCCGCCCAGCATTGAGGCAAGTGGGAAGCATGCACTGCATGCATTTATCATTGCACAAGTAGTAGGGTGACCATATTGCCCCTTTAAAAAGGGACACATATGAAAGATACATGTCAGGGTTCTTATTCAAAACATTTCTTTAAACAGCCCTGAAATATGTATTTTTCATATATGTCCCTTTTTAAATGGCAATATGGTCACCCTAACAAGTAGCTGATGTCCTCTCTCTGCTACTTAAAGTGACAGGAAATCCCAAAATTTTCTTTCATGATCCGGATGGAACAAACAATTTCAAAAACATTCCAATTTACTTCTGAAATTTGCTTCATTATCTTGTAATCCTGTGCTGAAGGAAATGCATTGCACTACTGGCAGCTTGCTGAACACATCTAGTTAGCCAATCACAAGAAACAATTGTGTGCAGGAACCAATCAGCATCTAGCTCACACTAGTGTAGGATATGTGTGAATTATTTTTCAACAAGGGATACCAAGAGAACAAAGAACATTTGAAAATAGAATTTAATTGAATTTTAAAATGTATTAAAATTGCCTGCTCTATCTGAATCCTGTAAGTTTAATTTTGACTTTTCTATCCCTTTAACTAGCATGCCAGGCTCTCTCTTAAAGCTTAATAAATGGGGCCCTTTCTCTATATGCAGGGTTCTGGATGTGAGAGACCTACATTACAATATAATGCTAAACAAATACCAAAGATTTTGTATGCTTTCTTTCCATGCTCGCAAGCTTTTGACCATTAAGCCCTTAAAGGACCTGTAAAGACAGCAGATATGAATAATCAACTAATGCTTGATAAAAAGACAATGCAATAGCACTTAGGGGCCGATTTATTAATGGCCGAATGGCTCTGAATGCCTCTGTTTCTGTGCAAGCCTTCAGCCCTGCTAGCGGCTGATTGGCCAGGAGTCTGCTGTCGGCAATGTTAAATGTCGTTAGCGTATGCTGTCGGCATTCAGCAATGTCGGGCGGAAATGATCCGCTACAGCGCATCATCTCTGTCCGAAAGTTTATAAATCGGCCCCTAAGTCTGAACTTCAAGTGAGTCTTTGATTTTTTCTGACAAATTTCAAAGTTATGTATTTTTCCACTCCAACTGTATCATGTGACAGCCATCAGCCAATCACAAATGCATATACGTATATTATGTGCATTTCTGCCCATGCTCAGTAGGAACAGGTGACTCAAAAAGTGTAAATATAAAAAGTCTATGCAAATTTTTTAAATGGACGTAAATTGGAAAGTTGTTTAAAATTGCAGCTCTATCTGAATAATTTAAGTTTAATTTTGACTTGAGTGTCCCTTTAAAAAGATTCCTTCTGATCATTAGATGGAGTGCCTTATGAGAGATGCATTTCAAACAATACTTGCATATGATAGAGGTGTATATGATAAAACAGCAAACTGATATGTAAATTAGCAAATTCTCATGACTACAATACAATTTACGAGATCATAACAGTTTGAAGTTTTTGAGCCTGATTCTAAATCATTAAGATCTGCAAAAAATTCTGTAAAAGTTGATCATCAATGTATACAGAAAATGTTACTGTGTTGGATATGTGAATATTAATGATTTCTGGTACATTACAAATTCAAAAGTTTTCTAACCAACCATCATCAATTTTGCAGTACAATTTACTCATCGGAGGTTAACACCACTGATAAACCAACGAGAGGCAGCTTGGTTGATAGTGCCAGATCCCGGTAAGTAAATATATGATGAGCATATTGTGTGCTAGTCTTATAACAGCTTCAGGATTCAGCGGGGCTTAAATCATTTCTGCAGACCACTGTAGATACACATGCATGTAGTCTGCACATGCAGATAATTAGTTAGACAATTGACACTGTAGTCTTAAAAAACTGTTGTGTTTGTGTAATTTTGAAAAGCAGAATGTCTATTGATTTATTTATTTTAATTCATGCTACATCATGATTTTTTTCAGCTCTGAAAACTTAGGTTGTCTGCTTCCTATGATTGAGCCAACAGATGTTGCTAAGTTTTACCTCAATACACAATAATACAAATTAGAAGGGGGTCATACATCCACGTCTCAGTGTTTTGGAAGGAAACATAAACAGTATAAATCTTTTTTTCCCTACCTGGACCTTCTCAGAGGGATCTCTTTATATTTGGCAACCTGGAAGCAAACACCAGCATACACTGGACACAGCCCAAGTGCCTTATGTGCTAGTTCCATGGTCATTGCTCATAAAGGAACAGTTTGCACTCTTCTGTCTATGAGAGTCAACAGCATGAGAGTATCAGGAAATAAATACAGTCTGCAGATATCACTAATGCACAAGAGCTCTGTCCTCAAGAAGGGAAAGGGACTAAAGATTTTTTTTTTTTATAAATTCCAATCAAACAATTTGTCAATTGTTGCTGTCACTTAGAGAGTAAGGGCTTGACTTATCAAGTGTTAAGGGGACACAATTCGCTATAGCAAATCATGTTCACTGGACACTGCTAAATACAAACAGCATACGCTTTCCTCATTTATCATGGCACAAACATTTCACCAGCAATGCTTAATGCCACCCCCTACTCACTGGTAGCCAATCGGCAGCTAGCAGGTTTGTCAATCATCCCGATTGTATCAGATCAGGATGATTTCAATTCACCACCTAAAAGGTGACGGAGAGGTTAAGGAGAAGCGGCCTTATGGCTACTGCTTCTTAAAGGGACATTATACACTCATTTTTTCTTTGCATATATGTTTTGTATATGATCTATTTATATAGCCCATAAAGTTTTATTTTTAAAAATTTTTATAGTTTTGCTTATTTTTAAAGAACATTGCTCTGATTTTCAGACTCCTAACCAAGCCCCAAAGTTTTATTTGAATACCATCAGCTACCTTCTCCAGCTTGCTCCTGGTTGTGTAAAGGGTCTTTTCATATGCAAAAGAAGGGGGAGGGGGGGGCTTATTTCCCACTTGCAATGGGCTTTCCAACTACCTTTTCAACAGAGCTAAACTGAAAGCTTCTAAGTAAGTCTTTAAACCGTTCTATAATGCATTTTTATATCAGTATCTGGGCATCTTGTTCTTTATAGTAGTGTCTATTACATGCAGTTATATGAAAATGAGTGTATACTGTCCCTTTAACTTTAGTTTCAGGTGAGTCTGAAAGATGAGCCTCTGAAGCAGAATCTGATAAATGGAGCCCTAAGAGTTAATACGACTCAAGTTAGTTTATAATCTTCTCAATCCACTGTGAAAAATAGACATTTACATTTTGCGTGTTGCTATAATAACAGCAGCTCGCCCTTTCAATTTCACAGTGAGTACATAGGAACTACAGTGTCACCACTAGAAGCAGGGGATTGATAATGGAGCAATGCTTGCGTATAAATAAAACAATTAAAGTTTATATAATAAAAAACCTAAATATGTTACACACTGCTAGTTTATCTGCCATGACAACTGTATACAAATCCACTGTTAGTCTGTAGGCTGCTGAAAAAAAACATCAGTGATATATGTGTCAGCAATATGGGCTATACCACATCTCACTTGAGTTGTTAACTTAAAGGGACAGTGAAGTCAACTAAATGTTCATGATTCAAAATATGGCGTGCAAATTTAAACAGCTCATAGGGGTGCAGAAACATGCACCTTTCATTAGTACCTATGGCACC